>NC_134648.1:23515903-23815903 GCF_030463565.1 Pelecanus crispus
ACGTTTGCACTTTGGGAAGTGGTCTGTGCCGGGAGTGAGAGTGAGATTGAGCCTGAGAATGTGTGTTGGGAGTGCTGGGATGGTAAGGCAGGGCAGAAGGCCAGAGAGTGTTTGTATGTGAAAGCGGTGTCAAGGGAAGGTGAGGACAAGCCACAGCTTTAAGCCCTTTGATGTAGCGTTCATCAGAAATAGGTTGGGTGTTGGGACATTGGGAGGTGGTCTGTTCCGAGAGTGAGAGTGTGTTGGGAGTGCTGTGAGGCGAGGGAAAGGCAGATGGGCAGAGTGTGTTTGGCTGTGAAAGCGGTGCCAAAGGAAGGTGAGGACCTGGAACAGCTCTCAGCCCTTAGAGGTAGCGTGCGGGAGAAAAGGCTTGGACGTTTGCACTTTGGGAGTTTGTCTGTGCCGGGAGTGAGAGTGAGATTGAGGCTGAGAATGTGTGTTGGGAGTGCTGGTAGGCAAGGTAAAGGCAGATGGCCAGAGTGTGTTTGGCTGTGAAAGCGGTGTGAAGGGAAGGTGAGGACCAGCAACAGCTCTAAGCCCTTACATGTAGCGTGCCTCCGAAATAGCTTGGTTGTTGGCACTTTGGGAGGTGGTGTGTGCCGAGAGTGAGAGTGTGTTGGGAGTGCTGGGAGGCAAGGCCAGAGTAGATGGCCAGAGTGTGTTTGGCTGTGAAAGCGGTGTCAAGGGAAGGTGAGGACCAGAACAGCTCTAAGCCCTTAGGCCTGTCGCCTGGGAGAAATGGCTTGGGTGTTGTCACTATGGGAGGTGGTCTGTGCCGGGAGTGAGAGTGAGATTGAACCTGAGAATGTGTGTTGGGAGTGCTGGGAGGCAAAGCCAGGGCAGACGGCCAGAGTGTGTTTGGCTGTGAAAGCGGTGTCAAGGGAAGGTAAGGACCAGCCACAGCTCTAAGCCCTTAGGCCTATCGTATGGGAGAAATGGCTTGCACGTCTGCACTTTGGGAGGTGGTTTGTGCCGGGAGTGAGAGTGAGATTGAGTCTGAGAATGTGTGTTGGGAGTGCTGGGAGGCAAAGCCAGGCTAGATGGCCAGAGTGTGTTTGGCTGTGAAAGCGCTGTGAAGGGAAGGTGATGACCAGCAACAGCTCTGAGCCCTTAGATGTAGCGTGTGTCAGAAACCGCTTGGGTGCTGGCACTTTGGGAGGTGGTGTGTGCCGAGAGTGAGAGTGTGTTGGGAGTGGTGGGAGTTGAGGCAAAGGCAGATGGCCAGAGTGTTTTTGGCTGTGAAAGCGGTGTCAAGGGAAGGTGAGGACCAGCATCTGCTCTAAGCCCTTAGATGTAGCGTGCGTCAGAAATCGCTTGGTTGTTGGCACTTTGGGAGGTGGTGTGTGCCGAGAGTGAGAGTGTGTTGGGAGTAATGCGAGTTGAGGCAAAGGCAGATGGGCAGAGTGTGTTTGGCTGTGAAAGCGGTGTCAAGGGAAGGTGAGGACCAGCCACATCTCTAAGCCCTTAGATGTAGCGTGCGTCAGAAATCGATTGGACGTTTGCACTTTGGGAGTTGGTCTGTGCCGGGAGTGAGAGTGAGAGATTGAGTGAGCCTGAGAATGTGTGTTGGCAGTGCCGGGAGGCAAGGTAAAGGCAGATGGCCAGAGTGTGTTTGGCTGTGAAAGCGGTGTCAAGGGAAGGTGAGGACCAGCAACAGCTCTAAGCCCTTAGATGTAGTGTGCGTCAGAACTCGCTTGGTTGTTAGCACTTTGGGAGGTAGTCTGTGCCGAGAGTGAGAGTGTGTTGGGAGTGCTGGGAGGGAAGGCAAAGGCAGATGGGCAGAGTGTGTTTGGCTGTGAAAGCGGTGTCAAGGGAAGGTGAGGACCAGCAACAGCTCTAAGCCCTTAGGCCTATCGTATGGGAGAAATGGCTTGGACGTTTGCACTTTGGGAAGTGGTCTGTGCCGGGAGTGAGAGTGAGATTGAGCCTGAGAATGTGTGTTGGGAGTGCTGGGATGGTAAGGCAGGGCAGAAGGCCAGAGAGTGTTTGTATGTGAAAGCGGTGTCAAGGAAAGGTGAGGACAAGCCACAGCTTTAAGCCCTTTGATGTAGCGTTCATCAGAAATAGGTTGGGTGTTGGGACATTGGGAGGTGGTCTGTTCCGAGAGTGAGAGTGTGTTGGGAGTGCTGTGAGGCGAGGGAAAGGCAGATGGGCAGAGTGTGTTTGGCTGTGAAAGCGGTGCCAAAGGAAGGTGAGGACCTGGAACAGCTCTCAGCCCTTAGAGGTAGCGTGCGGGAGAAAAGGCTTGGAGGTTTGCACTTTGGGAGTTTGTCTGTGCCGGGAGTGAGAGTGAGATTGAGGCTGAGAATGTGTGTTGGCAGTGCTGGGAGGCAAAGCCAGGGCAGACGGCCAGAGTGTGTTTGTCTGTGAAAGCGGTGTCAAGGGAAGGTGAGGACCAGCAACAGCTCTAAGCCCTTAGGCCTGTCGCCTGGGAGAAATGGCTTGCGTGTTGTCACTATGGGAGGCGGTCTGTGCCGGGAGTGAGAGTGAGATTGAACCTGAGAATGTGTGTTGGGAGTGCTGGGAGGCAAAGCCAGGCTAGATGGCCAGAGTGTGTTTGGCTGTGAAAGCGGTGTCAAGGGAAGATAAGGACCAGCCACAGCTCTAAGCCCTTAGATGTAGCATGTGTCAGAAACCGCTTGGGTGTTGGCACTTTGGGAGGTGGTGTGTGCCGAGAGTGAGAGTGTTTTGGGAGTGGTGGGAGTTGAGGCAAAGGCAGATGGGCAGAGTGTGTTTGGCTGTGAAAGCGGTGTCAAGGGAAGGTGAGGACCAGCAACAGCTCTAAGCCCTTAGATGTAGCGTGCGTCAGAAATCGCTTGGTTGTTGGCACTTTGGGAGGTGGTGTGTGCCGAGAGTGAGAGTGTGTTGGGAGTTGTGTGAGGCAAGGCAAAGGCAGATGGGCAGAATGTGTTTGGCTGTGAAAGCGGTGTCAAGGGAAGGTGAGGACCAGCAACAGCTCTAAGCCCTTAGGCCTATCGTATGGGAGAAATGGCTTCGGTGTTTGCACTTTGGGAGGTGGTCTGTGCCAGGAGTGGTAGTGAGATTGAACCTGAGAATGTGTTTTGGGAGTGCTGGGAGGCAAAGCCAGGCTAGATGGCCAGAGTGTGTTTGGCTGTGAATGCGGTGTCAAGGGAAGGTGAGGACCAGCAACAGCTCTAAGCCCTTAGATGTAGCGTGCGTCAGAAATTGCTTGGTTGTTGGCACTTTGGGAGGTGGTGTGTGCCGAGAGTGAGAGTGTGTTGGGAGTAATGCGAATTGAGGCAAAGGCAGATGGGCAGAGTGTGTTTGTCTGTGAAAGCGGTGTCAAGGGAAGGTGAGGACCAGCCACATCTCTAAGCCCTTAGATGTAGCGTGCGTCAGAAATCGCTTGGACGTTTGCACTTTGGGAGTTGGTCTGTGCTGGGAGTGAGAGTGAGAGCCTGAGTGAGCCTGAGAATGTGTGTTGGCAGTGCCGGGAGGCAAGGTAAAGGCAGATGGCCAGAGTGTGTTTGGCTGTGAAAGCGGTGTCAAGGGAAGGTGAGGACCAGCAACAGCTCTAAGCCCTTAGATGTAGTGTGCGTCAGAACTCGCTTGGTTGTTAGCACTTTGGGAGGTAGTCTGTGCCGAGAGTGAGAGTGTGTTGGGATTGCCGGGAGGCAAGGCAAAGGCAGATGGGCAGAGTGTGTTTGGCTGTGAAAGCGGTGTCAAGGGAAGGTGAGGACCAGCAACAGCTCTAAGCCCTTAGGCCTATCGTATGGGAGAAATGGCTTGGGTGTTTGCACTTTGGGAGGTGGTCTGTGCCGGGAGTGAGAGTGAGATTGAGCCTGAGAATGTGTGTTGGGAGTGCTGGGAGGCAAGGCAAAGGCAGATGGGCAGAGTGTGTTTGGCTGTGAAAGCGGTGTCAAGGGAAGGTGAGGACCAGCAACAGCTCTAAGCCCTTAGGCCTATCGTATGGGAGAAATGGCTTGGGTGTTTGCACTTTGGGAGGTGGTCTGTGCCGGGAGTGAGAGTGAGATTGAGTCTGAGAATGTGTGTTGGGAGTGCTGGGAGGCAAGGCAAAGGCCGATGGGCAGAGTGTGTTTGGCTGTGAAAGCGGTGTCAAGGGAAGGTGAGGACCAGCAACAGCTCTAAGCCCTTAGGCCTATCGTATGGGAGAAATGGCTTGGACGTTTGCACTTTGGGAGGTGGTCTGTGCCGGGAGTGAGAGTGAGATTGAGCCTGAGAATGTTTGTTGGGAGTGCTGGGATGGTAAGGCAGGGCAGAAGGCCAGAGAGTGTTTGTATGTGAAAGCGGTGTCAAGGGAAGGTGAGGACAAGCCACAGCTTTAAGCCCTTTGATGTAGCGTTCATCAGAAATAGGTTGGGTGTTGGGACATTGGGAGGTGGTCTGTTCCGAGAGTGAGAGTGTGTTGGGAGTGCTGTGAGGCGAGGGAAAGGCAGATGGGCAGAGTGTGTTTGGCTGTGAAAGCGGTGCCAAAGGAAGGTGAGGACCTGGAACAGCTCTCAGCCCTTAGAGGTAGCGTGCGGGAGAAAAGGCTTGGAGGTTTGCACTTTGGGAGTTTGTCTGTGCCGGAAGTGAGAGTGAGATTGAGGCTGAGAATGTGTGTTGGCAGTGCTGGGAGGCAAAGCCAGGGCAGACGGCGAGAGTGTGTTTGTCTGTGAAAGCGGTGTCAAGGGAAGGTGAGGACCAGCAACAGCTCTAAGCCCTTAGATGTAGCGTGTGTCAGAAACCGCTTGGGTGTTGGCACTTTGGGAGGTGGTGTGTGCCGAGAGTGAGAGTGTTTTGAGAGTGGTGGGAGTTGAGGCAAAGGCAGATGGGCAGAGTGTGTTTGGCTGTGAAAGCGGTGTCAAGGGAAGGTGAGGACCAGCCACACCTCTAAGCCCTTAGAGGTAGCGTGCGGGATAAATGGCTTTAGACGTTTGCACTTTGGGAGGTGGTCTGTACCGGGAGTGAGAGTGAGATTGAGCCTGAGAATATGTGTTGGGAGTGCTGGTAGGCAAGGCAAAGGCAGATGGGCAGAGTGTGTTTGGCTGTGAATGCGGTGTCAAGGGAAGGTGAGGACCAGCAACAGCTCTAAGCCCCTAGATGTAGCGTGTGTCAGAAACCGCTTGGGTGTTGGCACTTTGGGAGGTGGTGTGTGCCGAGAGTGAGAGTGTGTTGGGAGTGGTGGGAGTTGAGGCAAAGGCAGATGGCCAGAGTGTTTTTGGCTGTGAAAGCGGTGTCAAGGGAAGGTGAGGACCAGCCACATCTCTAAGCCCTTAGATGTAGCGTGCGTCAGAAATCGCTTGGACGTTTGAACTTTGGGAGTTGGTCTGTGCTGGGAGTGAGAGTGAGAGCCTGAGTGAGCCTGAGAATGTGTGTTGGCAGTGCCGGGAGGCAAGGTAAAGTCAGATGGCCAGAGTGTGTTTGGCTGTGAAAGCGGTGTCAAGGGAAGGTGAGGACCAGCAACAGCTCTAAGCCCTTAGATGTAGCGTGCGTCAGAAATCGCTTGGTTGTTGGCACTTTGGGAGGTGGTGTGTGCCGAGAGTGAGAGTGTGTTGGGAGTGCTGGGAGGGAAGGCAAAGGCAGATGGGCAGAGTGTGTTTGGCTGTGAAAGCGGTGTCAAGGGAAGGTGAGGACCAGCAACAGCTCTAAGCCCTTAGGCCTATCGTATGGGAGAAATGGCTTGGACGTTTGCACTTTGGGAAGTGGTCTGTGCCGGGAGTGAGAGTGAGATTGAGCCTGAGAATGTGTGTTGGGAGTGCTGGGATGGTAAGGCAGGGCAGAAGGCCAGAGAGTGTTTGTATGTGAAAGCGGTGTCAAGGAAAGGTGAGGACAAGCCACAGCTTTAAGCCCTTTGATGTAGCGTTCATCAGAAATAGGTTGGGTGTTGGGACATTGGGAGGTGGTCTGTTCCGAGAGTGAGAGTGTGTTGGGAGTGCTGTGAGGCGAGGGAAAGGCAGATGGGCAGAGTGTGTTTGGCTGTGAAAGCGGTGCCAAAGGAAGGTGAGGACCTGGAACAGCTCTCAGCCCTTAGAGGTAGCGTGCGGGAGAAAAGGCTTGGAGGTTTGCACTTTGGGAGTTTGTCTGTGCCGGGAGTGAGAGTGAGATTGAGGCTGAGAATGTGTGTTGGCAGTGCTGGGAGGCAAAGCCAGGGCAGACGGCCAGAGTGTGTTTGTCTGTGAAAGCGGTGTCAAGGGAAGGTGAGGACCAGCAACAGCTCTAAGCCCTTAGGCCTGTCGCCTGGGAGAAATGGCTTGGGTGTTGTCACTATGGGAGGCGGTCTGTGCCGGGAGTGAGAGTGAGATTGAACCTGAGAATGTGTGTTGGGAGTGCTGGGAGGCAAAGCCAGGCTAGATGGCCAGAGTGTGTTTGGCTGTGAAAGCGGTGTCAAGGGAAGATAAGGACCAGCCACAGCTCTAAGCCCTTAGATGTAGCATGTGTCAGAAACCGCTTGGGTGTTGGCACTTTGGGAGGTGGTGTGTGCCGAGAGTGAGAGTGTTTTGGGAGTGGTGGGAGTTGAGGCAAAGGCAGATGGCCAGAGTGTGTTTGGCTGTGAAAGCGGTGTCAAGGGAAGGTGAGGACCAGCAACAGCTCTAAGCCCTTAGATGTAGCGTGCGTCAGAAATCGCTTGGTTGTTGGCACTTTGGGAGGTGGTGTGTGCCGAGAGTGAGAGTGTGTTGGGAGTGGTGTGAGGCAAGGCAAAGGCAGATGGGCAGAATGTGTTTGGCTGTGAAAGCGGTGTCAAGGGAAGGTGAGGACCAGCAACAGCTCTAAGCCCTTAGCCCTATCGTATGGGAGAAATGGCTTCGGTGTTTGCACTTTGGGAGGTGGTCTGTGCCAGGAGTGGTAGTGAGATTGAACCTGAGAATGTGTTTTGGGAGTGCTGGGAGGCAAAGCCAGGCTAGATGGCCAGAGTGTGTTTGGCTGTGAATGCGGTGTCAAGGGAAGGTGAGGACCAGCAACAGCTCTAAGCCCTTAGATGTAGCGTGTGTCAGAAACCGCTTGGGTGTTGGCACTTTGGGAGGTGGTGTGTGCCGAGAGTGAGAGTGTGTTGGGAGTGGTGGGAGTTGAGGCAAAGGCAGATGGCCAGAGTGTTTTTGGCTGTGAAAGCGGTGTCAAGGGAAGGTGAGGACCAGCCACATCTCTCAACCATTAGATATAGCGTGCGTCAGAAATCGCTTGGACGTTTGAACTTTGGGAGTTGGTCTGTGCTGGGAGTGAGAGTGAGAGCCTGAGTGAGCCTGAGAATGTGTGTTGGCAGTGCCGGGAGGCAAGGTAAAGGCAGATGGCCAGAGTGTGTTTGGCTGTGAAAGCGGTGTCAAGGGAAGGTGAGGACCAGCAACAGCTCTAAGCCCTTAGATGTAGCGTGCGTCAGAAATCGCTTGGTTGTTGGCACTTTGGGAGGTGGTGTGTGCCGAGAGTGAGAGTGTGTTGGGAGTGCTGGGAGGCAAGGCAAAGGCAGATGGGCAGAGTGTGTTTGGCTGTGAAAGCGGTGTCAAGGGAAGGTGAGGACCAGCAACAGCTCTAAGCCCTTAGGCCTATCGTATGGGAGAAATGGCTTGGACGTTTGCACTTTGGGAAGTGGTCTGTGCCGGGAGTGAGAGTGAGATTGAGCCTGAGAATGTGTGTTGGGAGTGCTGGGATGGTAAGGCAGGGCAGAAGGCCAGAGAGTGTTTGTATGTGAAAGCGGTGTCAAGGGAAGGTGAGGACAAGCCACAGCTTTAAGCCCTTTGATGTAGCGTTCATCAGAAATAGGTTGGGTGTTGGGACATTGGGAGGTGGTCTGTTCCGAGAGTGAGAGTGTGTTGGGAGTGCTGTGAGGCGAGGGAAAGGCAGATGGGCAGAGTGTGTTTGGCTGTGAAAGCGGTGCCAAAGGAAGGTGAGGACCTGGAACAGCTCTCAGCCCTTAGAGGTAGCGTGCGGGAGAAAAGGCTTGGACGTTTGCACTTTGGGAGTTTGTCTGTGCCGGGAGTGAGAGTGAGATTGAGGCTGAGAATGTGTGTTGGCAGTGCTGGGAGGCAAAGCCAGGGCAGACGGCCAGAGTGTGTTTGTCTGTGAAAGCGGTGTCAAGGGAAGGTGAGGACCAGCAACAGCTCTAAGCCCTTAGGCCTGTCGCCTGGGAGAAATGGCTTGGGTGTTGTCACTATGGGAGGCGGTCTGTGCCGGGAGTGAGAGTGAGATTGAACCTGAGAATGTGTGTTGGGAGTGCTGGGAGGCAAAGCCAGGCTAGATGGCCAGAGTGTGTTTGGCTCTGAAAGCGGTGTCAAGGGAAGATAAGGACCAGCCACAGCTCTAAGCCCTTAGATGTAGCGTGTGTCAGAAACCGCTTGGGTGTTGGCACTTTGGGAGGTGGTGTGTGCCGAGAGTGAGAGTGTTTTGGGAGTGGTGGGAGTTGAGGCAAAGGCAGATGGGCAGAGTGTGTTTGGCTGTGAAAGCGGTGTCAAGGGAAGGTGAGGACCAGCAACAGCTCTAAGCCCTTAGATGTAGCGTGCGTCAGAAATCGCTTGGTTGTTGGCACTTTGGGAGGTGGTGTGTGCCGAGAGTGAGAGTGTGTTGGGAGTGGTGTGAGGCAAGGGAAAGGCAGATGGGCAGAATGTGTTTGGCTGTGAAAGCGGTGTCAAGCGAAGGTGAGGACCAGCAACAGCTCTAAGCCCTTAGGCCTGTCGCCTGGGAGAAATGGCTTGCGTGTTGTCACTATGGGAGGTGGTCTGTGCCGGGAGTGACAGTGAGATTGCACCTGAGAATGTGTGTTGGGAGTGCTGGGAGGCAAAGCCAGGGCAGATTCCCAGAGTGTGTTTGGCTGTGAAAGCGGTGTCAAGGGAAGGTGAGGACCAGCCACTGCTCTAAGCCCTTAGATGTAGCGTGTGTCAGAAACCGCTTGGGTGTTGGCACTTTGGGAGGTGGTGTGTGCCGAGAGTGAGAGTGTTTCGGGAGAGGTGGGAGTTGAGGCAAAGGCAGATGGGCAGAGTGTGTTTGGCTGTGAAAGCGGTGTCAAGGGAAGGTGAGGACCAGCAACAGCTCTAAGCCCTTAGGCCTATTGTATGGAAGAAATGGCTTGCACGTCTGCACTTTGGGAGGTGGTCTGTGCCAGGAGTGAGAGTTAGATTGCGCCTGAGAATGTGTGTTGGGAGTGCTGGGAGGAAAAGCCAGGCTAGATGGGCAGAGTGTGTTTGGCTGTGAAATCGCTGTGAAGGGAAGGTGATGACCAGCAACAGCTCTGAGCCCTTAGATGTAGCGTGTGTCAGAAACCGCTTGGGTGCTGGCACTTTGGGAGGTGGTGTGTGCTGAGAGTGAGAGTGTGTTGGGAGTGGTGGGAGTTGAGGCAAAGGCAGATGGCCAGAGTGTTTTTGGCTGTGAAAGCGGTGTCAAGGGAAGGTGAGGACCAGCAACAGCTCTAAGCCCTTAGATGTAGCGTGCGTTCAGAAATCGCTTGGGTGCTGGCACTTTGGGAGGTGGTGTGTGCCGAGAGTGAGAGTGTGTTGGGAGTGCTGAGAGGCAAGGCAAAGGTAGATGGGCAGAGTGTGTTTGGCTGTGAAAGCGGTGTCAAGGGAAGGTGAGGACCAGCAACAGCTCTAAGCCCTTAGGCCTATCGTATGGGAGAAATGGCTTGGGTGTTTGCACTTTGGGAGGTGGTCTGTGCCGGGAGTGAGAGTGAGATTGAGCCTGAGAATGTGTGTTGGGAGTGCTGGGATGGTAAGGCAGGGCAGAAGGCCAGAGAGTGTTTGTATGTGAAAGCGGTGTCAAGGAAAGGTGAGGACAAGCCACAGCTTTAAGCCCTTTGATGTAGCGTTCATCAGAAATAGGTTGGGTGTTGGGACATTGGGAGGTGGTCTGTTCCGAGAGTGAGAGTGTGTTGGGAGTGCTGTGAGGCGAGGGAAAGGCAGATGGGCAGAGTGTGTTTGGCTGTGAAAGCGGTGCCAAAGGAAGGTGAGGACCTGGAACAGCTCTCAGCCCTTAGAGGTAGCGTGCGGGAGAAAAGGCTTGGAGGTTTGCACTTTGGGAGTTTGTCTGTGCCGGGAGTGAGAGTGAGATTGAGGCTGAGAATGTGTGTTGGCAGTGCTGGGAGGCAAAGCCAGGGCAGACGGCCAGAGTGTGTTTGTCTGTGAAAGCGGTGTCAAGGGAAGGTGAGGACCAGCAACAGCTCTAAGCCCTTAGGCCTGTCGCCTGGGAGAAATGGCTTGGGTGTTGTCACTATGGGAGGCGGTCTGTGCCGGGAGTGAGAGTGAGATTGAACCTGAGAATGTGTGTTGGGAGTGCTGGGAGGCAAAGCCAGGCTAGATGGCCAGAGTGTGTTTGGCTGTGAAAGCGGTGTCAAGGGAAGATAAGGACCAGCCACAGCTCTAAGCCCTTAGATGTAGCATGTGTCAGAAACCGCTTGGGTGTTGGCACTTTGGGAGGTGGTGTGTGCCGAGAGTGAGAGTGTTTTGGGAGTGGTGGGAGTTGAGGCAAAGGCAGATGGCCAGAGTGTGTTTGGCTGTGAAAGCGGTGTCAAGGGAAGGTGAGGACCAGCAACAGCTCTAAGCCCTTAGATGTAGCGTGCGTCAGAAATCGCTTGGTTGTTGGCACTTTGGGAGGTGGTGTGTGCCGAGAGTGAGAGTGTGTTGGGAGTGGTGTGAGGCAAGGCAAAGGCAGATGGGCAGAATGTGTTTGGCTGTGAAAGCGGTGTCAAGGGAAGGTGAGGACCAGCAACAGCTCTAAGCCCTTAGCCCTATCGTATGGGAGAAATGGCTTCGGTGTTTGCACTTTGGGAGGTGGTCTGTGCCAGGAGTGGTAGTGAGATTGAACCTGAGAATGTGTTTTGGGAGTGCTGGGAGGCAAAGCCAGGCTAGATGGCCAGAGTGTGTTTGGCTGTGAATGCGGTGTCAAGGGAAGGTGAGGACCAGCAACAGCTCTAAGCCCTTAGATGTAGCGTGTGTCAGAAACCGCTTGGGTGTTGGCACTTTGGGAGGTGGTGTGTGCCGAGAGTGAGAGTGTGTTGGGAGTGGTGGGAGTTGAGGCAAAGGCAGATGGCCAGAGTGTTTTTGGCTGTGAAAGCGGTGTCAAGGGAAGGTGAGGACCAGCCACATCTCTCAACCATTAGATATAGCGTGCGTCAGAAATCGCTTGGACGTTTGAACTTTGGGAGTTGGTCTGTGCTGGGAGTGAGAGTGAGAGCCTGAGTGAGCCTGAGAATGTGTGTTGGCAGTGCCGGGAGGCAAGGTAAAGGCAGATGGCCAGAGTGTGTTTGGCTGTGAAAGCGGTGTCAAGGGAAGGTGAGGACCAGCAACAGCTCTAAGCCCTTAGATGTAGCGTGCGTCAGAAATCGCTTGGTTGTTGGCACTTTGGGAGGTGGTGTGTGCCGAGAGTGAGAGTGTGTTGGGAGTGCTGGGAGGCAAGGCAAAGGCAGATGGGCAGAGTGTGTTTGGCTGTGAAAGCGGTGTCAAGGGAAGGTGAGGACCAGCAACAGCTCTAAGCCCTTAGGCCTATCGTATGGGAGAAATGGCTTGGACGTTTGCACTTTGGGAAGTGGTCTGTGCCGGGAGTGAGAGTGAGATTGAGCCTGAGAATGTGTGTTGGGAGTGCTGGGATGGTAAGGCAGGGCAGAAGGCCAGAGAGTGTTTGTATGTGAAAGCGGTGTCAAGGGAAGGTGAGGACAAGCCACAGCTTTAAGCCCTTTGATGTAGCGTTCATCAGAAATAGGTTGGGTGTTGGGACATTGGGAGGTGGTCTGTTCCGAGAGTGAGAGTGTGTTGGGAGTGCTGTGAGGCGAGGGAAAGGCAGATGGGCAGAGTGTGTTTGGCTGTGAAAGCGGTGCCAAAGGAAGGTGAGGACCTGGAACAGCTCTCAGCCCTTAGAGGTAGCGTGCGGGAGAAAAGGCTTGGACGTTTGCACTTTGGGAGTTTGTCTGTGCCGGGAGTGAGAGTGAGATTGAGGCTGAGAATGTGTGTTGGCAGTGCTGGGAGGCAAAGCCAGGGCAGACGGCCAGAGTGTGTTTGTCTGTGAAAGCGGTGTCAAGGGAAGGTGAGGACCAGCAACAGCTCTAAGCCCTTAGGCCTGTCGCCTGGGAGAAATGGCTTGGGTGTTGTCACTATGGGAGGCGGTCTGTGCCGGGAGTGAGAGTGAGATTGAACCTGAGAATGTGTGTTGGGAGTGCTGGGAGGCAAAGCCAGGCTAGATGGCCAGAGTGTGTTTGGCTCTGAAAGCGGTGTCAAGGGAAGATAAGGACCAGCCACAGCTCTAAGCCCTTAGATGTAGCGTGTGTCAGAAACCGCTTGGGTGTTGGCACTTTGGGAGGTGGTGTGTGCCGAGAGTGAGAGTGTTTTGGGAGTGGTGGGAGTTGAGGCAAAGGCAGATGGGCAGAGTGTGTTTGGCTGTGAAAGCGGTGTCAAGGGAAGGTGAGGACCAGCAACAGCTCTAAGCCCTTAGATGTAGCGTGCGTCAGAAATCGCTTGGTTGTTGGCACTTTGGGAGGTGGTGTGTGCCGAGAGTGAGAGTGTGTTGGGAGTGGTGTGAGGCAAGGGAAAGGCAGATGGGCAGAATGTGTTTGGCTGTGAAAGCGGTGTCAAGCGAAGGTGAGGACCAGCAACAGCTCTAAGCCCTTAGGCCTGTCGCCTGGGAGAAATGGCTTGCGTGTTGTCACTATGGGAGGTGGTCTGTGCCGGGAGTGACAGTGAGATTGCACCTGAGAATGTGTGTTGGGAGTGCTGGGAGGCAAAGCCAGGGCAGATTCCCAGAGTGTGTTTGGCTGTGAAAGCGGTGTCAAGGGAAGGTGAGGACCAGCCACTGCTCTAAGCCCTTAGATGTAGCGTGTGTCAGAAACCGCTTGGGTGTTGGCACTTTGGGAGGTGTGTGTGCCGAGAGTGAGAGTGTTTCGGGAGAGGTGGGAGTTGAGGCAAAGGCAGATGGGCAGAGTGTGTTTGGCTGTGAAAGCGGTGTCAAGGGAAGGTGAGGACCAGCAACAGCTCTAAGCCCTTAGGCCTATTGTATGGAAGAAATGGCTTGCACGTCTGCACTTTGGGAGGTGGTCTGTGCCAGGAGTGAGAGTTAGATTGCGCCTGAGAATGTGTGTTGGGAGTGCTGGGAGGAAAAGCCAGGCTAGATGGGCAGAGTGTGTTTGGCTGTGAAATCGCTGTGAAGGGAAGGTGATGACCAGCAACAGCTCTGAGCCCTTAGATGTAGCGTGTGTCAGAAACCGCTTGGGTGCTGGCACTTTGGGAGGTGGTGTGTGCTGAGAGTGAGAGTGTGTTGGGAGTGGTGGGAGTTGAGGCAAAGGCAGATGGCCAGAGTGTTTTTGGCTGTGAAAGCGGTGTCAAGGGAAGGTGAGGACCAGCAACAGCTCTAAGCCCTTAGATGTAGCGTGCGTTCAGAAATCGCTTGGGTGCTGGCACTTTGGGAGGTGGTGTGTGCCGAGAGTGAGAGTGTGTTGGGAGTGCTGAGAGGCAAGGCAAAGGTAGATGGGCAGAGTGTGTTTGGCTGTGAAAGCGGTGTCAAGGGAAGGTGAGGACCAGCAACAGCTCTAAGCCCTTAGGCCTATCGTATGGGAGAAATGGCTTGGGTGTTTGCACTTTGGGAGGTGGTCTGTGCCGGGAGTGAGAGTGAGAGTGAGCCTGAGAATGTGTGTTGGGAGTGCTGGTAGGCAAGGCAAAGGCCGATGGCCAGAGTGTGTTTGGCTGTGAAAGCGGTGTCACGGGAAGGTGAGGACCAGCAACAGCTCTAAGCCCTTACATGTAGCGTGCCTCAGAAATAGCTTGGGTGTTGGCACTTTGGGAGGTGTTGTGTGCCAAGAGTGAGACTGTGTGTTGGGAGTGGTGTGAGGCAAGGCAAAGGCAGATGGGCAGAGTGTGTTTGGCTGTGAAAGCGGTGTCAAGGGAAGGTGAGGACCAGAACAGCTCTAAGCCCTTAGGCCTGTCGCCTGGGAGAAATGGCTTGCGTGTTGTCACTATGGGAGGTGGTCTGTGCCGGGAGTGAGAGTGAGATTGCACCTGAGAATGTGTGTTGGGAGTGCTGGGAGGCAAAGCCAGGCTAGATGGCCAGAGTGTGTTTGGCTGTGAAAGCGGTGTCAAGGGAAGGTAAGGACCAGCCACAGCTCTAAGCCCTTAGGCCTATCGTATGGGAGAAATGGCTTGCACGTCTGCACTTTGGGAGGTGGTCTGTGCCAGGAGTGAGAGTTAGATTGCGCCTGAGAATGTGTGTTGGGAGTGCTGGGAGGCAAAGCCAGGCTAGATGGCCAGAGTGTGCTTGGCTGTGAAAGCGCTGTGAAGGGAAGGTGATGACCAGCAACAGCTCTGAGCCCTTAGATGTAGCGTGTGTCAGAAACCGCTTGGGTGCTGGCACTTTGGGAGGTGGTGTGTGCCGAGAGTGAGAGTGTGTTGGGAGTGGTGGGAGTTGAGGCAAAGGCAGATGGCCAGAGTGTTTTTGGCTGTGAAAGCGGTGTCAAGGGAAGGTGAGGACCAGCAACAGCTCTAAGCCCTTAGATGTAGCGTGCGTCAGAAATTGCTTGGTTGTTGGCACTTTGGGAGGTGGTGTGTGCCGAGAGTGAGAGTGTGTTGGGAGTAATGCGAGTTGAGGCAAAGGCAGATGGGCAGAGTGTGTTTGGCTGTGAAAGCGGTGTCAAGGGAAGGTGAGGACCAGCCACATCTCTCAGCCCTTAGATGTAGCGTGCGTCAGAAATCGCTTGGACGTTTGCACTTTGGGAGTTGGTCTGTGCTGGGAGTGAGAGTGAGAGCCTGAGTGAGCCTGAGAATGTGTGTTGGCAGTGCCGGGAGGCAAGGTAAAGGCAGATGGCCAGAGTGTGTTTGGCTGTGAAAGCGGTGTCAAGGGAAGGTGAGGACCAGCAACAGCTCTAAGCCCTTAGATGTAGTGTGCGTCAGAACTCGCTTGGTTGTTAGCACTTTGGGAGGTAGTCTGTGCCGAGAGTGAGAGTGTGTTGGGATTGCCGGGAGGCAAGGCAAAGGCAGATGGGCAGAGTGTGTTTGGCTGTGAAAGCGGTGTCAAGGGAAGGTGAGGACCAGCAACAGCTCTAAGCCCTTAGGCCTATCCTAGGGGAGAAATGGCTTGGGTGTTTGCACTTTGGGAGGTGGTCTGTGCCGGGAGTGAGAGTGAGATTGAGCCTGAGAATGTGTGCTGGGAGTGCTGGTAGGCAAGGCAAAGGCAGATGGCCAGAGTGTGTTTGGCTGTGAAAGCGGTGTCAAGGGAAGGTGAGGACCAGCAACAGCTCTAAGCCCTTAGGCCTATCGTATGGGAGAAATGGCTTGGGTATTTGCACTTTGGGAGGTGGTCTGTGCCGGGAGTGAGAGTGAGATTGAGCCTGAGAATGTGTGTTGGGAGTGCTGGGAGGCAAGGCAAAGGCCGATGGGCAGAGTGTGTTTGGCTGTGAAAGCGGTGTCAAGGGAAGGTGAGGACCAGCAACAGCTCTAAGCCCTTAGGCCTATCGTATGGGAGAAATGGCTTGGACGTTTGCACCTTGGGAGGTGGTCTGTGCCGGGAGTGAGAGTGAGATTGAGCCTGAGAATGTTTGTTGGGAGTGCTGGGATGGTAAGGCAGGGCAGAAGGCCAGAGAGTGTTTGTATGTGAAAGCGGTGTCAAGGGAAGGTGAGGACAAGCCACAGCTTTAAGCCCTTTGATGTAGCGTTCATCAGAAATAGGTTGGGTGTTGGGACATTGGGAGGTGGTCTGTTCCGAGAGTGAGAGTGTGTTGGGAGTGCTGTGAGGCGAGGGAAAGGCAGATGGGCAGAGTGTGTTTGGCTGTGAAAGCGGTGCCAAAGGAAGGTGAGGACCTGGAACAGCTCTCAGCCCTTAGAGGTAGCGTGCGGGAGAAAAGGCTTGGAGGTTTGCACTTTGGGAGTTTGTCTGTGCTGGAAGTGAGAGTGAGATTGAGGCTGAGAATGTGTGTTGGCAGTGCTGGGAGGCAAAGCCAGGGCAGACGGCGAGAGTGTGTTTGTCTGTGAAAGCGGTGTCAAGGGAAGGTGAGGACCAGCAACAGCTCTAAGCCCTTAGGCCTGTCGCCTGGGAGAAATGGCTTGGGTGTTGTCACTATGGGAGGTGGTCTGTGCCGGGAGTGAGAGTGAGATTGAACCTGAGAATGTGTGTTGGGAGTGCTGGGAGGCAAAGCCAGGCTAGATGCCAGAGTGTGTTTGGCTGTGAAAGCGGTGTCAAGGGAAGATAAGGACCAGCCACAGCTCTAAGCCCTTAGATGTAGCGTGTGTCAGAAACCGCTTGGGTGTTGGCACTTTGGGAGGTGGTGTGTGCCGAGAGTGAGAGTGTTTTGGGAGTGGTGGGAGTTGAGGCAAAGGCAGATGGGCAGAGTGTGTTTGGCTGTGAAAGCGGTGTCAAGGGAAGGTGAGGAGCAGCCACACCTCTAAGCCCTTAGAGGTAGCGTGCGGGATAAATGGCTTTAGACGTTTGCACTTTGGGAGGTGGTCTGTACCGGGAGTGAGAGTGAGATTGAGCCTGAGAATATGTGTTGGGAGTGCTGGTAGGCAAGGCAAAGGCAGATGGCCAGAGTGTGTTTGGCTGTGAAAGCGGTGTCAAGGGAAGGTGAGGACCAGCAACAGCTCTAAGCCCTTAGGCCTATCGTATGGGAGAAATGGCTTCGGTGTTTGCACTTTGGGAGGTGGTCTGTGCCAGGAGTGGGAGTGAGATTGAACCTGAGAATGTGTTTTGGGAGTGCTGGGAGGCAAAGCCAGGCTAGATGGCCAGAGTGTGTTTGGCTGTGAATGCGGTGTCAAGGGAAGGTGAGGACCAGCAACAGCTCTAAGCCCCTAGATGTAGCGTGTGTCAGAAACCGCTTGGGTGTTGGCACTTTGGGAGGTGGTGTGTGCCGAGAGTGAGAGTGTGTTGGGAGTGGTGGGAGTTGAGGCAAAGGCAGATGGCCAGAGTGTTTTTGGCTGTGAAAGCGGTGTCAAGGGAAGGTGAGGACCAGCCACATCTCTAAGCCCTTAGATGTAGCGTGCGTCAGAAATCGCTTGGACGTTTGAACTTTGGGAGTTGGTCTGTGCTGGGAGTGAGAGTGAGAGCCTGAGTGAGCCTGAGAATGTGTGTTGGCAGTGCCGGGAGGCAAGGTAAAGGCAGATGGCCAGAGTGTGTTTGGCTGTGAAAGCGGTGTCAAGGGAAGGTGAGGACCAGCAACAGCTCTAAGCCCTTAGATGTAGCGTGCGTCAGAAATCGCTTGGTTGTTGGCACTTTGGGAGGTGGTGTGTGCCGAGAGTGAGAGTGTGTTGGGAGTGCTGGGAGGGAAGGTAAAGGCAGATGGCCAGAGTGTGTTTGGCTGTGAAAGCGGTGTCAAGGGAAGGTGAGGACCAGCAACAGCTCTAAGCCCTTAGGCCTATCGTATGGGAGAAATGGCTTGGACGTTTGCACTTTGGGAAGTGGTCTGTGCCGGGAGTGAGAGTGAGATTGAGCCTGAGAATGTGTGTTGGGAGTGCTGGGATGGTAAGGCAGGGCAGAAGGCCAGAGAGTGTTTGTATGTGAAAGCGGTGTCAAGGAAAGGTGAGGACAAGCCACAGCTTTAAGCCCTTTGATGTAGCGTTCATCAGAAATAGGTTGGGTGTTGGGACATTGGGAGGTGGTCTGTTCCGAGAGTGAGAGTGTGTTGGGAGTGCTGTGAGGCGAGGGAAAGGCAGATGGGCAGAGTGTGTTTGGCTGTGAAAGCGGTGCCAAAGGAAGGTGAGGACCTGGAACAGCTCTCAGCCCTTAGAGGTAGCGTGCGGGAGAAAAGGCTTGGAGGTTTGCACTTTGGGAGTTTGTCTGTGCCGGGAGTGAGAGTGAGATTGAGGCTGAGAATGTGTGTTGGCAGTGCTGGGAGGCAAAGCCAGGGCAGACGGCCAGAGTGTGTTTGTCTGTGAAAGCGGTGTCAAGGGAAGGTGAGGACCAGCAACAGCTCTAAGCCCTTAGGCCTGTCGCCTGGGAGAAATGGCTTGGGTGTTGTCACTATGGGAGGCGGTCTGTGCCGGGAGTGAGAGTGAGATTGAACCTGAGAATGTGTGTTGGGAGTGCTGGGAGGCAAAGCCAGGCTAGATGGCCAGAGTGTGTTTGGCTGTGAAAGCGGTGTCAAGGGAAGATAAGGACCAGCCACAGCTCTAAGCCCTTAGATGTAGCATGTGTCAGAAACCGCTTGGGTGTTGGCACTTTGGGAGGTGGTGTGTGCCGAGAGTGAGAGTGTTTTGGGAGTGGTGGGAGTTGAGGCAAAGGCAGATGGCCAGAGTGTGTTTGGCTGTGAAAGCGGTGTCAAGGGAAGGTGAGGACCAGCAACAGCTCTAAGCCCTTAGATGTAGCGTGCGTCAGAAATCGCTTGGTTGTTGGCACTTTGGGAGGTGGTGTGTGCCGAGAGTGAGAGTGTGTTGGGAGTGGTGTGAGGCAAGGCAAAGGCAGATGGGCAGAATGTGTTTGGCTGTGAAAGCGGTGTCAAGGGAAGGTGAGGACCAGCAACAGCTCTAAGCCCTTAGGCCTATCGTATGGGAGAAATGGCTTGGACGTTTGCACTTTGGGAAGTGGTCTGTGCCGGGAGTGAGAGTGAGATTGAGCCTGAGAATGTGTGTTGGGAGTGCTGGGATGGTAAGACAGGGCAGAAGGCCAGAGAGTGTTTGTATGTGAAAGCGGTGTCAAGGAAAGGTGAGGACAAGCCACAGCTTTAAGCCCTTTGATGTAGCGTTCATCAGAAATAGGTTGGGTGTTGGGACATTGGGAGGTGGTCTGTTCCGAGAGTGAGAGTGTGTTGGGAGTGCTGTGAGGCGAGGGAAAGGCAGATGGGCAGAGTGTGTTTGGCTGTGAAAGCGGTGCCAAAGGAAGGTGAGGACCTGGAACAGCTCTCAGCCCTTAGAGGTAGCGTGCGGGAGAAAAGGCTTGGAGGTTTGCACTTTGGGAGTTTGTCTGTGCCGGGAGTGAGAGTGAGATTGAGGCTGAGAATGTGTGTTGGCAGTGCTGGGAGGCAAAGCCAGGGCAGACGGCCAGAGTGTGTTTGTCTGTGAAAGCGGTGTCAAGGGAAGGTGAGGACCAGCAACAGCTCTAAGCCCTTAGGCCTGTCGCCTGGGAGAAATGGCTTGGGTGTTGTCACTATGGGAGGCGGTCTGTGCCGGGAGTGAGAGTGAGATTGCACCTGAGAATGTGTGTTGGGAGTGCTGGGAGGCAAAGCCAGGGCAGATTCCCAGAGTGTGTTTGGCTGTGAAATCGCTGTGAAGGGAAGGTGATGACCAGCAACAGCTCTGAGCCCTTAGATGTAGCGTGTGTCAGAAACCGCTTGGGTGCTGGCACTTTGGGAGGTGGTGTGTGCTGAGAGTGAGAGTGTGTTGGGAGTGGTGGGAGTTGAGGCAAAGGCAGATGGCCAGAGTGTGTTTGGCTGTGAAAGCGGTGTCAAGGGAAGGTGAGGACCAGCAACAGCTCTAAGCCCTTAGATGTAGCGTGCGTTCAGAAATCGCTTGGGTGCTGGCACTTTGGGAGGTGGTGTGTGCCGAGAGTGAGAGTGTGTTGGGAGTGCTGAGAGGCAAGGCAAAGGTAGATGGGCAGAGTGTGTTTGGCTGTGAAAGCGGTGTCAAGGGAAGGTGAGGACCAGCAACAGCTCTAAGCCCTTAGGCCTATCGTATGGGAGAAATGGCTTGGGTGTTTGCACTTTGGGAGGTGGTCTGTGCCGGGAGTGAGAGTGAGAGTGAGCCTGAGAATGTGTGTTGGGAGTGCTGGTAGGCAAGGCAAAGGCCGATGGCCAGAGTGTGTTTGGCTGTGAAAGCGGTGTCACGGGAAGGTGAGGACCAGCAACAGCTCTAAGCCCTTACATGTAGCGTGCCTCAGAAATAGCTTGGGTGTTGGCACTTTGGGAGGTGTTGTGTGCCAAGAGTGAGACTGTGTGTTGGGAGTGGTGTGAGGCAAGGCAAAGGCAGATGGCCAGAGTGTGTTTGGCTGTGAAAGCGGTGTCAAGGGAAGGTGAGGACCAGAACAGCTCTAAGCCCTTAGGCCTGTCGCCTGGGAGAAATGGCTTGCGTGTTGTCACTATGGGAGGTGGTCTGTGCCGGGAGTGAGAGTGAGATTGCACCTGAGAATGTGTGTTGGGAGTGCTGGGAGGCAAAGCCAGGCTAGATGGCCAGAGTGTGTTTGGCTGTGAAAGCGGTGTCAAGGGAAGGTAAGGACCAGCCACAGCTCTAAGCCCTTAGGCCTATCGTATGGGAGAAATGGCTTGCACGTCTGCACTTTGGGAGGTGGTCTGTGCCAGGAGTGAGAGTTAGATTGCGCCTGAGAATGTGTGTTGGGAGTGCTGGGAGGCAAAGCCAGGCTAGATGGCCAGAGTGTGTTTGGCTGTGAAAGCGCTGTGAAGGGAAGGTGATGACCAGCAACAGCTCTGAGCCCTTAGATGTAGCGTGTGTCAGAAACCGCTTGGGTGCTGGCACTTTGGGAGGTGGTGTGTGCCGAGAGTGAGAGTGTGTTGGGAGTGGTGGGAGTTGAGGCAAAGGCAGATGGCCAGAGTGTTTTTGGCTGTGAAAGCGGTGTCAAGGGAAGGTGAGGACCAGCAACAGCTCTAAGCCCTTAGATGTAGCGTGCGTCAGAAATTGCTTGGTTGTTGGCACTTTGGGAGGTGGTGTGTGCCGAGAGTGAGAGTGTGTTGGGAGTAATGCGAATTGAGGCAAAGGCAGATGGGCAGAGTGTGTTTGGCTGTGAAAGCGGTGTCAAGGGAAGGTGAGGACCAGCCACATCTCTCAGCCCTTAGATGTAGCGTGCGTCAGAAATCGCTTGGACGTTTGCACTTTGGGAGTTGGTCTGTGCTGGGAGTGAGAGTGAGAGCCTGAGTGAGCCTGAGAATGTGTGTTGGCAGTGCCGGGAGGCAAGGTAAAGGCAGATGGCCAGAGTGTGTTTGGCTGTGAAAGCGGTGTCAAGGGAAGGTGAGGACCAGCAACAGCTCTAAGCCCTTAGATGTAGTGTGCGTCAGAACTCGCTTGGTTGTTAGCACTTTGGGAGGTAGTCTGTGCCGAGAGTGAGAGTGTGTTGGGATTGCCGGGAGGCAAGGCAAAGGCAGATGGGCAGAGTGTGTTTGGCTGTGAAAGCGGTGTCAAGGGAAGGTGAGGACCAGCAACAGCTCTAAGCCCTTAGGCCTATCGTATGGGAGAAATGGCTTGGGTGTTTGCACTTTGGGAGGTGGTCTGTGCCGGGAGTGAGAGTGAGATTGAGCCTGAGAATGTGTGCTGGGAGTGCTGGGAGGCAAGGCAAAGGCCGATGGGCAGAGTGTGTTTGGCTGTGAAAGCGGTGTCAAGGGAAGGTGAGGACCAGCAACAGCTCTAAGCCCTTAGGCCTATCGTATGGGAGAAATGGCTTGGGTGTTTGCACTTTGGGAGGTGGTCTGTGCCGGGAGTGAGAGTGAGATTGAGCCTGAGAATGTGTGTTGGGAGTGCTGGGAGGCAAGGCAAAGGCCGATGGGCAGAGTGTGTTTGGCTGTGAAAGCGGTGTCAAGGGAAGGTGAGGACCAGCAACAGCTCTAAGCCCTTAGGCCTATCGTATGGGAGAAATGGCTTGGACGTTTGCACTTTGGGAGGTGGTCTGTGCCGGGAGTGAGAGTGAGATTGAGCCTGAGAATGTTTGTTGGGAGTGCTGGGATGGTAAGGCAGGGCAGAAGGCCAGAGAGTGTTTGTATGTGAAAGCGGTGTCAAGGGAAGGTGAGGACAAGCCACAGCTTTAAGCCCTTTGATGTAGCGTTCATCAGAAATAGGTTGGGTGTTGGGACATTGGGAGGTGGTCTGTTCCGAGAGTGAGAGTGTGTTGGGAGTGCTGTGAGGCGAGGGAAAGGCAGATGGCCAGAGTGTGTTTGGCTGTGAAAGCGGTGCCAAAGGAAGGTGAGGACCTGGAACAGCTCTCAGCCCTTAGAGGTAGCGTGCGGGAGAAAAGGCTTGGAGGTTTGCACTTTGGGAGTTTGTCTGTGCCGGAAGTGAGAGTGAGATTGAGGCTGAGAATGTGTGTTGGCAGTGCTGGGAGGCAAAGCCAGGGCAGACGGCGAGAGTGTGTTTGTCTGTGAAAGCGGTGTCAAGGGAAGGTGAGGACCAGCAACAGCTCTAAGCCCTTAGGCCTGTCGCCTGGGAGAAATGGCTTGGGTGTTGTCACTATGGGAGGTGGTCTGTGCCGGGAGTGAGAGTGAGATTGAACCTGAGAATGTGTGTTGGGAGTGCTGGGAGGCAAAGCCAGGCTAGATGCCAGAGTGTGTTTGGCTGTGAAAGCGGTGTCAAGGGAAGATAAGGACCAGCCACAGCTCTAAGCCCTTAGATGTAGCGTGTGTCAGAAACCGCTTGGGTGTTGGCACTTTGGGAGGTGGTGTGTGCCGAGAGTGAGAGTGTTTTGGGAGTGGTGGGAGTTGAGGCAAAGGCAGATGGGCAGAGTGTGTTTGGCTGTGAAAGCGGTGTCAAGGGAAGGTGAGGACCAGCCACACCTCTAAGCCCTTAGAGGTAGCGTGCGGGATAAATGGCTTTAGACGTTTGCACTTTGGGAGGTGGTCTGTACCGGGAGTGAGAGTGAGATTGAGCCTGAGAATATGTGTTGGGAGTGCTGGTAGGCAAGGCAAAGGCAGATGGCCAGAGTGTGTTTGGCTGTGAAAGCGGTGTCAAGGGAAGGTGAGGACCAGCAACAGCTCTAAGCCCTTAGGCCTATCGTATGGGAGAAATGGCTTCGGTGTTTGCACTTTGGGAGGTGGTCTGTGCCAGGAGTGGGAGTGAGATTGAACCTGAGAATGTGTTTTGGGAGTGCTGGGAGGCAAAGCCAGGGTAGATGGCCAGAGTGTGTTTGGCTGTGAATGCGGTGTCAAGGGAAGGTGAGGACCAGCAACAGCTCTAAGCCCCTAGATGTAGCGTGTGTCAGAAACCGCTTGGGTGTTGGCACTTTGGGAGGTGGTGTGTGCCGAGAGTGAGAGTGTGTTGGGAGTGGTGGGAGTTGAGGCAAAGGCAGATGGCCAGAGTGTTTTTGGCTGTGAAAGCGGTGTCAAGGGAAGGTGAGGACCAGCCACATCTCTAAGCCCTTAGATGTAGCGTGCGTCAGAAATCGCTTGGACGTTTGAACTTTGGGAGTTGGTCTGTGCTGGGAGTGAGAGTGAGAGCCTGAGTGAGCCTGAGAATGTGTGTTGGCAGTGCCGGGAGGCAAGGTAAAGGCAGATGGCCAGAGTGTGTTTGGCTGTGAAAGCGGTGTCAAGGGAAGGTGAGGACCAGCAACAGCTCTAAGCCCTTAGATGTAGCGTGCGTCAGAAATCGCTTGGTTGTTGGCACTTTGGGAGGTGGTGTGTGCCGAGAGTGAGAGTGTGTTGGGAGTGCTGGGAGGGAAGGCAAAGGCAGATGGGCAGAGTGTGTTTGGCTGTGAAAGCGGTGTCAAGGGAAGGTGAGGACCAGCAACAGCTCTAAGCCCTTAGGCCTATCGTATGGGAGAAATGGCTTGGACGTTTGCACTTTGGGAAGTGGTCTGTGCCGGGAGTGAGAGTGAGATTGAGCCTGAGAATGTGTGTTGGGAGTGCTGGGATGGTAAGGCAGGGCAGAAGGCCAGAGAGTGTTTGTATGTGAAAGCGGTGTCAAGGAAAGGTGAGGACAAGCCACAGCTTTAAGCCCTTTGATGTAGCGTTCATCAGAAATAGGTTGGGTGTTGGGACATTGGGAGGTGGTCTGTTCCGAGAGTGAGAGTGTGTTGGGAGTGCTGTGAGGCGAGGGAAAGGCAGATGGGCAGAGTGTGTTTGGCTGTGAAAGCGGTGCCAAAGGAAGGTGAGGACCTGGAACAGCTCTCAGCCCTTAGAGGTAGCGTGCGGGAGAAAAGGCTTGGACGTTTGCACTTTGGGAGTTTGTCTGTGCCGGGAGTGAGAGTGAGATTGAGGCTGAGAATGTGTGTTGGCAGTGCTGGGAGGCAAAGCCAGGGCAGACGGCCAGAGTGTGTTTGTCTGTGAAAGCGGTGTCAAGGGAAGGTGAGGACCAGCAACAGCTCTAAGCCCTTAGGCCTGTCGCCTGGGAGAAATGGCTTGGGTGTTGTCACTATGGGAGGCGGTCTGTGCCGGGAGTGAGAGTGAGATTGCACCTGAGAATGTGTGTTGGGAGTGCTGGGAGGCAAAGCCAGGGCAGATTCCCAGAGTGTGTTTGGCTGTGAAAGCGGTGTCAAGGGAAGATAAGGACCAGCCACAGCTCTAAGCCCTTAGATGTAGCATGTGTCAGAAACCGCTTGGGTGTTGGCACTTTGGGAGGTGGTGTGTGCCGAGAGTGAGAGTGTTTTGGGAGTGGTGGGAGTTGAGGCAAAGGCAGATGGCCAGAGTGTGTTTGGCTGTGAAAGCGGTGTCAAGGGAAGGTGAGGACCAGCAACAGCTCTAAGCCCTTAGGCCTGTCGCCTGGGAGAAATGGCTTGCGTGTTGTCACTATGGGAGGTGGTCTGTGCCGGGAGTGACAGTGAGATTGCACCTGAGAATGTGTGTTGGGAGTGCTGGGAGGCAAAGCCAGGGCAGATTCCCAGAGTGTGTTTGGCTGTGAAAGCGGTGTCAAGGGAAGGTGAGGACCAGCCACTGCTCTAAGCCCTTAGATGTAGCGTGTGTCAGAAACCGCTTGGGTGTTGGCACTTTGGGAGGTGGTGTGTGCCGAGAGTGAGAGTGTTTCGGGAGAGGTGGGAGTTGAGGCAAAGGCAGATGGGCAGAGTGTGTTTGGCTGTGAAAGCGGTGTCAAGGGAAGGTGAGGACCAGCAACAGCTCTAAGCCCTTAGGCCTATTGTATGGAAGAAATGGCTTGCACGTCTGCACTTTGGGAGGTGGTCTGTGCCAGGAGTGAGAGTTAGATTGCGCCTGAGAATGTGTGTTGGGAGTGCTGGGAGGAAAAGCCAGGCTAGATGGCCAGAGTGTGTTTGGCTGTGAAATCGCTGTGAAGGGAAGGTGATGACCAGCAACAGCTCTGAGCCCTTAGATGTAGCGTGTGTCAGAAACCGCTTGGGTGCTGGCACTTTGGGAGGTGGTGTGTGCTGAGAGTGAGAGTGTGTTGGGAGTGGTGGGAGTTGAGGCAAAGGCAGATGGCCAGAGTGTTTTTGGCTGTGAAAGCGGTGTCAAGGGAAGGTGAGGACCAGCAACAGCTCTAAGCCCTTAGATGTAGCGTGCGTTCAGAAATCGCTTGGGTGCTGGCACTTTGGGAGGTGGTGTGTGCCGAGAGTGAGAGTGTGTTGGGAGTGCTGAGAGGCAAGGCAAAGGTAGATGGGCAGAGTGTGTTTGGCTGTGAAAGCGGTGTCAAGGGAAGGTGAGGACCAGCAACAGCTCTAAGCCCTTAGGCCTATCGTATGGGAGAAATGGCTTGGGTGTTTGCACTTTGGGAGGTGGTCTGTGCCGGGAGTGAGAGTGAGAGTGAGCCTGAGAATGTGTGTTGGGAGTGCTGGTAGGCAAGGCAAAGGCCGATGGCCAGAGTGTGTTTGGCTGTGAAAGCGGTGTCACGGGAAGGTGAGGACCAGCAACAGCTCTAAGCCCTTACATGTAGCGTGCCTCAGAAATAGCTTGGGTGTTGGCACTTTGGGAGGTGTTGTGTGCCAAGAGTGAGACTGTGTGTTGGGAGTGGTGTGAGGCAAGGCAAAGGCAGATGGGCAGAGTGTGTTTGGCTGTGAAAGCGGTGTCAAGGGAAGGTGAGGACCAGAACAGCTCTAAGCCCTTAGGCCTGTCGCCTGGGAGAAATGGCTTGCGTGTTGTCACTATGGGAGGTGGTCTGTGCCGGGAGTGAGAGTGAGATTGCACCTGAGAATGTGTGTTGGGAGTGCTGGGAGGCAAAGCCAGGCTAGATGGCCAGAGTGTGTTTGGCTGTGAAAGCGGTGTCAAGGGAAGGTAAGGACCAGCCACAGCTCTAAGCCCTTAGGCCTATCGTATGGGAGAAATGGCTTGCACGTCTGCACTTTGGGAGGTGGTCTGTGCCAGGAGTGAGAGTTAGATTGCGCCTGAGAATGTGTGTTGGGAGTGCTGGGAGGCAAAGCCAGGCTAGATGGCCAGAGTGTGCTTGGCTGTGAAAGCGCTGTGAAGGGAAGGTGATGACCAGCAACAGCTCTGAGCCCTTAGATGTAGCGTGTGTCAGAAACCGCTTGGGTGCTGGCACTTTGGGAGGTGGTGTGTGCCGAGAGTGAGAGTGTGTTGGGAGTGGTGGGAGTTGAGGCAAAGGCAGATGGCCAGAGTGTTTTTGGCTGTGAAAGCGGTGTCAAGGGAAGGTGAGGACCAGCAACAGCTCTAAGCCCTTAGATGTAGCGTGCGTCAGAAATTGCTTGGTTGTTGGCACTTTGGGAGGTGGTGTGTGCCGAGAGTGAGAGTGTGTTGGGAGTAATGCGAATTGAGGCAAAGGCAGATGGGCAGAGTGTGTTTGGCTGTGAAAGCGGTGTCAAGGGAAGGTGAGGACCAGCCACATCTCTCAGCCCTTAGATGTAGCGTGCGTCAGAAATCGCTTGGACGTTTGCACTTTGGGAGTTGGTCTGTGCTGGGAGTGAGAGTGAGAGCCTGAGTGAGCCTGAGAATGTGTGTTGGCAGTGCCGGGAGGCAAGGTAAAGGCAGATGGCCAGAGTGTGTTTGGCTGTGAAAGCGGTGTCAAGGGAAGGTGAGGACCAGCAACAGCTCTAAGCCCTTAGATGTAGTGTGCGTCAGAACTCGCTTGGTTGTTAGCACTTTGGGAGGTAGTCTGTGCCGAGAGTGAGAGTGTGTTGGGATTGCCGGGAGGCAAGGCAAAGGCAGATGGGCAGAGTGTGTTTGGCTGTGAAAGCGGTGTCAAGGGAAGGTGAGGACCAGCAACAGCTCTAAGCCCTTAGGCCTATCCTAGGGGAGAAATGGCTTGGGTGTTTGCACTTTGGGAGGTGGTCTGTGCCGGGAGTGAGAGTGAGATTGAGCCTGAGAATGTGTGCTGGGAGTGCTGGTAGGCAAGGCAAAGGCAGATGGCCAGAGTGTGTTTGGCTGTGAAAGCGGTGTCAAGGGAAGGTGAGGACCAGCAACAGCTCTAAGCCCTTAGGCCTATCGTATGGGAGAAATGGCTTGGGTGTTTGCACTTTGGGAGGTGGTCTGTGCCGGGAGAGAGAGTGAGATTGAGCCTGAGAATGTGTGTTGGGAGTGCTGGGAGGCAAGGCAAAGGCCGATGGGCAGAGTGTGTTTGGCTGTGAAAGCGGTGTCAAGGGAAGGTGAGGACCAGCAACAGCTCTAAGCCCTTAGGCCTATCGTATGGGAGAAATGGCTTGGACGTTTGCACTTTGGGAGGTGGTCTGTGCCGGGAGTGAGAGTGAGATTGAGCCTGAGAATGTTTGTTGGGAGTGCTGGGATGGTAAGGCAGGGCAGAAGGCCAGAGAGTGTTTGTATGTGAAAGCGGTGTCAAGGGAAGGTGAGGACAAGCCACAGCTTTAAGCCCTTTGATGTAGCGTTCATCAGAAATAGGTTGGGTGTTGGGACATTGGGAGGTGGTCTGTTCCGAGAGTGAGAGTGTGTTGGGAGTGCTGTGAGGCGAGGGAAAGGCAGATGGGCAGAGTGTGTTTGGCTGTGAAAGCGGTGCCAAAGGAAGGTGAGGACCTGGAACAGCTCTCAGCCCTTAGAGGTAGCGTGCGGGAGAAAAGGCTTGGAGGTTTGCACTTTGGGAGTTTGTCTGTGCCGGAAGTGAGAGTGAGATTGAGGCTGAGAATGTGTGTTGGCAGTGCTGGGAGGCAAAGCCAGGGCAGACGGCGAGAGTGTGTTTGTCTGTGAAAGCGGTGTCAAGGGAAGGTGAGGACCAGCAACAGCTCTAAGCCCTTAGGCCTGTCGCCTGGGAGAAATGGCTTGGGTGTTGTCACTATGGGAGGTGGTCTGTGCCGGGAGTGAGAGTGAGATTGAACCTGAGAATGTGTGTTGGGAGTGCTGGGAGGCAAAGCCAGGCTAGATGCCAGAGTGTGTTTGGCTGTGAAAGCGGTGTCAAGGGAAGATAAGGACCAGCCACAGCTCTAAGCCCTTAGATGTAGCGTGTGTCAGAAACCGCTTGGGTGTTGGCACTTTGGGAGGTGGTGTGTGCCGAGAGTGAGAGTGTTTTGGGAGTGGTGGGAGTTGAGGCAAAGGCAGATGGGCAGAGTGTGTTTGGCTGTGAAAGCGGTGTCAAGGGAAGGTGAGGACCAGCCACACCTCTAAGCCCTTAGAGGTAGCGTGCGGGATAAATGGCTTTAGACGTTTGCACTTTGGGAGGTGGTCTGTACCGGGAGTGAGAGTGAGATTGAGCCTGAGAATATGTGTTGGGAGTGCTGGTAGGCAAGGCAAAGGCAGATGGCCAGAGTGTGTTTGGCTGTGAAAGCGGTGTCAAGGGAAGGTGAGGACCAGCAACAGCTCTAAGCCCTTAGGCCTATCGTATGGGAGAAATGGCTTCGGTGTTTGCACTTTGGGAGGTGGTCTGTGCCAGGAGTGGGAGTGAGATTGAACCTGAGAATGTGTTTTGGGAGTGCTGGGAGGCAAAGCCAGGGTAGATGGCCAGAGTGTGTTTGGCTGTGAATGCGGTGTCAAGGGAAGGTGAGGACCAGCAACAGCTCTAAGCCCCTAGATGTAGCGTGTGTCAGAAACCGCTTGGGTGTTGGCACTTTGGGAGGTGGTGTGTGCCGAGAGTGAGAGTGTGTTGGGAGTGGTGGGAGTTGAGGCAAAGGCAGATGGCCAGAGTGTTTTTGGCTGTGAAAGCGGTGTCAAGGGAAGGTGAGGACCAGCCACATCTCTAAGCCCTTAGATGTAGCGTGCGTCAGAAATCGCTTGGACGTTTGCACTTTGGGAGTTGGTCTGTGCTGGGAGTGAGAGTGAGAGCCTGAGTGAGCCTGAGAATGTGTGTTGGCAGTGCCGGGAGGCAAGGTAAAGGCAGATGGCCAGAGTGTGTTTGGCTGTGAAAGCGGTGTCAAGGGAAGGTGAGGACCAGCAACAGCTCTAAGCCCTTAGATGTAGCGTGCGTCAGAAATCGCTTGGTTGTTGGCACTTTGGGAGGTGGTGTGTGCCGAGAGTGAGAGTGTGTTGGGAGTGCTGGGAGGGAAGGCAAAGGCAGATGGGCAGAGTGTGTTTGGCTGTGAAAGCGGTGTCAAGGGAAGGTGAGGACCAGCAACAGCTCTAAGCCCTTAGGCCTATCGTATGGGAGAAATGGCTTGGACGTTTGCACTTTGGGAAGTGGTCTGTGCCGGGAGTGAGAGTGAGATTGAGCCTGAGAATGTGTGTTGGGAGTGCTGGGATGGTAAGGCAGGGCAGAAGGCCAGAGAGTGTTTGTATGTGAAAGCGGTGTCAAGGAAAGGTGAGGACAAGCCACAGCTTTAAGCCCTTTGATGTAGCGTTCATCAGAAATAGGTTGGGTGTTGGGACATTGGGAGGTGGTCTGTTCCGAGAGTGAGAGTGTGTTGGGAGTGCTGTGAGGCGAGGGAAAGGCAGATGGGCAGAGTGTGTTTGGCTGTGAAAGCGGTGCCAAAGGAAGGTGAGGACCTGGAACAGCTCTCAGCCCTTAGAGGTAGCGTGCGGGAGAAAAGGCTTGGAGGTTTGCACTTTGGGAGTTTGTCTGTGCCGGGAGTGAGAGTGAGATTGAGGCTGAGAATGTGTGTTGGCAGTGCTGGGAGGCAAAGCCAGGGCAGACGGCCAGAGTGTGTTTGTCTGTGAAAGCGGTGTCAAGGGAAGGTGAGGACCAGCAACAGCTCTAAGCCCTTAGGCCTGTCGCCTGGGAGAAATGGCTTGGGTGTTGTCACTATGGGAGGCGGTCTGTGCCGGGAGTGAGAGTGAGATTGAACCTGAGAATGTGTGTTGGGAGTGCTGGGAGGCAAAGCCAGGCTAGATGGCCAGAGTGTGTTTGGCTGTGAAAGCGGTGTCAAGGGAAGATAAGGACCAGCCACAGCTCTAAGCCCTTAGATGTAGCATGTGTCAGAAACCGCTTGGGTGTTGGCACTTTGGGAGGTGGTGTGTGCCGAGAGTGAGAGTGTTTTGGGAGTGGTGGGAGTTGAGGCAAAGGCAGATGGCCAGAGTGTGTTTGGCTGTGAAAGCGGTGTCAAGGGAAGGTGAGGACCAGCAACAGCTCTAAGCCCTTAGATGTAGCGTGCGTCAGAAATCGCTTGGTTGTTGGCACTTTGGGAGGTGGTGTGTGCCGAGAGTGAGAGTGTGTTGGGAGTGCTGGGAGGGAAGGCAAAGGCAGATGGGCAGAGTGTGTTTGGCTGTGAAAGCGGTGTCAAGGGAAGGTGAGGACCAGCAACAGCTCTAAGCCCTTAGGCCTATCGTATGGGAGAAATGGCTTGGACGTTTGCACTTTGGGAAGTGGTCTGTGCCGGGAGTGAGAGTGAGATTGAGCCTGAGAATGTGTGTTGGGAGTGCTGGGATGGTAAGGCAGGGCAGAAGGCCAGAGAGTGTTTGTATGTGAAAGCGGTGTCAAGGAAAGGTGAGGACAAGCCACAGCTTTAAGCCCTTTGATGTAGCGTTCATCAGAAATAGGTTGGGTGTTGGGACATTGGGAGGTGGTCTGTTCCGAGAGTGAGAGTGTGTTGGGAGTGCTGTGAGGCGAGGGAAAGGCAGATGGGCAGAGTGTGTTTGGCTGTGAAAGCGGTGCCAAAGGAAGGTGAGGACCTGGAACAGCTCTCAGCCCTTAGAGGTAGCGTGCGGGAGAAAAGGCTTGGAGGTTTGCACTTTGGGAGTTTGTCTGTGCCGGGAGTGAGAGTGAGATTGAGGCTGAGAATGTGTGTTGGCAGTGCTGGGAGGCAAAGCCAGGGCAGACGGCCAGAGTGTGTTTGTCTGTGAAAGCGGTGTCAAGGGAAGGTGAGGACCAGCAACAGCTCTAAGCCCTTAGGCCTGTCGCCTGGGAGAAATGGCTTGGGTGTTGTCACTATGGGAGGCGGTCTGTGCCGGGAGTGAGAGTGAGATTGAACCTGAGAATGTGTGTTGGGAGTGCTGGGAGGCAAAGCCAGGCTAGATGGCCAGAGTGTGTTTGGCTCTGAAAGCGGTGTCAAGGGAAGATAAGGACCAGCCACAGCTCTAAGCCCTTAGATGTAGCATGTGTCAGAAACCGCTTGGGTGTTGGCACTTTGGGAGGTGGTGTGTGCCGAGAGTGAGAGTGTTTTGGGAGTGGTGGGAGTTGAGGCAAAGGCAGATGGCCAGAGTGTGTTTGGCTGTGAAAGCGGTGTCAAGGGAAGGTGAGGACCAGCAACAGCTCTAAGCCCTTAGATGTAGCGTGCGTCAGAAATCGCTTGGTTGTTGGCACTTTGGGAGGTGGTGTGTGCCGAGAGTGAGAGTGTGTTGGGAGTGGTGTGAGGCAAGGCAAAGGCAGATGGGCAGAATGTGTTTGGCTGTGAAAGCGGTGTCAAGGGAAGGTGAGGACCAGCAACAGCTCTAAGCCCTTAGGCCTATCGTATGGGAGAAATGGCTTCGGTGTTTGCACTTTGGGAGGTGGTCTGTGCCAGGAGTGGTAGTGAGATTGAACCTGAGAATGTGTTTTGGGAGTGCTGGGAGGCAAAGCCAGGCTAGATGGCCAGAGTGTGTTTGGCTGTGAATGCGGTGTCAAGGGAAGGTGAGGACCAGCAACAGCTCTAAGCCCTTAGATGTAGCGTGCGTCAGAAATTGCTTGGTTGTTGGCACTTTGGGAGGTGGTGTGTGCCGAGAGTGAGAGTGTGTTGGGAGTAATGCGAATTGAGGCAAAGGCAGATGGGCAGAGTGTGTTTGTCTGTGAAAGCGGTGTCAAGGGAAGGTGAGGACCAGCCACATCTCTAAGCCCTTAGATGTAGCGTGCGTCAGAAATCGCTTGGACGTTTGCACTTTGGGAGTTGGTCTGTGCTGGGAGTGAGAGTGAGAGCCTGAGTGAGCCTGAGAATGTGTGTTGGCAGTGCCGGGAGGCAAGGTAAAGGCAGATGGCCAGAGTGTGTTTGGCTGTGAAAGCGGTGTCAAGGGAAGGTGAGGACCAGCAACAGCTCTAAGCCCTTAGATGTAGTGTGCGTCAGAACTCGCTTGGTTGTTAGCACTTTGGGAGGTAGTCTGTGCCGAGAGTGAGAGTGTGTTGGGATTGCCGGGAGGCAAGGCAAAGGCAGATGGGCAGAGTGTGTTTGGCTGTGAAAGCGGTGTCAAGGGAAGGTGAGGACCAGCAACAGCTCTAAGCCCTTAGGCCTATCGTATGGGAGAAATGGCTTGGGTGTTTGCACTTTGGGAGGTGGTCTGTGCCGGGAGTGAGAGTGAGATTGAGCCTGAGAATGTGTGTTGGGAGTGCTGGGAGGCAAGGCAAAGGCAGATGGCCAGAGTGTGTTTGGCTGTGAAAGCGGTGTCAAGGGAAGGTGAGGACCAGCAACAGCTCTAAGCCCTTAGGCCTATCGTATGGGAGAAATGGCTTGGGTGTTTGCACTTTGGGAGGTGGTCTGTGCCGGGAGTGAGAGTGAGATTGAGCCTGAGAATGTTTGTTGGGAGTGCTGGGATGGTAAGGCAGGGCAGAAGGCCAGAGAGTGTTTGTATGTGAAAGCGGTGTCAAGGGAAGGTGAGGACAAGCCACAGCTTTAAGCCCTTTGATGTAGCGTTCATCAGAAATAGGTTGGGTGTTGGGACATTGGGAGGTGGTCTGTTCCGAGAGTGAGAGTGTGTTGGGAGTGCTGTGAGGCGAGGGAAAGGCAGATGGGCAGAGTGTGTTTGGCTGTGAAAGCGGTGCCAAAGGAAGGTGAGGACCTGGAACAGCTCTCAGCCCTTAGAGGTAGCGTGCGGGAGAAAAGGCTTGGAGGTTTGCACTTTGGGAGTTTGTCTGTGCCGGAAGTGAGAGTGAGATTGAGGCTGAGAATGTGTGTTGGCAGTGCTGGGAGGCAAAGCCAGGGCAGACGGCGAGAGTGTGTTTGTCTGTGAAAGCGGTGTCAAGGGAAGGTGAGGACCAGCAACAGCTCTAAGCCCTTAGGCCTGTCGCCTGGGAGAAATGGCTTGGGTGTTGTCACTATGGGAGGTGGTCTGTGCCGGGAGTGAGAGTGAGATTGAACCTGAGAATGTGTGTTGGGAGTGCTGGGAGGCAAAGCCAGGCTAGATGCCAGAGTGTGTTTGGCTGTGAAAGCGGTGTCAAGGGAAGATAAGGACCAGCCACAGCTCTAAGCCCTTAGATGTAGCGTGTGTCAGAAACCGCTTGGGTGTTGGCACTTTGGGAGGTGGTGTGTGCCGAGAGTGAGAGTGTTTTGGGAGTGGTGGGAGTTGAGGCAAAGGCAGATGGGCAGAGTGTGTTTGGCTGTGAAAGCGGTGTCAAGGGAAGGTGAGGACCAGCCACACCTCTAAGCCCTTAGAGGTAGCGTGCGGGATAAATGGCTTTAGACGTTTGCACTTTGGGAGGTGGTCTGTACCGGGAGTGAGAGTGAGATTGAGCCTGAGAATATGTGTTGGGAGTGCTGGTAGGCAAGGCAAAGGCAGATGGCCAGAGTGTGTTTGGCTGTGAAAGCGGTGTCAAGGGAAGGTGAGGACCAGCAACAGCTCTAAGCCCTTAGGCCTATCGTATGGGAGAAATGGCTTCGGAGTTTGCACTTTGGGAGGTGGTCTGTGCCAGGAGTGGGAGTGAGATTGAACCTGAGAATGTGTTTTGGGAGTGCTGGGAGGCAAAGCCAGGCTAGATGGCCAGAGTGTGTTTGGCTGTGAATGCGGTGTCAAGGGAAGGTGAGGACCAGCAACAGCTCTAAGCCCCTAGATGTAGCGTGTGTCAGAAACCGCTTGGGTGTTGGCACTTTGGGAGGTGGTGTGTGCCGAGAGTGAGAGTGTGTTGGGAGTGGTGGGAGTTGAGGCAAAGGCAGATGGCCAGAGTGTTTTTGGCTGTGAAAGCGGTGTCAAGGGAAGGTGAGGACCAGCCACATCTCTAAGCCCTTAGATGTAGCGTGCGTCAGAAATCGCTTGGACGTTTGAACTTTGGGAGTTGGTCTGTGCTGGGTGTGAGAGTGAGAGCCTGAGTGAGCCTGAGAATGTGTGTTGGCAGTGCCGGGAGGCAAGGTAAAGGCAGATGGCCAGAGTGTGTTTGGCTGTGAAAGCGGTGTCAAGGGAAGGTGAGGACCAGCAACAGCTCTAAGCCCTTAGATGTAGCGTGCGTCAGAAATCGCTTGGTTGTTGGCACTTTGGGAGGTGGTGTGTGCCGAGAGTGAGAGTGTGTTGGGAGTGCTGGGAGGGAAGGCAAAGGCAGATGGGCAGAGTGTGTTTGGCTGTGAAAGCGGTGTCAAGGGAAGGTGAGGACCAGCAACAGCTCTAAGCCCTTAGGCCTATCGTATGGGAGAAATGGCTTGGACGTTTGCACTTTGGGAAGTGGTCTGTGCCGGGAGTGAGAGTGAGATTGAGCCTGAGAATGTGTGTTGGGAGTGCTGGGATGGTAAGGCAGGGCAGAAGGCCAGAGAGTGTTTGTATGTGAAAGCGGTGTCAAGGAAAGGTGAGGACAAGCCACAGCTTTAAGCCCTTTGATGTAGCGTTCATCAGAAATAGGTTGGGTGTTGGGACATTGGGAGGTGGTCTGTTCCGAGAGTGAGAGTGTGTTGGGAGTGCTGTGAGGCGAGGGAAAGGCAGATGGGCAGAGTGTGTTTGGCTGTGAAAGCGGTGCCAAAGGAAGGTGAGGACCTGGAACAGCTCTCAGCCCTTAGAGGTAGCGTGCGGGAGAAAAGGCTTGGAGGTTTGCACTTTGGGAGTTTGTCTGTGCCGGGAGTGAGAGTGAGATTGAGGCTGAGAATGTGTGTTGGCAGTGCTGGGAGGCAAAGCCAGGGCAGACGGCCAGAGTGTGTTTGTCTGTGAAAGCGGTGTCAAGGGAAGGTGAGGACCAGCAACAGCTCTAAGCCCTTAGGCCTGTCGCCTGGGAGAAATGGCTTGGGTGTTGTCACTATGGGAGGCGGTCTGTGCCGGGAGTGAGAGTGAGATTGAACCTGAGAATGTGTGTTGGGAGTGCTGGGAGGCAAAGCCAGGCTAGATGGCCAGAGTGTGTTTGGCTCTGAAAGCGGTGTCAAGGGAAGATAAGGACCAGCCACAGCTCTAAGCCCTTAGATGTAGCATGTGTCAGAAACCGCTTGGGTGTTGGCACTTTGGGAGGTGGTGTGTGCCGAGAGTGAGAGTGTTTTGGGAGTGGTGGGAGTTGAGGCAAAGGCAGATGGCCAGAGTGTGTTTGGCTGTGAAAGCGGTGTCAAGGGAAGGTGAGGACCAGCAACAGCTCTAAGCCCTTAGATGTAGCGTGCGTCAGAAATCGCTTGGTTGTTGGCACTTTGGGAGGTGGTGTGTGCCGAGAGTGAGAGTGTGTTGGGAGTGGTGTGAGGCAAGGCAAAGGCAGATGGGCAGAATGTGTTTGGCTGTGAAAGCGGTGTCAAGGGAAGGTGAGGACCAGCCACAGCTCTAAGCCCTTAGGCCTATCGTATGGGAGAAATGGCTTCGGTGTTTGCACTTTGGGAGGTGGTCTGTGCCAGGAGTGGTAGTGAGATTGAACCTGAGAATGTGTTTTGGGAGTGCTGGGAGGCAAAGCCAGGCTAGATGGCCAGAGTGTGTTTGGCTGTGAATGCGGTGTCAAGGGAAGGTGAGGACCAGCAACAGCTCTAAGCCCTTAGATGTAGCGTGTGTCAGAAACCGCTTGGGTGTTGGCACTTTGGGAGGTGGTGTGTGCCGAGAGTGAGAGTGTGTTGGGAGTGGTGGGAGTTGAGGCAAAGGCAGATGGCCAGAGTGTTTTTGGCTGTGAAAGCGGTGTCAAGGGAAGGTGAGGACCAGCCACATCTCTCAACCATTAGATATAGCGTGCGTCAGAAATCGCTTGGACGTTTGAACTTTGGGAGTTGGTCTGTGCTGGGAGTGAGAGTGAGAGCCTGAGTGAGCCTGAGAATGTGTGTTGGCAGTGCCGGGAGGCAAGGTAAAGGCAGATGGCCAGAGTGTGTTTGGCTGTGAAAGCGGTGTCAAGGGAAGGTGAGGACCAGCAACAGCTCTAAGCCCTTAGATGTAGCGTGCGTCAGAAATCGCTTGGTTGTTGGCACTTTGGGAGGTGGTGTGTGCCGAGAGTGAGAGTGTGTTGGGAGTGCTGGGAGGCAAGGCAAAGGCAGATGGGCAGAGTGTGTTTGGCTGTGAAAGCGGTGTCAAGGGAAGGTGAGGACCAGCAACAGCTCTAAGCCCTTAGGCCTATCGTATGGGAGAAATGGCTTGGACGTTTGCACTTTGGGAAGTGGTCTGTGCCGGGAGTGAGAGTGAGATTGAGCCTGAGAATGTGTGTTGGGAGTGCTGGGATGGTAAGGCAGGGCAGAAGGCCAGAGAGTGTTTGTATGTGAAAGCGGTGTCAAGGGAAGGTGAGGACAAGCCACAGCTTTAAGCCCTTTGATGTAGCGTTCATCAGAAATAGGTTGGGTGTTGGGACATTGGGAGGTGGTCTGTTCCGAGAGTGAGAGTGTGTTGGGAGTGCTGTGAGGCGAGGGAAAGGCAGATGGGCAGAGTGTGTTTGGCTGTGAAAGCGGTGCCAAAGGAAGGTGAGGACCTGGAACAGCTCTCAGCCCTTAGAGGTAGCGTGCGGGAGAAAAGGCTTGGACGTTTGCACTTTGGGAGTTTGTCTGTGCCGGGAGTGAGAGTGAGATTGAGGCTGAGAATGTGTGTTGGCAGTGCTGGGAGGCAAAGCCAGGGCAGACGGCCAGAGTGTGTTTGTCTGTGAAAGCGGTGTCAAGGGAAGGTGAGGACCAGCAACAGCTCTAAGCCCTTAGGCCTGTCGCCTGGGAGAAATGGCTTGGGTGTTGTCACTATGGGAGGCGGTCTGTGCCGGGAGTGAGAGTGAGATTGAACCTGAGAATGTGTGTTGGGAGTGCTGGGAGGCAAAGCCAGGCTAGATGGCCAGAGTGTGTTTGGCTGTGAAAGCGGTGTCAAGGGAAGATAAGGACCAGCCACAGCTCTAAGCCCTTAGATGTAGCGTGTGTCAGAAACCGCTTGGGTGTTGGCACTTTGGGAGGTGGTGTGTGCCGAGAGTGAGAGTGTTTTGGGAGTGGTGGGAGTTGAGGCAAAGGCAGATGGGCAGAGTGTGTTTGTCTGTGAAAGCGGTGTCAAGGGAAGGTGAGGACCAGCAACAGCTCTAAGCCCTTAGATGTAGCGTGCGTCAGAAATCGCTTGGTTGTTGGCACTTTGGGAGGTGGTGTGTGCCGAGAGTGAGAGTGTGTTGGGAGTGGTGTGAGGCAAGGGAAAGGCAGATGGGCAGAATGTGTTTGGCTGTGAAAGCGGTGTCAAGCGAAGGTGAGGACCAGCAACAGCTCTAAGCCCTTAGGCCTGTCGCCTGGGAGAAATGGCTTGCGTGTTGTCACTATGGGAGGTGGTCTGTGCCGGGAGTGACAGTGAGATTGCACCTGAGAATGTGTGTTGGGAGTGCTGGGAGGCAAAGCCAGGGCAGATTCCCAGAGTGTGTTTGGCTGTGAAAGCGGTGTCAAGGGAAGGTGAGGACCAGCCACTGCTCTAAGCCCTTAGATGTAGCGTGTGTCAGAAACCGCTTGGGTGTTGGCACTTTGGGAGGTGGTGTGTGCCGAGAGTGAGAGTGTTTCGGGAGAGGTGGGAGTTGAGGCAAAGGCAGATGGGCAGAGTGTGTTTGGCTGTGAAAGCGGTGTCAAGGGAAGGTGAGGACCAGCAACAGCTCTAAGCCCTTAGGCCTATTGTATGGAAGAAATGGCTTGCACGTCTGCACTTTGGGAGGTGGTCTGTGCCAGGAGTGAGAGTTAGATTGCGCCTGAGAATGTGTGTTGGGAGTGCTGGGAGGAAAAGCCAGGCTAGATGGGCAGAGTGTGTTTGGCTGTGAAATCGCTGTGAAGGGAAGGTGATGACCAGCAACAGCTCTGAGCCCTTAGATGTAGCGTGTGTCAGAAACCGCTTGGGTGCTGGCACTTTGGGAGGTGGTGTGTGCTGAGAGTGAGAGTGTGTTGGGAGTGGTGGGAGTTGAGGCAAAGGCAGATGGCCAGAGTGTTTTTGGCTGTGAAAGCGGTGTCAAGGGAAGGTGAGGACCAGCAACAGCTCTAAGCCCTTAGATGTAGCGTGCGTCAGAAATCGCTTGGTTGTTGGCACTTTGGGAGGTGGTGTGTGCCGAGAGTGAGAGTGTGTTGGGAGTGCTGAGAGGCAAGGCAAAGGTAGATGGGCAGAGTGTGTTTGGCTGTGAAAGCGGTGTCAAGGGAAGGTGAGGACCAGCAACAGCTCTAAGCCCTTAGGCCTATCGTATGGGAGAAATGGCTTGGGTGTTTGCACTTTGGGAGGTGGTCTGTGCCGGGAGTGAGAGTGAGAGTGAGCATGAGAATGTGTGTTGGGAGTGCTGGTAGGCAAGGCAAAGGCCGATGGCCAGAGTGTGTTTGGCTGTGAAAGCGGTGTCACGGGAAGGTGAGGACCAGCAACAGCTCTAAGCCCTTACATGTAGCGTGCCTCAGAAATAGCTTGGGTGTTGGCACTTTGGGAGGTGTTGTGTGCCAAGAGTGAGACTGTGTGTTGGGAGTGGTGTGAGGCAAGGCAAAGGCAGATGGGCAGAGTGTGTTTGGCTGTGAAAGCGGTGTCAAGGGAAGGTGAGGACCAGAACAGCTCTAAGCCCTTAGGCCTGTCGCCTGGGAGAAATGGCTTGCGTGTTGTCACTATGGGAGGTGGTCTGTGCCGGGAGTGAGAGTGAGATTGCACCTGAGAATGTGTGTTGGGAGTGCTGGGAGGCAAAGCCAGGCTAGATGGCCAGAGTGTGTTTGGCTGTGAAAGCGGTGTCAAGGGAAGGTAAGGACCAGCCACAGCTCTAAGCCCTTAGGCCTATCGTATGGGAGAAATGGCTTGCACGTCTGCACTTTGGGAGGTGGTCTGTGCCAGGAGTGAGAGTTAGATTGCGCCTGAGAATGTGTGTTGGGAGTGCTGGGAGGCAAAGCCAGGCTAGATGGCCAGAGTGTGCTTGGCTGTGAAAGCGCTGTGAAGGGAAGGTGATGACCAGCAACAGCTCTGAGCCCTTAGATGTAGCGTGTGTCAGAAACCGCTTGGGTGCTGGCACTTTGGGAGGTGGTGTGTGCCGAGAGTGAGAGTGTGTTGGGAGTGGTGGGAGTTGAGGCAAAGGCAGATGGCCAGAGTGTTTTTGGCTGTGAAAGCGGTGTCAAGGGAAGGTGAGGACCAGCAACAGCTCTAAGCCCTTAGATGTAGCGTGCGTCAGGAATTGCTTGGTTGTTGGCACTTTGGGAGGTGGTGTGTGCCGAGAGTGAGAGTGTGTTGGGAGTAATGCGAATTGAGGCAAAGGCAGATGGGCAGAGTGTGTTTGGCTGTGAAAGCGGTGTCAAGGGAAGGTGAGGACCAGCCACATCTCTCAGCCCTTAGATGTAGCGTGCGTCAGAAATCGCTTGGACGTTTGCACTTTGGGAGTTGGTCTGTGCTGGGAGTGAGAGTGAGAGCCTGAGTGAGCCTGAGAATGTGTGTTGGCAGTGCCGGGAGGCAAGGTAAAGGCAGATGGCCAGAGTGTGTTTGGCTGTGAAAGCGGTGTCAAGGGAAGGTGAGGACCAGCAACAGCTCTAAGCCCTTAGATGTAGTGTGCGTCAGAACTCGCTTGGTTGTTAGCACTTTGGGAGGTAGTCTGTGCCGAGAGTGAGAGTGTGTTGGGATTGCCGGGAGGCAAGGCAAAGGCAGATGGGCAGAGTGTGTTTGGCTGTGAAAGCGGTGTCAAGGGAAGGTGAGGACCAGCAACAGCTCTAAGCCCTTAGGCCTATCCTAGGGGAGAAATGGCTTGGGTGTTTGCACTTTGGGAGGTGGTCTGTGCCGGGAGTGAGAGTGAGATTGAGCCTGAGAATGTGTGTTGGGAGTGCTGGTAGGCAAGGCAAAGGCAGATGGCCAGAGTGTGTTTGGCTGTGAAAGCGGTGTCAAGGGAAGGTGAGGACCAGCAACAGCTCTAAGCCCTTAGGCCTATCGTATGGGAGAAATGGCTTGGGTGTTTGCACTTTGGGAGGTGGTCTGTGCCGGGAGTGAGAGTGAGATTGAGTCTGAGAATGTGTGTTGGGAGTGCTGGGAGGCAAGGCAAAGGCCGATGGGCAGAGTGTGTTTGGCTGTGAAAGCGGTGTCAAGGGAAGGTGAGGACCAGCAACAGCTCTAAGCCCTTAGGCCTATCGTATGGGAGAAATGGCTTGGACGTTTGCACTTTGGGAGGTGGTCTGTGCCGGGAGTGAGAGTGAGATTGAGCCTGAGAATGTTTGTTGGGAGTGCTGGGATGGTAAGGCAGGGCAGAAGGCCAGAGAGTGTTTGTATGTGAAAGCGGTGTCAAGGGAAGGTGAGGACAAGCCACAGCTTTAAGCCCTTTGATGTAGCGTTCATCAGAAATAGGTTGGGTGTTGGGACATTGGGAGGTGGTCTGTTCCGAGAGTGAGAGTGTGTTGGGAGTGCTGTGAGGCGAGGGAAAGGCAGATGGGCAGAGTGTGTTTGGCTGTGAAAGCGGTGCCAAAGGAAGGTGAGGACCTGGAACAGCTCTCAGCCCTTAGAGGTAGCGTGCGGGAGAAAAGGCTTGGAGGTTTGCACTTTGGGAGTTTGTCTGTGCCGGAAGTGAGAGTGAGATTGAGGCTGAGAATGTGTGTTGGCAGTGCTGGGAGGCAAAGCCAGGGCAGACGGCGAGAGTGTGTTTGTCTGTGAAAGCGGTGTCAAGGGAAGGTGAGGACCAGCAACAGCTCTAAGCCCTTAGGCCTGTCGCCTGGGAGAAATGGCTTGGGTGTTGTCACTATGGGAGGTGGTCTGTGCCGGGAGTGAGAGTGAGATTGAACCTGAGAATGTGTGTTGGGAGTGCTGGGAGGCAAAGCCAGGCTAGATGCCAGAGTGTGTTTGGCTGTGAAAGCGGTGTCAAGGGAAGATAAGGACCAGCCACAGCTCTAAGCCCTTAGATGTAGCGTGTGTCAGAAACCGCTTGGGTGTTGGCACTTTGGGAGGTGGTGTGTGCCGAGAGTGAGAGTGTTTTGGGAGTGGTGGGAGTTGAGGCAAAGGCAGATGGGCAGAGTGTGTTTGGCTGTGAAAGCGGTGTCAAGGGAAGGTGAGGAGCAGCCACACCTCTAAGCCCTTAGAGGTAGCGTGCGGGATAAATGGCTTTAGACGTTTGCACTTTGGGAGGTGGTCTGTACCGGGAGTGAGAGTGAGATTGAGCCTGAGAATATGTGTTGGGAGTGCTGGTAGGCAAGGCAAAGGCAGATGGCCAGAGTGTGTTTGGCTGTGAAAGCGGTGTCAAGGGAAGGTGAGGACCAGCAACAGCTCTAAGCCCTTAGGCCTATCGTATGGGAGAAATGGCTTCGGTGTTTGCACTTTGGGAGGTGGTCTGTGCCAGGAGTGGGAGTGAGATTGAACCTGAGAATGTGTTTTGGGAGTGCTGGGAGGCAAAGCCAGGGTAGATGGCCAGAGTGTGTTTGGCTGTGAATGCGGTGTCAAGGGAAGGTGAGGACCAGCAACAGCTCTAAGCCCCTAGATGTAGCGTGTGTCAGAAACCGCTTGGGTGTTGGCACTTTGGGAGGTGGTGTGTGCCGAGAGTGAGAGTGTGTTGGGAGTGGTGGGAGTTGAGGCAAAGGCAGATGGCCAGAGTGTTTTTGGCTGTGAAAGCGGTGTCAAGGGAAGGTGAGGACCAGCCACATCTCTAAGCCCTTAGATGTAGCGTGCGTCAGAAATCGCTTGGACGTTTGAACTTTGGGAGTTGGTCTGTGCTGGGAGTGAGAGTGAGAGCCTGAGTGAGCCTGAGAATGTGTGTTGGCAGTGCCGGGAGGCAAGGTAAAGGCAGATGGCCAGAGTGTGTTTGGCTGTGAAAGCGGTGTCAAGGGAAGGTGAGGACCAGCAACAGCTCTAAGCCCTTAGATGTAGCGTGCGTCAGAAATCGCTTGGTTGTTGGCACTTTGGGAGGTGGTGTGTGCCGAGAGTGAGAGTGTGTTGGGAGTGCTGGGAGGGAAGGCAAAGGCAGATGGGCAGAGTGTGTTTGGCTGTGAAAGCGGTGTCAAGGGAAGGTGAGGACCAGCAACAGCTCTAAGCCCTTAGGCCTATCGTATGGGAGAAATGGCTTGGACGTTTGCACTTTGGGAAGTGGTCTGTGCCGGGAGTGAGAGTGAGATTGAGCCTGAGAATGTGTGTTGGGAGTGCTGGGATGGTAAGGCAGGGCAGAAGGCCAGAGAGTGTTTGTATGTGAAAGCGGTGTCAAGGAAAGGTGAGGACAAGCCACAGCTTTAAGCCCTTTGATGTAGCGTTCATCAGAAATAGGTTGGGTGTTGGGACATTGGGAGGTGGTCTGTTCCGAGAGTGAGAGTGTGTTGGGAGTGCTGTGAGGCGAGGGAAAGGCAGATGGGCAGAGTGTGTTTGGCTGTGAAAGCGGTGCCAAAGGAAGGTGAGGACCTGGAACAGCTCTCAGCCCTTAGAGGTAGCGTGCGGGAGAAAAGGCTTGGAGGTTTGCACTTTGGGAGTTTGTCTGTGCCGGGAGTGAGAGTGAGATTGAGGCTGAGAATGTGTGTTGGCAGTGCTGGGAGGCAAAGCCAGGGCAGACGGCCAGAGTGTGTTTGTCTGTGAAAGCGGTGTCAAGGGAAGGTGAGGACCAGCAACAGCTCTAAGCCCTTAGGCCTGTCGCCTGGGAGAAATGGCTTGGGTGTTGTCACTATGGGAGGCGGTCTGTGCCGGGAGTGAGAGTGAGATTGAACCTGAGAATGTGTGTTGGGAGTGCTGGGAGGCAAAGCCAGGCTAGATGGCCAGAGTGTGTTTGGCTCTGAAAGCGGTGTCAAGGGAAGATAAGGACCAGCCACAGCTCTAAGCCCTTAGATGTAGCATGTGTCAGAAACCGCTTGGGTGTTGGCACTTTGGGAGGTGGTGTGTGCCGAGAGTGAGAGTGTTTTGGGAGTGGTGGGAGTTGAGGCAAAGGCAGATGGCCAGAGTGTGTTTGGCTGTGAAAGCGGTGTCAAGGGAAGGTGAGGACCAGCAACAGCTCTAAGCCCTTAGATGTAGCGTGCGTCAGAAATCGCTTGGTTGTTGGCACTTTGGGAGGTGGTGTGTGCCGAGAGTGAGAGTGTGTTGGGAGTGGTGTGAGGCAAGGCAAAGGCAGATGGGCAGAATGTGTTTGGCTGTGAAAGCGGTGTCAAGGGAAGGTGAGGACCAGCCACAGCTCTAAGCCCTTAGGCCTATCGTATGGGAGAAATGGCTTCGGTGTTTGCACTTTGGGAGGTGGTCTGTGCCAGGAGTGGTAGTGAGATTGAACCTGAGAATGTGTTTTGGGAGTGCTGGGAGGCAAAGCCAGGCTAGATGGCCAGAGTGTGTTTGGCTGTGAATGCGGTGTCAAGGGAAGGTGAGGACCAGCAACAGCTCTAAGCCCTTAGATGTAGCGTGTGTCAGAAACCGCTTGGGTGTTGGCACTTTGGGAGGTGGTGTGTGCCGAGAGTGAGAGTGTGTTGGGAGTGGTGGGAGTTGAGGCAAAGGCAGATGGCCAGAGTGTTTTTGGCTGTGAAAGCGGTGTCAAGGGAAGGTGAGGACCAGCCACATCTCTCAGCCATTAGATATAGCGTGCGTCAGAAATCGCTTGGACGTTTGAACTTTGGGAGTTGGTCTGTGCTGGGAGTGAGAGTGAGAGCCTGAGTGAGCCTGAGAATGTGTGTTGGCAGTGCCGGGAGGCAAGGTAAAGGCAGATGGCCAGAGTGTGTTTGGCTGTGAAAGCGGTGTCAAGGGAAGGTGAGGACCAGCAACAGCTCTAAGCCCTTAGATGTAGCGTGCGTCAGAAATCGCTTGGTTGTTGGCACTTTGGGAGGTGGTGTGTGCCGAGAGTGAGAGTGTGTTGGGAGTGCTGGGAGGCAAGGCAAAGGCAGATGGGCAGAGTGTGTTTGGCTGTGAAAGCGGTGTCAAGGGAAGGTGAGGACCAGCAACAGCTCTAAGCCCTTAGGCCTATCGTATGGGAGAAATGGCTTGGACGTTTGCACTTTGGGAAGTGGTCTGTGCCGGGAGTGAGAGTGAGATTGAGCCTGAGAATGTGTGTTGGGAGTGCTGGGAGGCAAGGCAAAGGCAGATGGCCAGAGTGTGTTTGGCTGTGAAAGCGGTGTCAAGGGAAGGTGAGGACCAGCAACAGCTCTAAGCCCTTAGGCCTATCGTATGGGAGAAATGGCTTGGACGTTTGCACTTTGGGAGGTGGTCTGTGCCGGGAGTGAGAGTGAGATTGAGCCTGAGAATGTTTGTTGGGAGTGCTGGGATGGTAAGGCAGGGCAGAAGGCCAGAGAGTGTTTGTATGTGAAAGCGGTGTCAAGGGAAGGTGAGGACAAGCCACAGCTTTAAGCCCTTTGATGTAGCGTTCATCAGAAATAGGTTGGGTGTTGGGACATTGGGAGGTGGTCTGTTCCGAGAGTGAGAGTGTGTTGGGAGTGCTGTGAGGCGAGGGAAAGGCAGATGGGCAGAGTGTGTTTGGCTGTGAAAGCGGTGCCAAAGGAAGGTGAGGACCTGGAACAGCTCTCAGCCCTTAGAGGTAGCGTGCGGGAGAAAAGGCTTGGAGGTTTGCACTTTGGGAGTTTGTCTGTGCCGGAAGTGAGAGTGAGATTGAGGCTGAGAATGTGTGTTGGCAGTGCTGGGAGGCAAAGCCAGGGCAGAAGGCGAGAGTGTGTTTGTCTGTGAAAGCGGTGTCAAGGGAAGGTGAGGACCAGCAACAGCTCTAAGCCCTTAGGCCTGTCGCCTGGGAGAAATGGCTTGGGTGTTGTCACTATGGGAGGTGGTCTGTGCCGGGAGTGAGAGTGAGATTGAACCTGAGAATGTGTGTTGGGAGTGCTGGGAGGCAAAGCCAGGCTAGATGCCAGAGTGTGTTTGGCTGTGAAAGCGGTGTCAAGGGAAGATAAGGACCAGCCACAGCTCTAAGCCCTTAGATGTAGCGTGTGTCAGAAACCGCTTGGGTGTTGGCACTTTGGGAGGTGGTGTGTGCCGAGAGTGAGAGTGTTTTGAGAGTGGTGGGAGTTGAGGCAAAGGCAGATGGGCAGAGTGTGTTTGGCTGTGAAAGCGGTGTCAAGGGAAGGTGAGGACCAGCAACAGCTCTAAGCCCTTAGATGTAGCGTGCGTCAGAAATCGCTTGGTTGTTGGCACTTTGGGAGGTGGTGTGTGCCGAGAGTGAGAGTGTGTTGGGAGTGGTGTGAGGCAAGGCAAAGGCAGATGGGCAGAATGTGTTTGGCTGTGAAAGCGGTGTCAAGGGAAGGTGAGGACCAGCAACAGCTCTAAGCCCTTAGCCCTATCGTATGGGAGAAATGGCTTCGGTGTTTGCACTTTGGGAGGTGGTCTGTGCCAGGAGTGGTAGTGAGATTGAACCTGAGAATGTGTTTTGGGAGTGCTGGGAGGCAAAGCCAGGCTAGATGGCCAGAGTGTGTTTGGCTGTGAATGCGGTGTCAAGGGAAGGTGAGGACCAGCAACAGCTCTAAGCCCTTAGATGTAGCGTGTGTCAGAAACCGCTTGGGTGTTGGCACTTTGGGAGGTGGTGTGTGCCGAGAGTGAGAGTGTGTTGGGAGTGGTGGGAGTTGAGGCAAAGGCAGATGGCCAGAGTGTTTTTGGCTGTGAAAGCGGTGTCAAGGGAAGGTGAGGACCAGCCACATCTCTCAACCATTAGATATAGCGTGCGTCAGAAATCGCTTGGACGTTTGAACTTTGGGAGTTGGTCTGTGCTGGGAGTGAGAGTGAGAGCCTGAGTGAGCCTGAGAATGTGTGTTGGCAGTGCCGGGAGGCAAGGTAAAGGCAGATGGCCAGAGTGTGTTTGGCTGTGAAAGCGGTGTCAAGGGAAGGTGAGGACCAGCAACAGCTCTAAGCCCTTAGATGTAGCGTGCGTCAGAAATCGCTTGGTTGTTGGCACTTTGGGAGGTGGTGTGTGCCGAGAGTGAGAGTGTGTTGGGAGTGCTGGGAGGGAAGGCAAAGGCAGATGGGCAGAGTGTGTTTGGCTGTGAAAGCGGTGTCAAGGGAAGGTGAGGACCAGCAACAGCTCTAAGCCCTTAGGCCTATCGTATGGGAGAAATGGCTTGGACGTTTGCACTTTGGGAAGTGGTCTGTGCCGGGAGTGAGAGTGAGATTGAGCCTGAGAATGTGTGTTGGGAGTGCTGGGATGGTAAGGCAGGGCAGAAGGCCAGAGAGTGTTTGTATGTGAAAGCGGTGTCAAGGAAAGGTGAGGACAAGCCACAGCTTTAAGCCCTTTGATGTAGCGTTCATCAGAAATAGGTTGGGTGTTGGGACATTGGGAGGTGGTCTGTTCCGAGAGTGAGAGTGTGTTGGGAGTGCTGTGAGGCGAGGGAAAGGCAGATGGGCAGAGTGTGTTTGGCTGTGAAAGCGGTGCCAAAGGAAGGTGAGGACCTGGAACAGCTCTCAGCCCTTAGAGGTAGCGTGCGGGAGAAAAGGCTTGGACGTTTGCACTTTGGGAGTTTGTCTGTGCCGGGAGTGAGAGTGAGATTGAGGCTGAGAATGTGTGTTGGCAGTGCTGGGAGGCAAAGCCAGGGCAGACGGCGAGAGTGTGTTTGTCTGTGAAAGCGGTGTCAAGGGAAGGTGAGGACCAGCAACAGCTCTAAGCCCTTAGGCCTGTCGCCTGGGAGAAATGGCTTGGGTGTTGTCACTATGGGAGGCGGTCTGTGCCGGGAGTGAGAGTGAGATTGAACCTGAGAATGTGTGTTGGGAGTGCTGGGAGGCAAAGCCAGGCTAGATGGCCAGAGTGTGTTTGGCTGTGAAAGCGGTGTCAAGGGAAGATAAGGACCAGCCACAGCTCTAAGCCCTTAGATGTAGCGTGTGTCAGAAACCGCTTGGGTGTTGGCACTTTGGGAGGTGGTGTGTGCCGAGAGTGAGAGTGTTTTGGGAGTGGTGGGAGTTGAGGCAAAGGCAGATGGGCAGAGTGTGTTTGTCTGTGAAAGCGGTGTCAAGGGAAGGTGAGGACCAGCAACAGCTCTAAGCCCTTAGATGTAGCGTGCGTCAGAAATCGCTTGGTTGTTGGCACTTTGGGAGGTGGTGTGTGCCGAGAGTGAGAGTGTGTTGGGAGTGGTGTGAGGCAAGGGAAAGGCAGATGGGCAGAATGTGTTTGGCTGTGAAAGCGGTGTCAAGCGAAGGTGAGGACCAGCAACAGCTCTAAGCCCTTAGGCCTGTCGCCTGGGAGAAATGGCTTGCGTGTTGTCACTATGGGAGGTGGTCTGTGCCGGGAGTGACAGTGAGATTGCACCTGAGAATGTGTGTTGGGAGTGCTGGGAGGCAAAGCCAGGGCAGATTCCCAGAGTGTGTTTGGCTGTGAAAGCGGTGTCAAGGGAAGGTGAGGACCAGCCACTGCTCTAAGCCCTTAGATGTAGCGTGTGTCAGAAACCGCTTGGGTGTTGGCACTTTGGGAGGTGGTGTGTGCCGAGAGTGAGAGTGTTTCGGGAGAGGTGGGAGTTGAGGCAAAGGCAGATGGGCAGAGTGTGTTTGGCTGTGAAAGCGGTGTCAAGGGAAGGTGAGGACCAGCAACAGCTCTAAGCCCTTAGGCCTATTGTATGGAAGAAATGGCTTGCACGTCTGCACTTTGGGAGGTGGTCTGTGCCAGGAGTGAGAGTTAGATTGCGCCTGAGAATGTGTGTTGGGAGTGCTGGGAGGAAAAGCCAGGCTAGATGGGCAGAGTGTGTTTGGCTGTGAAATCGCTGTGAAGGGAAGGTGATGACCAGCAACAGCTCTGAGCCCTTAGATGTAGCGTGTGTCAGAAACCGCTTGGGTGCTGGCACTTTGGGTGGTGGTGTGTGCTGAGAGTGAGAGTGTGTTGGGAGTGGTGGGAGTTGAGGCAAAGGCAGATGGCCAGAGTGTTTTTGGCTGTGAAAGCGGTGTCAAGGGAAGGTGAGGACCAGCAACAGCTCTAAGCCCTTAGATGTAGCGTGCGTCAGAAATCGCTTGGTTGTTGGCACTTTGGGAGGTGGTGTGTGCCGAGAGTGAGAGTGTGTTGGGAGTGCTGAGAGGCAAGGCAAAGGTAGATGGGCAGAGTGTGTTTGGCTGTGAAAGCGGTGTCAAGGGAAGGTGAGGACCAGCAACAGCTCTAAGCCCTTAGGCCTATCGTATGGGAGAAATGGCTTGGGTGTTTGCACTTTGGGAGGTGGTCTGTGCCGGGAGTGAGAGTGAGAGTGAGCATGAGAATGTGTGTTGGGAGTGCTGGTAGGCAAGGCAAAGGCCGATGGCCAGAGTGTGTTTGGCTGTGAAAGCGGTGTCACGGGAAGGTGAGGACCAGCAACAGCTCTAAGCCCTTACATGTAGCGTGCCTCAGAAATAGCTTGGGTGTTGGCACTTTGGGAGGTGTTGTGTGCCAAGAGTGAGACTGTGTGTTGGGAGTGGTGTGAGGCAAGGCAAAGGCAGATGGGCAGAGTGTGTTTGGCTGTGAAAGCGGTGTCAAGGGAAGGTGAGGACCAGAACAGCTCTAAGCCCTTAGGCCTGTCGCCTGGGAGAAATGGCTTGCGTGTTGTCACTATGGGAGGTGGTCTGTGCCGGGAGTGAGAGTGAGATTGCACCTGAGAATGTGTGTTGGGAGTGCTGGGAGGCAAAGCCAGGCTAGATGGCCAGAGTGTGTTTGGCTGTGAAAGCGGTGTCAAGGGAAGGTAAGGACCAGCCACAGCTCTAAGCCCTTAGGCCTATCGTATGGGAGAAATGGCTTGCACGTCTGCACTTTGGGAGGTGGTCTGTGCCAGGAGTGAGAGTTAGATTGCGCCTGAGAATGTGTGTTGGGAGTGCTGGGAGGCAAAGCCAGGCTAGATGGCCAGAGTGTGCTTGGCTGTGAAAGCGCTGTGAAGGGAAGGTGATGACCAGCAACAGCTCTGAGCCCTTAGATGTAGCGTGTGTCAGAAACCGCTTGGGTGCTGGCACTTTGGGAGGTGGTGTGTGCCGAGAGTGAGAGTGTGTTGGGAGTGGTGGGAGTTGAGGCAAAGGCAGATGGCCAGAGTGTTTTTGGCTGTGAAAGCGGTGTCAAGGGAAGGTGAGGACCAGCAACAGCTCTAAGCCCTTAGATGTAGCGTGCGTCAGGAATTGCTTGGTTGTTGGCACTTTGGGAGGTGGTGTGTGCCGAGAGTGAGAGTGTGTTGGGAGTAATGCGAATTGAGGCAAAGGCAGATGGGCAGAGTGTGTTTGGCTGTGAAAGCGGTGTCAAGGGAAGGTGAGGACCAGCCACATCTCTCAGCCCTTAGATGTAGCGTGCGTCAGAAATCGCTTGGACGTTTGCACTTTGGGAGTTGGTCTGTGCTGGGAGTGAGAGTGAGAGCCTGAGTGAGCCTGAGAATGTGTGTTGGCAGTGCCGGGAGGCAAGGTAAAGGCAGATGGCCAGAGTGTGTTTGGCTGTGAAAGCGGTGTCAAGGGAAGGTGAGGACCAGCAACAGCTCTAAGCCCTTAGATGTAGTGTGCGTCAGAACTCGCTTGGTTGTTAGCACTTTGGGAGGTAGTCTGTGCCGAGAGTGAGAGTGTGTTGGGATTGCCGGGAGGCAAGGCAAAGGCAGATGGGCAGAGTGTGTTTGGCTGTGAAAGCGGTGTCAAGGGAAGGTGAGGACCAGCAACAGCTCTAAGCCCTTAGGCCTATCCTAGGGGAGAAATGGCTTGGGTGTTTGCACTTTGGGAGGTGGTCTGTGCCGGGAGTGAGAGTGAGATTGAGCCTGAGAATGTGTGTTGGGAGTGCTGGTAGGCAAGGCAAAGGCAGATGGCCAGAGTGTGTTTGGCTGTGAAAGCGGTGTCAAGGGAAGGTGAGGACCAGCAACAGCTCTAAGCCCTTAGGCCTATCGTATGGGAGAAATGGCTTGGGTGTTTGCACTTTGGGAGGTGGTCTGTGCCGGGAGTGAGAGTGAGATTGAGTCTGAGAATGTGTGTTGGGAGTGCTGGGAGGCAAGGCAAAGGCCGATGGGCAGAGTGTGTTTGGCTGTGAAAGCGGTGTCAAGGGAAGGTGAGGACCAGCAACAGCTCTAAGCCCTTAGGCCTATCGTATGGGAGAAATGGCTTGGACGTTTGCACTTTGGGAGGTGGTCTGTGCCGGGAGTGAGAGTGAGATTGAGCCTGAGAATGTTTGTTGGGAGTGCTGGGATGGTAAGGCAGGGCAGAAGGCCAGAGAGTGTTTGTATGTGAAAGCGGTGTCAAGGGAAGGTGAGGACAAGCCACAGCTTTAAGCCCTTTGATGTAGCGTTCATCAGAAATAGGTTGGGTGTTGGGACATTGGGAGGTGGTCTGTTCCGAGAGTGAGAGTGTGTTGGGAGTGCTGTGAGGCGAGGGAAAGGCAGATGGGCAGAGTGTGTTTGGCTGTGAAAGCGGTGCCAAAGGAAGGTGAGGACCTGGAACAGCTCTCAGCCCTTAGAGGTAGCGTGCGGGAGAAAAGGCTTGGAGGTTTGCACTTTGGGAGTTTGTCTGTGCCGGAAGTGAGAGTGAGATTGAGGCTGAGAATGTGTGTTGGCAGTGCTGGGAGGCAAAGCCAGGGCAGACGGCGAGAGTGTGTTTGTCTGTGAAAGCGGTGTCAAGGGAAGGTGAGGACCAGCAACAGCTCTAAGCCCTTAGGCCTGTCGCCTGGGAGAAATGGCTTGGGTGTTGTCACTATGGGAGGTGGTCTGTGCCGGGAGTGAGAGTGAGATTGAACCTGAGAATGTGTGTTGGGAGTGCTGGGAGGCAAAGCCAGGCTAGATGCCAGAGTGTGTTTGGCTGTGAAAGCGGTGTCAAGGGAAGATAAGGACCAGCCACAGCTCTAAGCCCTTAGATGTAGCGTGTGTCAGAAACCGCTTGGGTGTTGGCACTTTGGGAGGTGGTGTGTGCCGAGAGTGAGAGTGTTTTGGGAGTGGTGGGAGTTGAGGCAAAGGCAGATGGGCAGAGTGTGTTTGGCTGTGAAAGCGGTGTCAAGGGAAGGTGAGGAGCAGCCACACCTCTAAGCCCTTAGAGGTAGCGTGCGGGATAAATGGCTTTAGACGTTTGCACTTTGGGAGGTGGTCTGTACCGGGAGTGAGAGTGAGATTGAGCCTGAGAATATGTGTTGGGAGTGCTGGTAGGCAAGGCAAAGGCAGATGGCCAGAGTGTGTTTGGCTGTGAAAGCGGTGTCAAGGGAAGGTGAGGACCAGCAACAGCTCTAAGCCCTTAGGCCTATCGTATGGGAGAAATGGCTTCGGTGTTTGCACTTTGGGAGGTGGTCTGTGCCAGGAGTGGTAGTGAGATTGAACCTGAGAATGTGTTTTGGGAGTGCTGGGAGGCAAAGCCAGGGTAGATGGCCAGAGTGTGTTTGGCTGTGAATGCGGTGTCAAGGGAAGGTGAGGACCAGCAACAGCTCTAAGCCCCTAGATGTAGCGTGTGTCAGAAACCGCTTGGGTGTTGGCACTTTGGGAGGTGGTGTGTGCCGAGAGTGAGAGTGTGTTGGGAGTGGTGGGAGTTGAGGCAAAGGCAGATGGCCAGAGTGTTTTTGGCTGTGAAAGCGGTGTCAAGGGAAGGTGAGGACCAGCCACATCTCTAAGCCCTTAGATGTAGCGTGCGTCAGAAATCGCTTGGACGTTTGAACTTTGGGAGTTGGTCTGTGCTGGGAGTGAGAGTGAGAGCCTGAGTGAGCCTGAGAATGTGTGTTGGCAGTGCCGGGAGGCAAGGTAAAGGCAGATGGCCAGAGTGTGTTTGGCTGTGAAAGCGGTGTCAAGGGAAGGTGAGGACCAGCAACAGCTCTAAGCCCTTAGATGTAGCGTGCGTCAGAAATCGCTTGGTTGTTGGCACTTTGGGAGGTGGTGTGTGCCGAGAGTGAGAGTGTGTTGGGAGTGCTGGGAGGGAAGGCAAAGGCAGATGGGCAGAGTGTGTTTGGCTGTGAAAGCGGTGTCAAGGGAAGGTGAGGACCAGCAACAGCTCTAAGCCCTTAGGCCTATCGTATGGGAGAAATGGCTTGGACGTTTGCACTTTGGGAAGTGGTCTGTGCCGGGAGTGAGAGTGAGATTGAGCCTGAGAATGTGTGTTGGGAGTGCTGGGATGGTAAGGCAGGGCAGAAGGCCAGAGAGTGTTTGTATGTGAAAGCGGTGTCAAGGAAAGGTGAGGACAAGCCACAGCTTTAAGCCCTTTGATGTAGCGTTCATCAGAAATAGGTTGGGTGTTGGGACATTGGGAGGTGGTCTGTTCCGAGAGTGAGAGTGTGTTGGGAGTGCTGTGAGGCGAGGGAAAGGCAGATGGGCAGAGTGTGTTTGGCTGTGAAAGCGGTGCCAAAGGAAGGTGAGGACCTGGAACAGCTCTCAGCCCTTAGAGGTAGCGTGCGGGAGAAAAGGCTTGGACGTTTGCACTTTGGGAGTTTGTCTGTGCCGGGAGTGAGAGTGAGATTGAGGCTGAGAATGTGTGTTGGGAGTGCTGGTAGGCAAGGTAAAGGCAGATGGCCAGAGTGTGTTTGGCTGTGAAAGCGGTGTGAAGGGAAGGTGAGGACCAGCAACAGCTCTAAGCCCTTACATGTAGCGTGCCTCCGAAATAGCTTGGTTGTTGGCACTTTGGGAGGTGGTGTGTGCCGAGAGTGAGAGTGTGTTGGGAGTGCTGGGAGGCAAGGCCAGAGTAGATGGCCAGAGTGTGTTTGGCTGTGAAAGCGGTGTCAAGGGAAGGTGAGGACCAGAACAGCTCTAAGCCCTTAGGCCTGTCGCCTGGGAGAAATGGCTTGGGTGTTGTCACTATGGGAGGTGGTCTGTGCCGGGAGTGAGAGTGAGATTGAACCTGAGAATGTGTGTTGGGAGTGCTGGGAGGCAAAGCCAGGGCAGACGGCCAGAGTGTGTCTGGCTGTGAAAGCGGTGTCAAGGGAAGGTAAGGACCAGCCACAGCTCTAAGCCCTTAGGCCTATCGTATGGGAGAAATGGCTTGCACGTCTGCACTTTGGGAGGTGGTTTGTGCCGGGAGTGAGAGTGAGATTGAGTCTGAGAATGTGTGTTGGGAGTGCTGGGAGGCAAAGCCAGGCTAGATGGCCAGAGTGTGCTTGGCTGTGAAAGCGCTGTGAAGGGAAGGTGATGACCAGCAACAGCTCTGAGCCCTTAGATGTAGCGTGTGTCAGAAACCGCTTGGGTGCTGGCACTTTGGGAGGTGGTGTGTGCCGAGAGTGAGAGTGTGTTGGGAGTGGTGGGAGTTGAGGCAAAGGCAGATGGCCAGAGTGTTTTTGGCTGTGAAAGCGGTGTCAAGGGAAGGTGAGGACCAGCATCTGCTCTAAGCCCTTAGATGTAGCGTGCGTCAGAAATCGCTTGGTTGTTGGCACTTTGGGAGGTGGTGTGTGCCGAGAGTGAGAGTGTGTTGGGAGTAATGCGAGTTGAGGCAAAGGCAGATGGGCAGAGTGTGTTTGGCTGTGAAAGCGGTGTCAAGGGAAGGTGAGGACCAGCCACATCTCTAAGCCCTTAGATGTAGCGTGCGTCAGAAATCGATTGGACGTTTGCACTTTGGGAGTTGGTCTGTGCCGGGAGTGAGAGTGAGAGATTGAGTGAGCCTGAGAATGTGTGTTGGCAGTGCCGGGAGGCAAGGTAAAGGCAGATGGCCAGAGTGTGTTTGGCTGTGAAAGCGGTGTCAAGGGAAGGTGAGGACCAGCAACAGCTCTAAGCCCTTAGATGTAGTGTGCGTCAGAACTCGCTTGGTTGTTAGCACTTTGGGAGGTAGTCTGTGCCGAGAGTGAGAGTGTGTTGGGAGTGCTGGGAGGGAAGGCAAAGGCAGATGGGCAGAGTGTGTTTGGCTGTGAAAGCGGTGTCAAGGGAAGGTGAGGACCAGCAACAGCTCTAAGCCCTTAGGCCTATCGTATGGGAGAAATGGCTTGGACGTTTGCACTTTGGGAAGTGGTCTGTGCCGGGAGTGAGAGTGAGATTGAGCCTGAGAATGTGTGTTGGGAGTGCTGGGATGGTAAGGCAGGGCAGAAGGCTAGAGTGTGTTTGTATGTGAAAGCGGTGTCAAGGAAAGGTGAGGACAAGCCACAGCTTTAAGCCCTTTGATGTAGCGTTCATCAGAAATAGGGTGGGTGTTGGGACATTGGGAGGTGGTCTGTTCCGAGAGTGAGAGTGTGTTGGGAGTGCTGTGAGGCGAGGGAAAGGCAGATGGGCAGAGTGTGTTTGGCTGTGAAAGCGGTGCCAAAGGAAGGTGAGGACCTGGAACAGCTCTCAGCCCTTAGAGGTAGCGTGCGGGAGAAAAGGCTTGGAGGTTTGCACTTTGGGAGTTTGTCTGTGCCGGGAGTGAGAGTGAGATTGAGGCTGAGAATGTGTGTTGGCAGTGCTGGGAGGCAAAGCCAGGGCAGACGGCCAGAGTGTGTTTGTCTGTGAAAGCGGTGTCAAGGGAAGGTGAGGACCAGCAACAGCTCTAAGCCCTTAGGCCTGTCGCCTGGGAGAAATGGCTTGCGTGTTGTCACTATGGGAGGCGGTCTGTGCCGGGAGTGAGAGTGAGATTGAACCTGAGAATGTGTGTTGGGAGTGCTGGGAGGCAAAGCCAGGCTAGATGGCCAGAGTGTGTTTGGCTGTGAAAGCGGTGTCAAGGGAAGATAAGGACCAGCCACAGCTCTAAGCCCTTAGATGTAGCATGTGTCAGAAACCGCTTGGGTGTTGGCACTTTGGGAGGTGGTGTGTGCCGAGAGTGAGAGTGTTTTGGGAGTGGTGGGAGTTGAGGCAAAGGCAGATGGGCAGAGTGTGTTTGGCTGTGAAAGCGGTGTCAAGGGAAGGTGAGGACCAGCAACAGCTCTAAGCCCTTAGATGTAGCGTGCGTCAGAAATCGCTTGGTTGTTGGCACTTTGGGAGGTGGTGTGTGCCGAGAGTGAGAGTGTGTTGGGAGTGGTGTGAGGCAAGGCAAAGGCAGATGGGCAGAATGTGTTTGGCTGTGAAAGCGGTGTCAAGGGAAGGTGAGGACCAGCAACAGCTCTAAGCCCTTAGGCCTATCGTATGGGAGAAATGGCTTCGGTGTTTGCACTTTGGGAGGTGGTCTGTGCCAGGAGTGGTAGTGAGATTGAACCTGAGAATGTGTTTTGGGAGTGCTGGGAGGCAAAGCCAGGCTAGATGGCCAGAGTGTGTTTGGCTGTGAATGCGGTGTCAAGGGAAGGTGAGGACCAGCAACAGCTCTAAGCCCTTAGATGTAGCGTGCGTCAGAAATTGCTTGGTTGTTGGCACTTTGGGAGGTGGTGTGTGCCGAGAGTGAGAGTGTGTTGGGAGTAATGCGAATTGAGGCAAAGGCAGATGGGCAGAGTGTGTTTGTCTGTGAAAGCGGTGTCAAGGGAAGGTGAGGACCAGCCACATCTCTAAGCCCTTAGATGTAGCGTGCGTCAGAAATCGCTTGGACGTTTGCACTTTGGGAGTTGGTCTGTGCTGGGAGTGAGAGTGAGAGCCTGAGTGAGCCTGAGAATGTGTGTTGGCAGTGCCGGGAGGCAAGGTAAAGGCAGATGGCCAGAGTGTGCTTGGCTGTGAAAGCGGTGTCAAGGGAAGGTGAGGACCAGCAACAGCTCTAAGCCCTTAGATGTAGTGTGCGTCAGAACTCGCTTGGTTGTTAGCACTTTGGGAGGTAGTCTGTGCCGAGAGTGAGAGTGTGTTGGGATTGCCGGGAGGCAAGGCAAAGGCAGATGGGCAGAGTGTGTTTGGCTGTGAAAGCGGTGTCAAGGGAAGGTGAGGACCAGCAACAGCTCTAAGCCCTTAGGCCTATCGTATGGGAGAAATGGCTTGGGTGTTTGCACTTTGGGAGGTGGTCTGTGCCGGGAGTGAGAGTGAGATTGAGCCTGAGAATGTGTGTTGGGAGTGCTGGGAGGCAAGGCAAAGGCAGATGGCCAGAGTGTGTTTGGCTGTGAAAGCGGTGTCAAGGGAAGGTGAGGACCAGCAACAGCTCTAAGCCCTTAGGCCTATCGTATGGGAGAAATGGCTTGGGTGTTTGCACTTTGGGAGGTGGTCTGTGCCGGGAGTGAGAGTGAGATTGAGCCTGAGAATGTTTGTTGGGAGTGCTGGGATGGTAAGGCAGGGCAGAAGGCCAGAGAGTGTTTGTATGTGAAAGCGGTGTCAAGGGAAGGTGAGGACAAGCCACAGCTTTAAGCCCTTTGATGTAGCGTTCATCAGAAATAGGTTGGGTGTTGGGACATTGGGAGGTGGTCTGTTCCGAGAGTGAGAGTGTGTTGGGAGTGCTGTGAGGCGAGGGAAAGGCAGATGGGCAGAGTGTGTTTGGCTGTGAAAGCGGTGCCAAAGGAAGGTGAGGACCTGGAACAGCTCTCAGCCCTTAGAGGTAGCGTGCGGGAGAAAAGGCTTGGAGGTTTGCACTTTGGGAGTTTGTCTGTGCCGGAAGTGAGAGTGAGATTGAGGCTGAGAATGTGTGTTGGCAGTGCTGGGAGGCAAAGCCAGGGCAGACGGCGAGAGTGTGTTTGTCTGTGAAAGCGGTGTCAAGGGAAGGTGAGGACCAGCAACAGCTCTAAGCCCTTAGGCCTGTCGCCTGGGAGAAATGGCTTGGGTGTTGTCACTATGGGAGGTGGTCTGTGCCGGGAGTGAGAGTGAGATTGAACCTGAGAATGTGTGTTGGGAGTGCTGGGAGGCAAAGCCAGGCTAGATGCCAGAGTGTGTTTGGCTGTGAAAGCGGTGTCAAGGGAAGATAAGGACCAGCCACAGCTCTAAGCCCTTAGATGTAGCGTGTGTCAGAAACCGCTTGGGTGTTGGCACTTTGGGAGGTGGTGTGTGCCGAGAGTGAGAGTGTTTTGAGAGTGGTGGGAGTTGAGGCAAAGGCAGATGGGCAGAGTGTGTTTGGCTGTGAAAGCGGTGTCAAGGGAAGGTGAGGACCAGCCACACCTCTAAGCCCTTAGAGGTAGCGTGCGGGATAAATGGCTTTAGACGTTTGCACTTTGGGAGGTGGTCTGTACCGGGAGTGAGAGTGAGATTGAGCCTGAGAATATGTGTTGGGAGTGCTGGTAGGCAAGGCAAAGGCAGATGGCCAGAGTGTGTTTGGCTGTGAAAGCGGTGTCAAGGGAAGGTGAGGACCAGCAACAGCTCTAAGCCCTTAGGCCTATCGTATGGGAGAAATGGCTTCGGTGTTTGCACTTTGGGAGGTGGTCTGTGCCAGGAGTGGGAGTGAGATTGAACCTGAGAATGTGTTTTGGGAGTGCTGGGAGGCAAAGCCAGGGTAGATGGCCAGAGTGTGTTTGGCTGTGAATGCGGTGTCAAGGGAAGGTGAGGACCAGCAACAGCTCTAAGCCCCTAGATGTAGCGTGTGTCAGAAACCGCTTGGGTGTTGGCACTTTGGGAGGTGGTGTGTGCCGAGAGTGAGAGTGTGTTGGGAGTGGTGGGAGTTGAGGCAAAGGCAGATGGCCAGAGTGTTTTTGGCTGTGAAAGCGGTGTCAAGGGAAGGTGAGGACCAGCCACATCTCTAAGCCCTTAGATGTAGCGTGCGTCAGAAATCGCTTGGACGTTTGAACTTTGGGAGTTGGTCTGTGCTGGGAGTGAGAGTGAGAGCCTGAGTGAGCCTGAGAATGTGTGTTGGCAGTGCCGGGAGGCAAGGTAAAGGCAGATGGCCAGAGTGTGTTTGGCTGTGAAAGCGGTGTCAAGGGAAGGTGAGGACCAGCAACAGCTCTAAGCCCTTAGATGTAGCGTGCGTCAGAAATCGCTTGGTTGTTGGCACTTTGGGAGGTGGTGTGTGCCGAGAGTGAGAGTGTGTTGGGAGTGCTGGGAGGGAAGGCAAAGGCAGATGGGCAGAGTGTGTTTGGCTGTGAAAGCGGTGTCAAGGGAAGGTGAGGACCAGCAACAGCTCTAAGCCCTTAGGCCTATCGTATGGGAGAAATGGCTTGGACGTTTGCACTTTGGGAAGTGGTCTGTGCCGGGAGTGAGAGTGAGATTGAGCCTGAGAATGTGTGTTGGGAGTGCTGGGATGGTAAGGCAGGGCAGAAGGCCAGAGAGTGTTTGTATGTGAAAGCGGTGTCAAGGGAAGGTGAGGACAAGCCACAGCTTTAAGCCCTTTGATGTAGCGTTCATCAGAAATAGGTTGGGTGTTGGGACATTGGGAGGTGGTCTGTTCCGAGAGTGAGAGTGTGTTGGGAGTGCTGTGAGGCGAGGGAAAGGCAGATGGGCAGAGTGTGTTTGGCTGTGAAAGCGGTGCCAAAGGAAGGTGAGGACCTGGAACAGCTCTCAGCCCTTAGAGGTAGCGTGCGGGAGAAAAGGCTTGGAGGTTTGCACTTTGGGAGTTTGTCTGTGCCGGGAGTGAGAGTGAGATTGAGGCTGAGAATGTGTGTTGGCAGTGCTGGGAGGCAAAGCCAGGGCAGACGGCCAGAGTGTGTTTGTCTGTGAAAGCGGTGTCAAGGGAAGGTGAGGACCAGCAACAGCTCTAAGCCCTTAGGCCTGTCGCCTGGGAGAAATGGCTTGGGTGTTGTCACTATGGGAGGCGGTCTGTGCCGGGAGTGAGAGTGAGATTGAACCTGAGAATGTGTGTTGGGAGTGCTGGGAGGCAAAGCCAGGCTAGATGGCCAGAGTGTGTTTGGCTGTGAAAGCGGTGTCAAGGGAAGATAAGGACCAGCCACAGCTCTAAGCCCTTAGATGTAGCATGTGTCAGAAACCGCTTGGGTGTTGGCACTTTGGGAGGTGGTGTGTGCCGAGAGTGAGAGTGTTTTGGGAGTGGTGGGAGTTGAGGCAAAGGCAGATGGGCAGAGTGTGTTTGGCTGTGAAAGCGGTGTCAAGGGAAGGTGAGGACCAGCAACAGCTCTAAGCCCTTAGATGTAGCGTGCGTCAGAAATCGCTTGGTTGTTGGCACTTTGGGAGGTGGTGTGTGCCGAGAGTGAGAGTGTGTTGGGAGTGGTGTGAGGCAAGGCAAAGGCAGATGGGCAGAATGTGTTTGGCTGTGAAAGCGGTGTCAAGGGAAGGTGAGGACCAGCAACAGCTCTAAGCCCTTAGGCCTATCGTATGGGAGAAATGGCTTCGGTGTTTGCACTTTGGGAGGTGGTCTGTGCCAGGAGTGGTAGTGAGATTGAACCTGAGAATGTGTTTTGGGAGTGCTGGGAGGCAAAGCCAGGCTAGATGGCCAGAGTGTGTTTGGCTGTGAATGCGGTGTCAAGGGAAGGTGAGGACCAGCAACAGCTCTAAGCCCTTAGATGTAGCGTGTGTCAGAAACCGCTTGGGTGTTGGCACTTTGGGAGGTGGTGTGTGCCGAGAGTGAGAGTGTGTTGGGAGTGGTGGGAGTTGAGGCAAAGGCAGATGGCCAGAGTGTTTTTGGCTGTGAAAGCGGTGTCAAGGGAAGGTGAGGACCAGCCACATCTCTCAACCATTAGATATAGCGTGCGTCAGAAATCGCTTGGACGTTTGAACTTTGGGAGTTGGTCTGTGCTGGGAGTGAGAGTGAGAGCCTGAGTGAGCCTGAGAATGTGTGTTGGCAGTGCCGGGAGGCAAGGTAAAGGCAGATGGCCAGAGTGTGTTTGGCTGTGAAAGCGGTGTCAAGGGAAGGTGAGGACCAGCAACAGCTCTAAGCCCTTAGATGTAGCGTGCGTCAGAAATCGCTTGGTTGTTGGCACTTTGGGAGGTGGTGTGTGCCGAGAGTGAGAGTGTGTTGGGAGTGCTGGGAGGCAAGGCAAAGGCAGATGGGCAGAGTGTGTTTGGCTGTGAAAGCGGTGTCAAGGGAAGGTGAGGACCAGCAACAGCTCTAAGCCCTTAGGCCTATCGTATGGGAGAAATGGCTTGGACGTTTGCACTTTGGGAAGTGGTCTGTGCCGGGAGTGAGAGTGAGATTGAGCCTGAGAATGTGTGTTGGGAGTGCTGGGATGGTAAGGCAGGGCAGAAGGCCAGAGAGTGTTTGTATGTGAAAGCGGTGTCAAGGGAAGGTGAGGACAAGCCACAGCTTTAAGCCCTTTGATGTAGCGTTCATCAGAAATAGGTTGGGTGTTGGGACATTGGGAGGTGGTCTGTTCCGAGAGTGAGAGTGTGTTGGGAGTGCTGTGAGGCGAGGGAAAGGCAGATGGGCAGAGTGTGTTTGGCTGTGAAAGCGGTGCCAAAGGAAGGTGAGGACCTGGAACAGCTCTCAGCCCTTAGAGGTAGCGTGCGGGAGAAAAGGCTTGGACGTTTGCACTTTGGGAGTTTGTCTGTGCCGGGAGTGAGAGTGAGATTGAGGCTGAGAATGTGTGTTGGCAGTGCTGGGAGGCAAAGCCAGGGCAGACGGCCAGAGTGTGTTTGTCTGTGAAAGCGGTGTCAAGGGAAGGTGAGGACCAGCAACAGCTCTAAGCCCTTAGGCCTGTCGCCTGGGAGAAATGGCTTGGGTGTTGTCACTATGGGAGGCGGTCTGTGCCGGGAGTGAGAGTGAGATTGAACCTGAGAATGTGTGTTGGGAGTGCTGGGAGGCAAAGCCAGGCTAGATGGCCAGAGTGTGTTTGGCTGTGAAAGCGGTGTCAAGGGAAGATAAGGACCAGCCACAGCTCTAAGCCCTTAGATGTAGCGTGTGTCAGAAACCGCTTGGGTGTTGGCACTTTGGGAGGTGGTGTGTGCCGAGAGTGAGAGTGTGTTGGGAGTGGTGGGAGTTGAGGCAAAGGCAGATGGCCAGAGTGTGTTTGGCTGTGAAAGCGGTGTGAAGGGAAGGTGAGGACCAGCAACAGCTCTAAGCCCTTAGATGTAGCGTGCGTCAGAAATCGCTTGGTTGTTGGCACTTTGGGAGGTGGTGTGTGCCGAGAGTGAGAGTGTGTTGGGAGTGGTGTGAGGCAAGGGAAAGGCAGATGGGCAGAATGTGTTTGGCTGTGAAAGCGGTGTCAAGCGAAGGTGAGGACCAGCAACAGCTCTAAGCCCTTAGGCCTGTCGCCTGGGAGAAATGGCTTGCGTGTTGTCACTATGGGAGGTGGTCTGTGCCGGGAGTGACAGTGAGATTGCACCTGAGAATGTGTGTTGGGAGTGCTGGGAGGCAAAGCCAGGGCAGATTCCCAGAGTGTGTTTGGCTGTGAAAGCGGTGTCAAGGGAAGGTGAGGACCAGCCACTGCTCTAAGCCCTTAGATGTAGCGTGTGTCAGAAACCGCTTGGGTGTTGGCACTTTGGGAGGTGGTGTGTGCCGAGAGTGAGAGTGTGTTGGGAGTGCTGGGAGGCAAGGCAAAGGCAGATGGGCAGAGTGTGTTTGGCTGTGAAAGCGGTGTCAAGGGAAGGTGAGGACCAGCAACAGCTCTAAGCCCTTAGGCCTATCGTATGGGAGAAATGGCTTGGACGTTTGCACTTTGGGAAGTGGTCTGTGCCGGGAGTGAGAGTGAGATTGAGCCTGAGAATGTGTGTTGGGAGTGCTGGGATGGTAAGGCAGGGCAGAAGGCCAGAGAGTGTTTGTATGTGAAAGCGGTGTCAAGGGAAGGTGAGGACAAGCCACAGCTTTAAGCCCTTTGATGTAGCGTTCATCAGAAATAGGTTGGGTGTTGGGACATTGGGAGGTGGTCTGTTCCGAGAGTGAGAGTGTGTTGGGAGTGCTGTGAGGCGAGGGAAAGGCAGATGGGCAGAGTGTGTTTGGCTGTGAAAGCGGTGCCAAAGGAAGGTGAGGACCTGGAACAGCTCTCAGCCCTTAGAGGTAGCGTGCGGGAGAAAAGGCTTGGACGTTTGCACTTTGGGAGTTTGTCTGTGCCGGGAGTGAGAGTGAGATTGAGGCTGAGAATGTGTGTTGGGAGTGCTGGTAGGCAAGGTAAAGGCAGATGGCCAGAGTGTGTTTGGCTGTGAAAGCGGTGTGAAGGGAAGGTGAGGACCAGCAACAGCTCTAAGCCCTTACATGTAGCGTGCCTCCGAAATAGCTTGGTTGTTGGCACTTTGGGAGGTGGTGTGTGCCGAGAGTGAGAGTGTGTTGGGAGTGCTGGGAGGCAAGGCCAGAGTAGATGGCCAGAGTGTGTTTGGCTGTGAAAGCGGTGTCAAGGGAAGGTGAGGACCAGAACAGCTCTAAGCCCTTAGGCCTGTCGCCTGGGAGAAATGGCTTGGGTGTTGTCACTATGGGAGGTGGTCTGTGCCGGGAGTGAGAGTGAGATTGAACCTGAGAATGTGTGTTGGGAGTGCTGGGAGGCAAAGCCAGGGCAGACGGCCAGAGTGTGTCTGGCTGTGAAAGCGGTGTCAAGGGAAGGTAAGGACCAGCCACAGCTCTAAGCCCTTAGGCCTATCGTATGGGAGAAATGGCTTGCACGTCTGCACTTTGGGAGGTGGTTTGTGCCGGGAGTGAGAGTGAGATTGAGTCTGAGAATGTGTGTTGGGAGTGCTGGGAGGCAAAGCCAGGCTAGATGGCCAGAGTGTGTTTGGCTGTGAAAGCGCTGTGAAGGGAAGGTGATGACCAGCAACAGCTCTGAGCCCTTAGATGTAGCGTGTGTCAGAAACCGCTTGGGTGCTGGCACTTTGGGAGGTGGTGTGTGCCGAGAGTGAGAGTGTGTTGGGAGTGGTGGGAGTTGAGGCAAAGGCAGATGGCCAGAGTGTTTTTGGCTGTGAAAGCGGTGTCAAGGGAAGGTGAGGACCAGCATCTGCTCTAAGCCCTTAGATGTAGCGTGTGTCAGAAATCGCTTGGACGTTTGCACTTTGGGAGTTGGTCTGTGCTGGGAGTGAGAGTGAGAGCCTGAGTGAGCCTGAGAATGTGTGTTGGCAGTGCCGGGAGGCAAGGTAAAGGCAGATGGCCAGAGTGTGCTTGGCTGTGAAAGCGGTGTCAAGGGAAGGTGAGGACCAGCAACAGCTCTAAGCCCTTAGATGTAGTGTGCGTCAGAACTCGCTTGGTTGTTAGCACTTTGGGAGGTAGTCTGTGCCGAGAGTGAGAGTGTGTTGGGATTGCCGGGAGGCAAGGCAAAGGCAGATGGGCAGAGTGTGTTTGGCTGTGAAAGCGGTGTCAAGGGAAGGTGAGGACCAGCAACAGCTCTAAGCCCTTAGGCCTATCGTATGGGAGAAATGGCTTGGGTGTTTGCACTTTGGGAGGTGGTCTGTGCCGGGAGTGAGAGTGAGATTGAGCCTGAGAATGTGTGTTGGGAGTGCTGGGAGGCAAGGCAAAGGCAGATGGCCAGAGTGTGTTTGGCTGTGAAAGCGGTGTCAAGGGAAGGTGAGGACCAGCAACAGCTCTAAGCCCTTAGGCCTATCGTATGGGAGAAATGGCTTGGGTGTTTGCACTTTGGGAGGTGGTCTGTGCCGGGAGTGAGAGTGAGATTGAGCCTGAGAATGTTTGTTGGGAGTGCTGGGATGGTAAGGCAGGGCAGAAGGCCAGAGAGTGTTTGTATGTGAAAGCGGTGTCAAGGGAAGGTGAGGACAAGCCACAGCTTTAAGCCCTTTGATGTAGCGTTCATCAGAAATAGGTTGGGTGTTGGGACATTGGGAGGTGGTCTGTTCCGAGAGTGAGAGTGTGTTGGGAGTGCTGTGAGGCGAGGGAAAGGCAGATGGGCAGAGTGTGTTTGGCTGTGAAAGCGGTGCCAAAGGAAGGTGAGGACCTGGAACAGCTCTCAGCCCTTAGAGGTAGCGTGCGGGAGAAAAGGCTTGGAGGTTTGCACTTTGGGAGTTTGTCTGTGCCGGAAGTGAGAGTGAGATTGAGGCTGAGAATGTGTGTTGGCAGTGCTGGGAGGCAAAGCCAGGGCAGACGGCGAGAGTGTGTTTGTCTGTGAAAGCGGTGTCAAGGGAAGGTGAGGACCAGCAACAGCTCTAAGCCCTTAGGCCTGTCGCCTGGGAGAAATGGCTTGGGTGTTGTCACTATGGGAGGTGGTCTGTGCCGGGAGTGAGAGTGAGATTGAACCTGAGAATGTGTGTTGGGAGTGCTGGGAGGCAAAGCCAGGCTAGATGCCAGAGTGTGTTTGGCTGTGAAAGCGGTGTCAAGGGAAGATAAGGACCAGCCACAGCTCTAAGCCCTTAGATGTAGCGTGTGTCAGAAACCGCTTGGGTGTTGGCACTTTGGGAGGTGGTGTGTGCCGAGAGTGAGAGTGTTTTGAGAGTGGTGGGAGTTGAGGCAAAGGCAGATGGGCAGAGTGTGTTTGGCTGTGAAAGCGGTGTCAAGGGAAGGTGAGGACCAGCCACACCTCTAAGCCCTTAGAGGTAGCGTGCGGGATAAATGGCTTTAGACGTTTGCACTTTGGGAGGTGGTCTGTACCGGGAGTGAGAGTGAGATTGAGCCTGAGAATATGTGTTGGGAGTGCTGGTAGGCAAGGCAAAGGCAGATGGCCAGAGTGTGTTTGGCTGTGAAAGCGGTGTCAAGGGAAGGTGAGGACCAGCAACAGCTCTAAGCCCTTAGGCCTATCGTATGGGAGAAATGGCTTCGGTGTTTGCACTTTGGGAGGTGGTCTGTGCCAGGAGTGGGAGTGAGATTGAACCTGAGAATGTGTTTTGGGAGTGCTGGGAGGCAAAGCCAGGGTAGATGGCCAGAGTGTGTTTGGCTGTGAATGCGGTGTCAAGGGAAGGTGAGGACCAGCAACAGCTCTAAGCCCCTAGATGTAGCGTGTGTCAGAAACCGCTTGGGTGTTGGCACTTTGGGAGGTGGTGTGTGCCGAGAGTGAGAGTGTGTTGGGAGTGGTGGGAGTTGAGGCAAAGGCAGATGGCCAGAGTGTTTTTGGCTGTGAAAGCGGTGTCAAGGGAAGGTGAGGACCAGCCACATCTCTAAGCCCTTAGATGTAGCGTGCGTCAGAAATCGCTTGGACGTTTGAACTTTGGGAGTTGGTCTGTGCTGGGAGTGAGAGTGAGAGCCTGAGTGAGCCTGAGAATGTGTGTTGGCAGTGCCGGGAGGCAAGGTAAAGGCAGATGGCCAGAGTGTGTTTGGCTGTGAAAGCGGTGTCAAGGGAAGGTGAGGACCAGCAACAGCTCTAAGCCCTTAGATGTAGCGTGCGTCAGAAATCGCTTGGTTGTTGGCACTTTGGGAGGTGGTGTGTGCCGAGAGTGAGAGTGTGTTGGGAGTGCTGGGAGGGAAGGCAAAGGCAGATGGGCAGAGTGTGTTTGGCTGTGAAAGCGGTGTCAAGGGAAGGTGAGGACCAGCAACAGCTCTAAGCCCTTAGGCCTATCGTATGGGAGAAATGGCTTGGACGTTTGCACTTTGGGAAGTGGTCTGTGCCGGGAGTGAGAGTGAGATTGAGCCTGAGAATGTGTGTTGGGAGTGCTGGGATGGTAAGGCAGGGCAGAAGGCCAGAGAGTGTTTGGCTGTGAAAGCGGTGTCAAGGGAAGGTGAGGACCAGCCACTGCTCTAAGCCCTTAGGCCTGTCGCCTGGGAGAAATGGCTTGGGTGTTGTCACTATGGGAGGCGGTCTGTGCCGGGAGTGAGAGTGAGATTGAACCTGAGAATGTGTGTTGGGAGTGCTGGGAGGCAAAGCCAGGCTAGATGGCCAGAGTGTGTTTGGCTCTGAAAGCGGTGTCAAGGGAAGATAAGGACCAGCCACAGCTCTAAGCCCTTAGATGTAGCGTGTGTCAGAAACCGCTTGGGTGTTGGCACTTTGGGAGGTGGTGTGTGCCGAGAGTGAGAGTGTTTTGGGAGTGGTGGGAGTTGAGGCAAAGGCAGATGGCCAGAGTGTGTTTGGCTGTGAAAGCGGTGTGAAGGGAAGGTGAGGACCAGCAACAGCTCTAAGCCCTTAGATGTAGCGTGCGTCAGAAATCGCTTGGTTGTTGGCACTTTGGGAGGTGGTGTGTGCCGAGAGTGAGAGTGTGTTGGGAGTGGTGTGAGGCAAGGGAAAGGCAGATGGGCAGAATGTGTTTGGCTGTGAAAGCGGTGTCAAGCGAAGGTGAGGACCAGCAACAGCTCTAAGCCCTTAGGCCTGTCGCCTGGGAGAAATGGCTTGCGTGTTGTCACTATGGGAGGTGGTCTGTGCCGGGAGTGACAGTGAGATTGCACCTGAGAATGTGTGTTGGGAGTGCTGGGAGGCAAAGCCAGGGCAGATTCCCAGAGTGTGTTTGGCTGTGAAAGCGGTGTCAAGGGAAGGTGAGGACCAGCCACTGCTCTAAGCCCTTAGATGTAGCGTGTGTCAGAAACCGCTTGGGTGTTGGCACTTTGGGAGGTGGTGTGTGCCGAGAGTGAGAGTGTTTCGGGAGAGGTGGGAGTTGAGGCAAAGGCAGATGGGCAGAGTGTGTTTGGCTGTGAAAGCGGTGTCAAGGGAAGGTGAGGACCAGCAACAGCTCTAAGCCCTTAGGCCTATTGTATGGAAGAAATGGCTTGCACGTTTGCACTTTGGGAGTTGGTCTGTGCCAGGAGTGAGAGTTAGATTGCGCCTGAGAATGTGTGTTGGGAGTGCTGGGAGGAAAAGCCAGGCTAGATGGGCAGAGTGTGTTTGGCTGTGAAATCGCTGTGAAGGGAAGGTGATGACCAGCAACAGCTCTGAGCCCTTAGATGTAGCGTGTGTCAGAAACCGCTTGGGTGCTGGCACTTTGGGAGGTGGTGTGTGCTGAGAGTGAGAGTGTGTTGGGAGTGGTGGGAGTTGAGGCAAAGGCAGATGGCCAGAGTGTTTTTGGCTGTGAAAGCGGTGTCAAGGGAAGGTGAGGACCAGCAACAGCTCTAAGCCCTTAGATGTAGCGTGCGTCAGAAATCGCTTGGTTGTTGGCACTTTGGGAGGTGGTGTGTGCCGAGAGTGAGAGTGTGTTGGGAGTGCTGAGAGGCAAGGCAAAGGTAGATGGGCAGAGTGTGTTTGGCTGTGAAAGCGGTGTCAAGGGAAGGTGAGGACCAGCAACAGCTCTAAGCCCTTAGGCCTATCGTATGGGAGAAATGGCTTGGGTGTTTGCACTTTGGGAGGTGGTCTGTGCCGGGAGTGAGAGTGAGAGTGAGCATGAGAATGTGTGTTGGGAGTGCTGGTAGGCAAGGCAAAGGCCGATGGCCAGAGTGTGTTTGGCTGTGAAAGCGGTGTCACGGGAAGGTGAGGACCAGCAACAGCTCTAAGCCCTTACATGTAGCGTGCCTCAGAAATAGCTTGGGTGTTGGCACTTTGGGAGGTGTTGTGTGCCAAGAGTGAGACTGTGTGTTGGGAGTGGTGTGAGGCAAGGCAAAGGCAGATGGGCAGAGTGTGTTTGGCTGTGAAAGCGGTGTCAAGGGAAGGTGAGGACCAGAACAGCTCTAAGCCCTTAGGCCTGTCGCCTGGGAGAAATGGCTTGCGTGTTGTCACTATGGGAGGTGGTCTGTGCCGGGAGTGAGAGTGAGATTGCACCTGAGAATGTGTGTTGGGAGTGCTGGGAGGCAAAGCCAGGCTAGATGGCCAGAGTGTGTTTGGCTGTGAAAGCGGTGTCAAGGGAAGGTAAGGACCAGCCACAGCTCTAAGCCCTTAGGCCTATCGTATGGGAGAAATGGCTTGCACGTCTGCACTTTGGGAGGTGGTCTGTGCCAGGAGTGAGAGTTAGATTGCGCCTGAGAATGTGTGTTGGGAGTGCTGGGAGGCAAAGCCAGGCTAGATGGCCAGAGTGTGCTTGGCTGTGAAAGCGCTGTGAAGGGAAGGTGATGACCAGCAACAGCTCTGAGCCCTTAGATGTAGCGTGTGTCAGAAACCGCTTGGGTGCTGGCACTTTGGGAGGTGGTGTGTGCCGAGAGTGAGAGTGTGTTGGGAGTGGTGGGAGTTGAGGCAAAGGCAGATGGCCAGAGTGTTTTTGGCTGTGAAAGCGGTGTCAAGGGAAGGTGAGGACCAGCAACAGCTCTAAGCCCTTAGATGTAGCGTGCGTCAGAAATTGCTTGGTTGTTGGCACTTTGGGAGGTGGTGTGTGCCGAGAGTGAGAGTGTGTTGGGAGTAATGCGAATTGAGGCAAAGGCAGATGGGCAGAGTGTGTTTGGCTGTGAAAGCGGTGTCAAGGGAAGGTGAGGACCAGCCACATCTCTCAGCCCTTAGATGTAGCGTGCGTCAGAAATCGCTTGGACGTTTGCACTTTGGGAGTTGGTCTGTGCTGGGAGTGAGAGTGAGAGCCTGAGTGAGCCTGAGAATGTGTGTTGGCAGTGCCGGGAGGCAAGGTAAAGGCAGATGGCCAGAGTGTGCTTGGCTGTGAAAGCGGTGTCAAGGGAAGGTGAGGACCAGCAACAGCTCTAAGCCCTTAGATGTAGTGTGCGTCAGAACTCGCTTGGTTGTTAGCACTTTGGGAGGTAGTCTGTGCCGACAGTGAGAGTGTGTTGGGATTGCCGGGAGGCAAGGCAAAGGCAGATGGGCAGAGTGTGTTTGGCTGTGAAAGCGGTGTCAAGGGAAGGTGAGGACCAGCAACAGCTCTAAGCCCTTAGGCCTATCGTATGGGAGAAATGGCTTGGGTGTTTGCACTTTGGGAGGTGGTCTGTGCCGGGAGTGAGAGTGAGATTGAGCCTGAGAATGTGTGTTGGGAGTGCTGGGAGGCAAGGCAAAGGCAGATGGGCAGAGTGTGTTTGGCTGTGAAAGCGGTGTCAAGGGAAGGTGAGGACCAGCAACAGCTCTAAGCCCTTAGGCCTATCGTATGGGAGAAATGGCTTGGGTGTTTGCACTTTGGGAGGTGGTCTGTGCCGGGAGTGAGAGTGAGATTGAGTCTGAGAATGTGTGTTGGGAGTGCTGGGAGGCAAGGCAAAGGCCGATGGGCAGAGTGTGTTTGGCTGTGAAAGCGGTGTCAAGGGAAGGTGAGGACCAGCAACAGCTCTAAGCCCTTAGGCCTATCGTATGGGAGAAATGGCTTGGACGTTTGCACTTTGGGAGGTGGTCTGTGCCGGGAGTGAGAGTGAGATTGAGCCTGAGAATGTTTGTTGGGAGTGCTGGGATGGTAAGGCAGGGCAGAAGGCCAGAGAGTGTTTGTATGTGAAAGCGGTGTCAAGGGAAGGTGAGGACAAGCCACAGCTTTAAGCCCTTTGATGTAGCGTTCATCAGAAATAGGTTGGGTGTTGGGACATTGGGAGGTGGTCTGTTCCGAGAGTGAGAGTGTGTTGGGAGTGCTGTGAGGCGAGGGAAAGGCAGATGGGCAGAGTGTGTTTGGCTGTGAAAGCGGTGCCAAAGGAAGGTGAGGACCTGGAACAGCTCTCAGCCCTTAGAGGTAGCGTGCGGGAGAAAAGGCTTGGAGGTTTGCACTTTGGGAGTTTGTCTGTGCCGGAAGTGAGAGTGAGATTGAGGCTGAGAATGTGTGTTGGCAGTGCTGGGAGGCAAAGCCAGGGCAGACGGCGAGAGTGTGTTTGTCTGTGAAAGCGGTGTCAAGGGAAGGTGAGGACCAGCAACAGCTCTAAGCCCTTAGGCCTGTCGTCTGGGAGAAATGGCTTGGGTGTTGTCACTATGGGAGGTGGTCTGTGCCGGGAGTGAGAGTGAGATTGAACCTGAGAATGTGTGTTGGGAGTGCTGGGAGGCAAAGCCAGGCTAGATGCCAGAGTGTGTTTGGCTGTGAAAGCGGTGTCAAGGGAAGATAAGGACCAGCCACAGCTCTAAGCCCTTAGATGTAGCGTGTGTCAGAAACCGCTTGGGTGTTGGCACTTTGGGAGGTGGTGTGTGCCGAGAGTGAGAGTGTTTTGGGAGTGGTGGGAGTTGAGGCAAAGGCAGATGGGCAGAGTGTGTTTGGCTGTGAAAGCGGTGTCAAGGGAAGGTGAGGACCAGCCACACCTCTAAGCCCTTAGAGGTAGCGTGCGGGATAAATGGCTTTAGACGTTTGCACTTTGGGAGGTGGTCTGTACCGGGAGTGAGAGTGAGATTGAGCCTGAGAATATGTGTTGGGAGTGCTGGTAGGCAAGGCAAAGGCAGATGGCCAGAGTGTGTTTGGCTGTGAAAGCGGTGTCAAGGGAAGGTGAGGACCAGCAACAGCTCTAAGCCCTTAGGCCTATCGTATGGGAGAAATGGCTTCGGTGTTTGCACTTTGGGAGGTGGTCTGTGCCAGGAGTGGGAGTGAGATTGAACCTGAGAATGTGTTTTGGGAGTGCTGGGAGGCAAAGCCAGGGTAGATGGCCAGAGTGTGTTTGGCTGTGAATGCGGTGTCAAGGGAAGGTGAGGACCAGCAACAGCTCTAAGCCCCTAGATGTAGCGTGTGTCAGAAACCGCTTGGGTGTTGGCACTTTGGGAGGTGGTGTGTGCCGAGAGTGAGAGTGTGTTGGGAGTGGTGGGAGTTGAGGCAAAGGCAGATGGCCAGAGTGTTTTTGGCTGTGAAAGCGGTGTCAAGGGAAGGTGAGGACCAGCCACATCTCTAAGCCCTTAGATGTAGCGTGCGTCAGAAATCGCTTGGACGTTTGAACTTTGGGAGTTGGTCTGTGCTGGGAGTGAGAGTGAGAGCCTGAGTGAGCCTGAGAATGTGTGTTGGCAGTGCCGGGAGGCAAGGTAAAGGCAGATGGCCAGAGTGTGTTTGGCTGTGAAAGCGGTGTCAAGGGAAGGTGAGGACCAGCAACAGCTCTAAGCCCTTAGATGTAGCGTGCGTCAGAAATCGCTTGGTTGTTGGCACTTTGGGAGGTGGTGTGTGCCGAGAGTGAGAGTGTGTTGGGAGTGCTGGGAGGGAAGGCAAAGGCAGATGGGCAGAGTGTGTTTGGCTGTGAAAGCGGTGTCAAGGGAAGGTGAGGACCAGCAACAGCTCTAAGCCCTTAGGCCTATCGTATGGGAGAAATGGCTTGGGTGTTTGCACTTTGGGAGGTGGTCTGTGCCGGGAGTGAGAGTGAGATTGAGCCTGAGAATGTGTGTTGGGAGTGCTGGGAGGCAAGGCAAAGGCAGATGGCCAGAGTGTGTTTGGCTGTGAAAGCGGTGTCAAGGGAAGGTGAGGACCAGCAACAGCTCTAAGCCCTTAGGCCTATCGTATGGGAGAAATGGCTTGGGTGTTTGCACTTTGGGAGGTGGTCTGTGCCGGGAGTGAGAGTGAGATTGAGTCTGAGAATGTGTGTTGGGAGTGCTGGGAGGCAAGGCAAAGGCCGATGGGCAGAGTGTGTTTGGCTGTGAAAGCGGTGTCAAGGGAAGGTGAGGACCAGCAACAGCTCTAAGCCCTTAGGCCTATCGTATGGGAGAAATGGCTTGGACGTTTGCACTTTGGGAGGTGGTCTGTGCCGGGAGTGAGAGTGAGATTGAGCCTGAGAATGTTTGTTGGGAGTGCTGGGATGGTAAGGCAGGGCAGAAGGCCAGAGAGTGTTTGTATGTGAAAGCGGTGTCAAGGGAAGGTGAGGACAAGCCACAGCTTTAAGCCCTTTGATGTAGCGTTCATCAGAAATAGGTTGGGTGTTGGGACATTGGGAGGTGGTCTGTTCCGAGAGTGAGAGTGTGTTGGGAGTGCTGTGAGGCGAGGGAAAGGCAGATGGGCAGAGTGTGTTTGGCTGTGAAAGCGGTGCCAAAGGAAGGTGAGGACCTGGAACAGCTCTCAGCCCTTAGAGGTAGCGTGCGGGAGAAAAGGCTTGGAGGTTTGCACTTTGGGAGTTTGTCTGTGCCGGGAGTGAGAGTGAGATTGAGGCTGAGAATGTGTGTTGGCAGTGCTGGGAGGCAAAGCCAGGGCAGACGGCGAGAGTGTGTTTGTCTGTGAAAGCGGTGTCAAGGGAAGGTGAGGACCAGCAACAGCTCTAAGCCCTTAGGCCTGTCGTCTGGGAGAAATGGCTTGGGTGTTGTCACTATGGGAGGTGGTCTGTGCCGGGAGTGAGAGTGAGATTGAACCTGAGAATGTGTGTTGGGAGTGCTGGGAGGCAAAGCCAGGCTAGATGCCAGAGTGTGTTTGGCTGTGAAAGCGGTGTCAAGGGAAGATAAGGACCAGCCACAGCTCTAAGCCCTTAGATGTAGCGTGTGTCAGAAACCGCTTGGGTGTTGGCACTTTGGGAGGTGGTGTGTGCCGAGAGTGAGAGTGTTTTGGGAGTGGTGGGAGTTGAGGCAAAGGCAGATGGGCAGAGTGTGTTTGGCTGTGAAAGCGGTGTCAAGGGAAGGTGAGGACCAGCCACACCTCTAAGCCCTTAGAGGTAGCGTGCGGGATAAATGGCTTTAGACGTTTGCACTTTGGGAGGTGGTCTGTACCGGGAGTGAGAGTGAGATTGAGCCTGAGAATATGTGTTGGGAGTGCTGGTAGGCAAGGCAAAGGCAGATGGCCAGAGTGTGTTTGGCTGTGAAAGCGGTGTCAAGGGAAGGTGAGGACCAGCAACAGCTCTAAGCCCTTAGGCCTATCGTATGGGAGAAATGGCTTCGGTGTTTGCACTTTGGGAGGTGGTCTGTGCCAGGAGTGGGAGTGAGATTGAACCTGAGAATGTGTTTTGGGAGTGCTGGGAGGCAAAGCCAGGGTAGATGGCCAGAGTGTGTTTGGCTGTGAATGCGGTGTCAAGGGAAGGTGAGGACCAGCAACAGCTCTAAGCCCCTAGATGTAGCGTGTGTCAGAAACCGCTTGGGTGTTGGCACTTTGGGAGGTGGTGTGTGCCGAGAGTGAGAGTGTGTTGGGAGTGGTGGGAGTTGAGGCAAAGGCAGATGGCCAGAGTGTTTTTGGCTGTGAAAGCGGTGTCAAGGGAAGGTGAGGACCAGCCACATCTCTAAGCCCTTAGATGTAGCGTGCGTCAGAAATCGCTTGGACGTTTGAACTTTGGGAGTTGGTCTGTGCTGGGAGTGAGAGTGAGAGCCTGAGTGAGCCTGAGAATGTGTGTTGGCAGTGTAGGGAGGCAAGGTAAAGGCAGATGGCCAGAGTGTGTTTGGCTGTGAAAGCGGTGTCAAGGGAAGGTGAGGACCAGCAACAGCTCTAAGCCCTTAGATGTAGCGTGCGTCAGAAATCGCTTGGTTGTTGGCACTTTGGGAGGTGGTGTGTGCCGAGAGTGAGAGTGTGTTGGGAGTGCTGGGAGGGAAGGCAAAGGCAGATGGGCAGAGTGTGTTTGGCTGTGAAAGCGGTGTCAAGGGAAGGTGAGGACCAGCAACAGCTCTAAGCCCTTAGGCCTATCGTATGGGAGAAATGGCTTGGACGTTTGCACTTTGGGAAGTGGTCTGTGCCGGGAGTGAGAGTGAGATTGAGCCTGAGAATGTGTGTTGGGAGTGCTGGGATGGTAAGGCAGGGCAGAAGGCCAGAGAGTGTTTGTATGTGAAAGCGGTGTCAAGGAAAGGTGAGGACAAGCCACAGCTTTAAGCCCTTTGATGTAGCGTTCATCAGAAATAGGTTGGGTGTTGGGACATTGGGAGGTGGTCTGTTCCGAGAGTGAGAGTGTGTTGGGAGTGCTGTGAGGCGAGGGAAAGGCAGATGGGCAGAGTGTGTTTGGCTGTGAAAGCGGTGCCAAAGGAAGGTGAGGACCTGGAACAGCTCTCAGCCCTTAGAGGTAGCGTGCGGGAGAAAAGGCTTGGAGGTTTGCACTTTGGGAGTTTGTCTGTGCCGGGAGTGAGAGTGAGATTGAGGCTGAGAATGTGTGTTGGCAGTGCTGGGAGGCAAAGCCAGGGCAGACGGCCAGAGTGTGTTTGTCTGTGAAAGCGGTGTCAAGGGAAGGTGAGGACCAGCAACAGCTCTAAGCCCTTAGGCCTGTCGCCTGGGAGAAATGGCTTGGGTGTTGTCACTATGGGAGGCGGTCTGTGCCGGGAGTGAGAGTGAGATTGAACCTGAGAATGTGTGTTGGGAGTGCTGGGAGGCAAAGCCAGGCTAGATGGCCAGAGTGTGTTTGGCTCTGAAAGCGGTGTCAAGGGAAGATAAGGACCAGCCACAGCTCTAAGCCCTTAGATGTAGCATGTGTCAGAAACCGCTTGGGTGTTGGCACTTTGGGAGGTGGTGTGTGCCGAGAGTGAGAGTGTTTTGGGAGTGGTGGGAGTTGAGGCAAAGGCAGATGGCCAGAGTGTGTTTGGCTGTGAAAGCGGTGTCAAGGGAAGGTGAGGACCAGCAACAGCTCTAAGCCCTTAGATGTAGCGTGCGTCAGAAATCGCTTGGTTGTTGGCACTTTGGGAGGTGGTGTGTGCCGAGAGTGAGAGTGTGTTGGGAGTGGTGTGAGGCAAGGCAAAGGCAGATGGGCAGAATGTGTTTGGCTGTGAAAGCGGTGTCAAGGGAAGGTGAGGACCAGCAACAGCTCTAAGCCCTTAGGCCTATCGTATGGGAGAAATGGCTTCGGTGTTTGCACTTTGGGAGGTGGTCTGTGCCAGGAGTGGTAGTGAGATTGAACCTGAGAATGTGTTTTGGGAGTGCTGGGAGGCAAAGCCAGGCTAGATGGCCAGAGTGTGTTTGGCTGTGAAAGCGGTGTCAAGGGAAGGTGAGGACCAGCAACAGCTCTAAGCCCTTAGATGTAGCGTGTGTCAGAAACCGCTTGGGTGTTGGCACTTTGGGAGGTGGTGTGTGCCGAGAGTGAGAGTGTGTTGGGAGTGGTGGGAGTTGAGGCAAAGGCAGATGGCCAGAGTGTTTTTGGCTGTGAAAGCGGTGTCAAGGGAAGGTGAGGACCAGCCACATCTCTCAGCCATTAGATATAGCGTGCGTCAGAAATCGCTTGGACGTTTGAACTTTGGGAGTTGGTCTGTGCTGGGAGTGAGAGTGAGAGCCTGAGTGAGCCTGAGAATGTGTGTTGGCAGTGCCGGGAGGCAAGGTAAAGGCAGATGGCCAGAGTGTGTTTGGCTGTGAAAGCGGTGTCAAGGGAAGGTGAGGACCAGCAACAGCTCTAAGCCCTTAGATGTAGCATGTGTCAGAAACCGCTTGGGTGTTGGCACTTTGGGAGGTGGTGTGTGCCGAGAGTGAGAGTGTTTTGGGAGTGGTGGGAGTTGAGGCAAAGGCAGATGGCCAGAGTGTGTTTGGCTGTGAAAGCGGTGTCAAGGGAAGGTGAGGACCAGCAACAGCTCTAAGCCCTTAGATGTAGCGTGCGTCAGAAATCGCTTGGTTGTTGGCACTTTGGGAGGTGGTGTGTGCCGAGAGTGAGAGTGTGTTGGGAGTGGTGTGAGGCAAGGCAAAGGCAGATGGGCAGAATGTGTTTGGCTGTGAAAGCGGTGTCAAGGGAAGGTGAGGACCAGCAACAGCTCTAAGCCCTTAGCCCTATCGTATGGGAGAAATGGCTTCGGTGTTTGCACTTTGGGAGGTGGTCTGTGCCAGGAGTGGTAGTGAGATTGAACCTGAGAATGTGTTTTGGGAGTGCTGGGAGGCAAAGCCAGGCTAGATGGCCAGAGTGTGTTTGGCTGTGAATGCGGTGTCAAGGGAAGGTGAGGACCAGCAACAGCTCTAAGCCCTTAGATGTAGCGTGCGTCAGAAATTGCTTGGTTGTTGGCACTTTGGGAGGTGGTGTGTGCCGAGAGTGAGAGTGTGTTGGGAGTGGTGGGAGTTGAGGCAAAGGCAGATGGCCAGAGTGTTTTTGGCTGTGAAAGCGGTGTCAAGGGAAGGTGAGGACCAGCCACATCTCTCAACCATTAGATATAGCGTGCGTCAGAAATCGCTTGGACGTTTGAACTTTGGGAGTTGGTCTGTGCTGGGAGTGAGAGTGAGAGCCTGAGTGAGCCTGAGAATGTGTGTTGGCAGTGCCGGGAGGCAAGGTAAAGGCAGATGGCCAGAGTGTGTTTGGCTGTGAAAGCGGTGTCAAGGGAAGGTGAGGACCAGCAACAGCTCTAAGCCCTTAGATGTAGCGTGCGTCAGAAATCGCTTGGTTGTTGGCACTTTGGGAGGTGGTGTGTGCCGAGAGTGAGAGTGTGTTGGGAGTGCTGGGAGGCAAGGCAAAGGCAGATGGGCAGAGTGTGTTTGGCTGTGAAAGCGGTGTCAAGGGAAGGTGAGGACCAGCAACAGCTCTAAGCCCTTAGGCCTATCGTATGGGAGAAATGGCTTGGACGTTTGCACTTTGGGAAGTGGTCTGTGCCGGGAGTGAGAGTGAGATTGAGCCTGAGAATGTGTGTTGGGAGTGCTGGGATGGTAAGGCAGGGCAGAAGGCCAGAGAGTGTTTGTATGTGAAAGCGGTGTCAAGGGAAGGTGAGGACAAGCCACAGCTTTAAGCCCTTTGATGTAGCGTTCATCAGAAATAGGTTGGGTGTTGGGACATTGGGAGGTGGTCTGTTCCGAGAGTGAGAGTGTGTTGGGAGTGCTGTGAGGCGAGGGAAAGGCAGATGGGCAGAGTGTGTTTGGCTGTGAAAGCGGTGCCAAAGGAAGGTGAGGACCTGGAACAGCTCTCAGCCCTTAGAGGTAGCGTGCGGGAGAAAAGGCTTGGACGTTTGCACTTTGGGAGTTTGTCTGTGCCGGGAGTGAGAGTGAGATTGAGGCTGAGAATGTGTGTTGGCAGTGCTGGGAGGCAAAGCCAGGGCAGACGGCCAGAGTGTGTTTGTCTGTGAAAGCGGTGTGAAGGGAAGGTGAGGACCAGCAACAGCTCTAAGCCCTTAGGCCTGTCGCCTGGGAGAAATGGCTTGGGTGTTGTCACTATGGGAGGCGGTCTGTGCCGGGAGTGAGAGTGAGATTGAACCTGAGAATGTGTGTTGGGAGTGCTGGGAGGCAAAGCCAGGCTAGATGGCCAGAGTGTGTTTGGCTCTGAAAGCGGTGTCAAGGGAAGATAAGGACCAGCCACAGCTCTAAGCCCTTAGATGTAGCGTGTGTCAGAAACCGCTTGGGTGTTGGCACTTTGGGAGGTGGTGTGTGCCGAGAGTGAGAGTGTTTTGGGAGTGGTGGGAGTTGAGGCAAAGGCAGATGGGCAGAGTGTGTTTGGCTGTGAAAGCGGTGTCAAGGGAAGGTGAGGACCAGCAACAGCTCTAAGCCCTTAGATGTAGCGTGCGTCAGAAATCGCTTGGTTGTTGGCACTTTGGGAGGTGGTGTGTGCCGAGAGTGAGAGTGTGTTGGGAGTGGTGTGAGGCAAGGGAAAGGCAGATGGGCAGAATGTGTTTGGCTGTGAAAGCGGTGTCAAGCGAAGGTGAGGACCAGCAACAGCTCTAAGCCCTTAGGCCTGTCGCCTGGGAGAAATGGCTTGCGTGTTGTCACTATGGGAGGTGGTCTGTGCCGGGAGTGACAGTGAGATTGCACCTGAGAATGTGTGTTGGGAGTGCTGGGAGGCAAAGCCAGGGCAGATTCCCAGAGTGTGTTTGGCTGTGAAAGCGGTGTCAAGGGAAGGTGAGGACCAGCCACTGCTCTAAGCCCTTAGATGTAGCGTGTGTCAGAAACCGCTTGGGTGTTGGCACTTTGGGAGGTGGTGTGTGCCGAGAGTGAGAGTGTTTCGGGAGAGGTGGGAGTTGAGGCAAAGGCAGATGGGCAGAGTGTGTTTGGCTGTGAAAGCGGTGTCAAGGGAAGGTGAGGACCAGCAACAGCTCTAAGCCCTTAGGCCTATTGTATGGAAGAAATGGCTTGCACGTCTGCACTTTGGGAGGTGGTCTGTGCCAGGAGTGAGAGTTAGATTGCGCCTGAGAATGTGTGTTGGGAGTGCTGGGAGGAAAAGCCAGGCTAGATGGGCAGAGTGTGTTTGGCTGTGAAATCGCTGTGAAGGGAAGGTGATGACCAGCAACAGCTCTGAGCCCTTAGATGTAGCGTGTGTCAGAAACCGCTTGGGTGCTGGCACTTTGGGAGGTGGTGTGTGCTGAGAGTGAGAGTGTGTTGGGAGTGGTGGGAGTTGAGGCAAAGGCAGATGGCCAGAGTGTTTTTGGCTGTGAAAGCGGTGTCAAGGGAAGGTGAGGACCAGCAACAGCTCTAAGCCCTTAGATGTAGCGTGCGTCAGAAATCGCTTGGTTGTTGGCACTTTGGGAGGTGGTGTGTGCCGAGAGTGAGAGTGTGTTGGGAGTGCTGAGAGGCAAGGCAAAGGTAGATGGGCAGAGTGTGTTTGGCTGTGAAAGCGGTGTCAAGGGAAGGTGAGGACCAGCAACAGCTCTAAGCCCTTAGGCCTATCGTATGGGAGAAATGGCTTGGGTGTTTGCACTTTGGGAGGTGGTCTGTGCCGGGAGTGAGAGTGAGAGTGAGCATGAGAATGTGTGTTGGGAGTGCTGGTAGGCAAGGCAAAGGCCGATGGCCAGAGTGTGTTTGGCTGTGAAAGCGGTGTCACGGGAAGGTGAGGACCAGCAACAGCTCTAAGCCCTTACATGTAGCGTGCCTCAGAAATAGCTTGGGTGTTGGCACTTTGGGAGGTGTTGTGTGCCAAGAGTGAGACTGTGTGTTGGGAGTGGTGTGAGGCAAGGCAAAGGCAGATGGGCAGAGTGTGTTTGGCTGTGAAAGCGGTGTCAAGGGAAGGTGAGGACCAGCAACAGCTCTAAGCCCTTAGGCCTGTCGCCTGGGAGAAATGGCTTGCGTGTTGTCACTATGGGAGGTGGTCTGTGCCGGGAGTGAGAGTGAGATTGCACCTGAGAATGTGTGTTGGGAGTGCTGGGAGGCAAAGCCAGGGTAGATGGCCAGAGTGTGTTTGGCTGTGAAAGCGGTGTCAAGGGAAGGTAAGGACCAGCCACAGCTCTAAGCCCTTAGGCCTATCGTATGGGAGAAATGGCTTGCACGTCTGCACTTTGGGAGGTGGTCTGTGCCAGGAGTGAGAGTTAGATTGCGCCTGAGAATGTGTGTTGGGAGTGCTGGGAGGCAAAGCCAGGCTAGATGGCCAGAGTGTGCTTGGCTGTGAAAGCGCTGTGAAGGGAAGGTGATGACCAGCAACAGCTCTGAGCCCTTAGATGTAGCGTGTGTCAGAAACCGCTTGGGTGCTGGCACTTTGGGAGGTGGTGTGTGCCGAGAGTGAGAGTGTGTTGGGAGTGGTGGGAGTTGAGGCAAAGGCAGATGGCCAGAGTGTTTTTGGCTGTGAAAGCGGTGTCAAGGGAAGGTGAGGACCAGCAACAGCTCTAAGCCCTTAGATGTAGCGTGCGTCAGAAATTGCTTGGTTGTTGGCACTTTGGGAGGTGGTGTGTGCCGAGAGTGAGAGTGTGTTGGGAGTAATGCGAATTGAGGCAAAGGCAGATGGGCAGAGTGTGTTTGGCTGTGAAAGCGGTGTCAAGGGAAGGTGAGGACCAGCCACATCTCTCAGCCCTTAGATGTAGCGTGCGTCAGAAATCGCTTGGACGTTTGCACTTTGGGAGTTGGTCTGTGCTGGGAGTGAGAGTGAGAGCCTGAGTGAGCCTGAGAATGTGTGTTGGCAGTGCCGGGAGGCAAGGTAAAGGCAGATGGCCAGAGTGTGTTTGGCTGTGAAAGCGGTGTCAAGGGAAGGTGAGGACCAGCAACAGCTCTAAGCCCTTAGATGTAGTGTGCGTCAGAACTCGCTTGGTTGTTAGCACTTTGGGAGGTAGTCTGTGCCGAGAGTGAGAGTGTGTTGGGATTGCCGGGAGGCAAGGCAAAGGCAGATGGGAAGAGTGTGTTTGGCTGTGAAAGCGGTGTCAAGGGAAGGTGAGGACCAGCAACAGCTCTAAGCCCTTAGGCCTATCGTATGGGAGAAATGGCTTGGGTGTTTGCACTTTGGGAGGTGGTCTGTGCCGGGAGTGAGAGTGAGATTGAGTCTGAGAATGTGTGTTGGGAGTGCTGGGAGGCAAGGCAAAGGCCGATGGGCAGAGTGTGTTTGGCTGTGAAAGCGGTGTCAAGGGAAGGTGAGGACCAGCAACAGCTCTAAGCCCTTAGGCCTATCGTATGGGAGAAATGGCTTGGACGTTTGCACTTTGGGAGGTGGTCTGTGCCGGGAGTGAGAGTGAGATTGAGCCTGAGAATGTTTGTTGGGAGTGCTGGGATGGTAAGGCAGGGCAGAAGGCCAGAGAGTGTTTGTATGTGAAAGCGGTGTCAAGGGAAGGTGAGGACAAGCCACAGCTTTAAGCCCTTTGATGTAGCGTTCATCAGAAATAGGTTGGGTGTTGGGACATTGGGAGGTGGTCTGTGCCGAGAGTGAGAGTGTGTTGGGAGTGCTGGGAGGCGAGGGAAAGGCAGATGGCCAGAGTGTGTTTGGCTGTGAAAGCGGTGCCAAAGGAAGGTGAGGACCTGGAACAGCTCTCAGCCCTTAGAGGTAGCGTGCGGGAGAAAAGGCTTGGAGGTTTGCACTTTGGGAGTTTGTCTGTGCCGGAAGTGAGAGTGAGATTGAGGCTGAGAATGTGTGTTGGCAGTGCTGGGAGGCAAAGCCAGGGCAGACGGCGAGAGTGTGTTTGTCTGTGAAAGCGGTGTCAAGGGAAGGTGAGGACCAGCCACAGCTCTAAGCCCTTAGATGTAGCGTGTGTCAGAAACCGCTTGGGTGTTGGCACTTTGGGAGGTGGTGTGTGCCGAGAGTGAGAGTGTTTTGGGAGTGGTGGGAGTTGAGGCAAAGGCAGATGGGCAGAGTGTGTTTGGCTGTGAAAGCGGTGTCAAGGGAAGGTGAGGACCAGCCACACCTCTAAGCCCTTAGAGGTAGCGTGCGGGATAAATGGCTTTAGACGTTTGCACTTTGGGAGGTGGTCTGTACCGGGAGTGAGAGTGAGATTGAGCCTGAGAATATGTGTTGGGAGTGCTGGTAGGCAAGGCAAAGGCAGATGGCCAGAGTGTGTTTGGCTGTGAAAGCGGTGTCAAGGGAAGGTGAGGACCAGCAACAGCTCTAAGCCCTTAGGCCTATCGTATGGGAGAAATGGCTTCGGTGTTTGCACTTTGGGAGGTGGTCTGTGCCAGGAGTGGGAGTGAGATTGAACCTGAGAATGTGTTTTGGGAGTGCTGGGAGGCAAAGCCAGGGTAGATGGCCAGAGTGTGTTTGGCTGTGAATGCGGTGTCAAGGGAAGGTGAGGACCAGCAACAGCTCTAAGCCCCTAGATGTAGCGTGTGTCAGAAACCGCTTGGGTGTTGGCACTTTGGGAGGTGGTGTGTGCCGAGAGTGAGAGTGTGTTGGGAGTGGTGGGAGTTGAGGCAAAGGCAGATGGGCAGAGTGTTTTTGGCTGTGAAAGCGGTGTCAAGGGAAGGTGAGGACCAGCCACATCTCTAAGCCCTTAGATGTAGCGTGCGTCAGAAATCGCTTGGACGTTTGAACTTTGGGAGTTGGTCTGTGCTGGGAGTGAGAGTGAGAGCCTGAGTGAGCCTGAGAATGTGTGTTGGCAGTGCCGGGAGGCAAGGTAAAGGCAGATGGCCAGAGTGTGTTTGGCTGTGAAAGCGGTGTCAAGGGAAGGTGAGGACCAGCAACAGCTCTAAGCCCTTAGATGTAGCGTGCGTCAGAAATCGCTTGGTTGTTGGCACTTTGGGAGGTGGTGTGTGCCGAGAGTGAGAGTGTGTTGGGAGTGCTGGGAGGGAAGGCAAAGGCAGATGGGCAGAGTGTGTTTGGCTGTGAAAGCGGTGTCAAGGGAAGGTGAGGACCAGCAACAGCTCTAAGCCCTTAGGCCTATCGTATGGGAGAAATGGCTTGGACGTTTGCACTTTGGGAAGTGGTCTGTGCCGGGAGTGAGAGTGAGATTGAGCCTGAGAATGTGTGTTGGGAGTGCTGGGATGGTAAGGCAGGGCAGAAGGCCAGAGAGTGTTTGTATGTGAAAGCGGTGTCAAGGAAAGGTGAGGACAAGCCACAGCTTTAAGCCCTTTGATGTAGCGTTCATCAGAAATAGGTTGGGTGTTGGGACATTGGGAGGTGGTCTGTTCCGAGAGTGAGAGTGTGTTGGGAGTGCTGTGAGGCGAGGGAAAGGCAGATGGGCAGAGTGTGTTTGGCTGTGAAAGCGGTGCCAAAGGAAGGTGAGGACCTGGAACAGCTCTCAGCCCTTAGAGGTAGCGTGCGGGAGAAAAGGCTTGGAGGTTTGCACTTTGGGAGTTTGTCTGTGCCGGGAGTGAGAGTGAGATTGAGGCTGAGAATGTGTGTTGGCAGTGCTGGGAGGCAAAGCCAGGGCAGACGGCCAGAGTGTGTTTGTCTGTGAAAGCGGTGTCAAGGGAAGATAAGGACCAGCCACAGCTCTAAGCCCTTAGATGTAGCATGTGTCAGAAACCGCTTGGGTGTTGGCACTTTGGGAGGTGGTGTGTGCCGAGAGTGAGAGTGTTTTGGGAGTGGTGGGAGTTGAGGCAAAGGCAGATGGCCAGAGTGTGTTTGGCTGTGAAAGCGGTGTCAAGGGAAGGTGAGGACCAGCAACAGCTCTAAGCCCTTAGATGTAGCGTGCGTCAGAAATCGCTTGGTTGTTGGCACTTTGGGAGGTGGTGTGTGCCGAGAGTGAGAGTGTGTTGGGAGTGCTGGGAGGGAAGGCAAAGGCAGATGGGCAGAGTGTGTTTGGCTGTGAAAGCGGTGTCAAGGGAAGGTGAGGACCAGCAACAGCTCTAAGCCCTTAGGCCTATCGTATGGGAGAAATGGCTTCGGTGTTTGCACTTTGGGAGGTGGTCTGTGCCAGGAGTGGTAGTGAGATTGAACCTGAGAATGTGTTTTGGGAGTGCTGGGAGGCAAAGCCAGGCTAGATGGCCAGAGTGTGTTTGGCTGTGAATGCGGTGTCAAGGGAAGGTGAGGACCAGCAACAGCTCTAAGCCCTTAGATGTAGCGTGTGTCAGAAACCGCTTGGGTGTTGGCACTTTGGGAGGTGGTGTGTGCCGAGAGTGAGAGTGTGTTGGGAGTGGTGGGAGTTGAGGCAAAGGCAGATGGCCAGAGTGTTTTTGGCTGTGAAAGCGGTGTCAAGGGAAGGTGAGGACCAGCCACATCTCTCAGCCATTAGATATAGCGTGCGTCAGAAATCGCTTGGACGTTTGAACTTTGGGAGTTGGTCTGTGCTGGGAGTGAGAGTGAGAGCCTGAGTGAGCCTGAGAATGTGTGTTGGCAGTGCCGGGAGGCAAGGTAAAGGCAGATGGCCAGAGTGTGTTTGGCTGTGAAAGCGGTGTCAAGGGAAGGTGAGGACCAGCAACAGCTCTAAGCCCTTAGATGTAGCGTGCGTCAGAAATCGCTTGGTTGTTGGCACTTTGGGAGGTGGTGTGTGCCGAGAGTGAGAGTGTGTTGGGAGTGCTGGGAGGCAAGGCAAAGGCAGATGGGCAGAGTGTGTTTGGCTGTGAAAGCGGTGTCAAGGGAAGGTGAGGACCAGCAACAGCTCTAAGCCCTTAGGCCTATCGTATGGGAGAAATGGCTTGGACGTTTGCACTTTGGGAAGTGGTCTGTTCCGTTAGTGAGAGTGAGATTGAGCCTGAGAATGTGTGTTGGGAGTGCTGGGATGGTAAGGCAGGGCAGAAGGCCAGAGAGTGTTTGTATGTGAAAGCGGTGTCAAGGGAAGGTGAGGACAAGCCACAGCTTTAAGCCCTTTGATGTAGCGTTCATCAGAAATAGGTTGGGTGTTGGGACATTGGGAGGTGGTCTGTTCCGAGAGTGAGAGTGTGTTGGGAGTGCTGTGAGGCGAGGGAAAGGCAGATGGCCAGAGTGTGTTTGGCTGTGAAAGCGGTGCCAAAGGAAGGTGAGGACCTGGAACAGCTCTCAGCCCTTAGAGGTAGCGTGCGGGAGAAAAGGCTTGGACGTTTGCACTTTGGGAGTTTGTCTGTGCCGGGAGTGAGAGTGAGATTGAGGCTGAGAATGTGTGTTGGGAGTGCTGGTAGGCAAGGTAAAGGCAGATGGCCAGAGTGTGTTTGGCTGTGAAAGCGGTGTGAAGGGAAGGTGAGGACCAGCAACAGCTCTAAGCCCTTACATGTAGCGTGCCTCCGAAATAGCTTGGTTGTTGGCACTTTGGGAGGTGGTGTGTGCCGAGAGTGAGAGTGTGTTGGGAGTGCTGGGAGGCAAGGCCAGAGTAGATGGCCAGAGTGTGTTTGGCTGTGAAAGCGGTGTCAAGGGAAGGTGAGGACCTGAACAGCTCTAAGCCCTTAGGCCTGTCGCCTGGGAGAAATGGCTTGGGTGTTGTCACTATGGGAGGTGGTCTGTGCCGGGAGTGAGAGTGAGATTGAACCTGAGAATGTGTGTTGGGAGTGCTGGGAGGCAAAGCCAGGGCAGACGGCCAGAGTGTGTCTGGCTGTGAAAGCGGTGTCAAGGGAAGGTAAGGACCAGCCACAGCTCTAAGCCCTTAGGCCTATCGTATGGGAGAAATGGCTTGCACGTCTGCACTTTGGGAGGCGGTCTGTGCCGGGAGTGAGAGTGAGATTGAACCTGAGAATGTGTGTTGGGAGTGCTGGGAGGCAAAGCCAGGCTAGATGGCCAGAGTGTGTTTGGCTGTGAAAGCGCTGTGAAGGGAAGGTGATGACCAGCAACAGCTCTGAGCCCTTAGATGTAGCGTGTGTCAGAAACCGCTTGGGTGCTGGCACTTTGGGAGGTGGTGTGTGCCGAGAGTGAGAGTGTGTTGGGAGTGGTGGGAGTTGAGGCAAAGGCAGATGGGCAGAGTGTTTTTGGCTGTGAAAGCGGTGTCAAGGGAAGGTGAGGACCAGCATCTGCTCTAAGCCCTTAGATGTAGCGTGCGTCAGAAATCGCTTGGTTGTTGGCACTTTGGGAGGTGGTGTGTGCCGAGATTGAGAGTGTGTTGGGAGTAATGCGAGTTGAGGCAAAGGCAGATGGGCAGAGTGTGTTTGGCTGTGAAAGCGGTGTCAAGGGAAGGTGAGGACCAGCCACATCTCTAAGCCCTTAGATGTAGCGTGCGTCAGAAATCGATTGGACGTTTGCACTTTGGGAGTTGGTCTGTGCCGGGAGTGAGAGTGAGAGATTGAGTGAGCCTGAGAATGTGTGTTGGCAGTGCCGGGAGGCAAGGTAAAGGCAGATGGCCAGAGTGTGTTTGGCTGTGAAAGCGGTGTCAAGGGAAGGTGAGGACCAGCAACAGCTCTAAGCCCTTAGATGTAGTGTGCGTCAGAACTCGCTTGGTTGTTAGCACTTTGGGAGGTAGTCTGTGCCGAGAGTGAGAGTGTGTTGGGATTGCCGGGAGGCAAGGCAAAGGCAGATGGCCAGAGTGTGTTTGGCTGTGAAAGCGGTGTCAAGGGAAGGTGAGGACCAGCAACAGCTCTAAGCCCTTAGGCCTATCGTATGGGAGAAATGGCTTGGGTGTTTGCACTTTGGGAGGTGGTCTGTGCCGGGAGTGAGAGTGAGATTGAGTCTGAGAATGTGTGTTGGGAGTGCTGGGAGGCAAGGCAAAGGCCGATGGGCAGAGTGTGTTTGGCTGTGAAAGCGGTGTCAAGGGAAGGCGAGGACCAGCAACAGCTCTAAGCCCTTAGAAGTAGCGTGTGTCAGAAATCGCTTGGTTGTTTGCACTTTGGGAGGTGGTCTGTGCCGGTAGTGAGAGTGTGTTGGGAGTGCTGGGAGGCAAGGCAAAGGCAGATGGGCAGAGTGTGTTTGGCTGTGAAAGCGGTGTCAAGGGAAGGTGAGGACCAGCAACAGCTCTAAGCCCTTAGGCCTATCGTATGGGAGAAATGGCTTGGGTGTTGGCACTTTGGGAGGTGGTCTGTGCCGGGAGTGAGAGTGAGATTGAGCCTGAGAATGTTTGTTGGGAGTGCTGGGATGGTAAGGCAGGGCAGAATGCCAGAGAGTGTTTGTATGTGAAAGCGGTGTCAAGGGAAGGTGAGGACAAGCCACAGCTTTAAGCCCTTTGATGTAGCGTTCATCAGAAATAGGTTGGGTGTTGGGACATTGGGAGGTGGTCTGTTCCGAGAGTGAGAGTGTGTTGGGAGTGCTGTGAGGCGAGGGAAAGGCAGATGGCCAGAGTGTGTTTGGCTGTGAAAGCGGTGCCAAAGGAAGGTGAGGACCTGGAACAGCTCTCAGCCCTTAGAGGTAGCGTGCGGGAGAAAAGGCTTGGACGTTTGCACTTTGGGAGTTTGTCTGTGCCGGGAGTGAGAGTGAGATTGAGCCTGAGAATGTGTGTTGGCAGTGCTGGGAGGCAAAGCCAGGGCAGACGGCCAGAGTGTGTTTGTCTGTGAAAGCGGTGTCAAGGGAAGGTGAGGACCAGCAACAGCTCTAAGCCCTTAGGCCTGTCGCCTGGGAGAAATGGCTTGGGTGTTGTCACTATGGGAGGTGGTCTGTGCCGGGAGTGAGAGTGAGATTGAACCTGAGAATGTGTGTTGGGAGTGCTGGGAGGCAAAGCCAGGCTAGATGGCCAGAGTGTGTTTGGCTGTGAAAGCGGTGTCAAGGGAAGATAAGGACCAGCCACAGCTCTAAGCCCTTAGATGTAGCGTGTGTCAGAAACCGCTTGGGTGTTGGCACTTTGGGAGGTGGTGTGTGCCGAGAGTGAGAGTGTTTTGGGAGTGCTGGGAGGGAAGGCAAAGGCAGATGGGCAGAGTGTGTTTGGCTGTGAAAGCGGTGTCAAGGGAAGGTGAGGACCAGCCACACCTCTAAGCCCTTAGAGGTAGCGTGCGGGATAAATGGCTTTAGACGTTTGCACTTTGGGAGGTGGTCTGTACCGGGAGTGAGAGTGAGATTGAGCCTGAGAATATGTGTTGGGAGTGCTGGTAGGCAAGGCAAAGGCAGATGGCCAGAGTGTGTTTGGCTGTGAAAGCGGTGTCAAGGGAAGGTGAGGACCAGCAACAGCTCTAAGCCCTTAGGCCTATCGTATGGGAGAAATGGCTTCGGTGTTTGCACTTTGGGAGGTGGTCTGTGCCAGGAGTGGGAGTGAGATTGAACCTGAGAATGTGTTTTGGGAGTGCTGGGAGGCAAAGCCAGGGTAGATGGCCAGAGTGTGTTTGGCTGTGAATGCGGTGTCAAGGGAAGGTGAGGACCAGCAACAGCTCTAAGCCCCTAGATGTAGCGTGTGTCAGAAACCGCTTGGGTGTTGGCACTTTGGGAGGTGGTGTGTGCCGAGAGTGAGAGTGTGTTGGGAGTGGTGGGAGTTGAGGCAAAGGCAGATGGCCAGAGTGTTTTTGGCTGTGAAAGCGGTGTCAAGGGAAGGTGAGGACCAGCCACATCTCTCAGCCCTTAGATATAGCGTGCGTCAGAAATCGCTTGGACGTTTGAACTTTGGGAGTTGGTCTGTGCTGGGAGTGAGAGTGAGAGCCTGAGTGAGCCTGAGAATGTGTGTTGGCAGTGCCGGGAGGCAAGGTAAAGGCAGATGGCCAGAGTGTGTTTGGCTGTGAAAGCGGTGTCAAGGGAAGGTGAGGACCAGCAACAGCTCTAAGCCCTTAGATTTGGCGTGCGTCAGAAATCGCTTGGTTGTTGGCACTTTGGGAGGTGGTGTGTGCCGAGAGTGAGAGTGTGTTGGGAGTGCTGGGAGGCAAGGCAAAGGCAGATGGGCAGAGTGTGTTTGGCTGTGAAAGCGGTGTCAAGGGAAGGTGAGGACCAGCAACAGCTCTAAGCCCTTAGGCCTATCGTATAGGAGAAATGGCTTGGACGTTTGCACTTTGGGAAGTGGTCTGTGCCGGGAGTGAGAGTGAGATTGAGCCTGAGAATGTGTGTTGGGAGTGCTGGGATGGTAAGGCAGGGCAGAAGGCCAGAGAGTGTTTGTATGTGAAAGCGGTGTCAAGGAAAGGTGAGGACAAGCCACAGCTTTAAGCCCTTTGATGTAGCGTTCATCAGAAATAGGTTGGGTGTTGGGACATTGGGAGGTGGTCTGTTCCGAGAGTGAGAGTGTGTTGGGAGTGCTGTGAGGCGAGGGAAAGGCAGATGGGCAGAGTGTGTTTGGCTGTGAAAGCGGTGCCAAAGGAAGGTGAGGACCTGGAACAGCTCTCAGCCCTTAGAGGTAGCGTGCGGGAGAAAAGGCTTGGAGGTTTGCACTTTGGGAGTTTGTCTGTGCCGGGAGTGAGAGTGAGATTGAGGCTGAGAATGTGTGTTGGCAGTGCTGGGAGGCAAAGCCAGGGCAGACGGCCAGAGTGTGTTTGTCTGTGAAAGCGGTGTCAAGGGAAGGTGAGGACCAGCAACAGCTCTAAGCCCTTAGGCCTGTCGCCTGGGAGAAATGGCTTGGGTGTTGTCACTATGGGAGGCGGTCTGTGCCGGGAGTGAGAGTGAGATTGAACCTGAGAATGTGTGTTGGGAGTGCTGGGAGGCAAAGCCAGGCTAGATGGCCAGAGTGTGTTTGGCTGTGAAAGCGGTGTCAAGGGAAGATAAGGACCAGCCACAGCTCTAAGCCCTTAGATGTAGCGTGTGTCAGAAACCGCTTGGGTGTTGGCACTTTGGGAGGTGGTGTGTGCCGAGAGTGAGAGTGTTTTGGGAGTGGTGGGAGTTGAGGCAAAGGCAGATGGCCAGAGTGTGTTTGGCTGTGAAAGCGGTGTCAAGGGAAGGTGAGGACCAGCAACAGCTCTAAGCCCTTAGATGTAGCGTGCGTCAGAAATCGCTTGGTTGTTGGCACTTTGGGAGGTGGTGTGTGCCGAGAGTGAGAGTGTGTTGGGAGTGGTGTGAGGCAAGGGAAAGGCAGATTGGCAGAATGTGTTTGGCTGTGAAAGCGGTGTCAAGCGAAGGTGAGGACCAGCAACAGCTCTAAGCCCTTAGGCCTGTCGCCTGGGAGAAATGGCTTGCGTGTTGTCACTATGGGAGGTGGTCTGTGCCGGGAGTGACAGTGAGATTGCACCTGAGAATGTGTGTTGGGAGTGCTGGGAGGCAAAGCCAGGGCAGATTCCCAGAGTGTGTTTGGCTGTGAAAGCGGTGTCAAGGGAAGGTGAGGACCAGCCACTGCTCTAAGCCCTTAGATGTAGCGTGTGTCAGAAACCGCTTGGGTGTTGGCACTTTGGGAGGTGGTGTGTGCCGAGAGTGAGAGTGTTTTGGGAGAGGTGGGAGTTGAGGCAAAGGCAGATGGGCAGAGTGTGTTTGGCTGTGAAAGCGGTGTCAAGGGAAGGTGAGGACCAGCAACAGCTCTAAGCCCTTAGGCCTATTGTATGGAAGAAATGGCTTGCACGTCTGCACTTTGGGAGGTGGTCTGTGCCAGGAGTGAGAGTTAGATTGCGCCTGAGAATGTGTGTTGGGAGTGCTGGGAGGAAAAGCCAGGCTAGATGGGCAGAGTGTGTTTGGCTGTGAAATCGCTGTGAAGGGAAGGTGATGACCAGCAACAGCTCTGAGCCCTTAGATGTAGCGTGTGTCAGAAACCGCTTGGGTGCTGGCACTTTGGGAGGTGGTGTGTGCTGAGAGTGAGAGTGTGTTGGGAGTGGTGGGAGTTGAGGCAAAGGCAGATGGCCAGAGTGTTTTTGGCTGTGAAAGCGGTGTCAAGGGAAGGTGAGGACCAGCAACAGCTCTAAGCCCTTAGATGTAGCGTGTGTCAGAAATCGCTTGGTTGTTGGCACTTTGGGAGGTGGTGTGTGCCGAGAGTGAGAGTGTGTTGGGAGTGCTGAGAGGCAAGGCAAAGGTAGATGGGCAGAGTGTGTTTGGCTGTGAAAGCGGTGTCAAGGGAAGGTGAGGACCAGCCACACCTCTAAGCCCTTAGACCTATCGTATGGGAGAAATGGCTTGGGTGTTTGCACTTTGGGAGTTGGTCTGTGCCGGGAGTGAGAGTGAGAGTGAGCCTGAGAATGTGTGTTGGGAGTGCTGGTAGGCAAGGCAAAGGCCGATGGCCAGAGTGTGTTTGGCTGTGAAAGCGGTGTCACGGGAAGGTGAGGACCAGCAACAGCTCTAAGCCCTTACATGTAGCGTGCCTCAGAAATAGCTTGGGTGTTGGCACTTTGGGAGGTGGTGTGTGCCAAGAGTGAGACTGTGTGTTGGGAGTGGTGTGAGGCAAGGCAAAGGCAGATGGGCAGAGTGTGTTTGGCTGTGAAAGCGGTGTCAAGGGAAGGTGAGGACCAGCAACAGCTCTAAGCCCTTAGGCCTGTCGCCTGGGAGAAATGGCTTGCGTGTTGTCACTATGGGAGGTGGTCTGTGCCGGGAGTGAGAGTGAGATTGCACCTGAGAATGTGTGTTGGGAGTGCTGGGAGGCAAAGCCAGGGCAGATTCCCAGAGTGTGTCTGGCTGTGAAAGCGGTGTCAAGGGAAGGTGAGGACCAGCCACAGCTCTAAGCCCTTAGGCCTATCGTATGGGAGAAATGGCTTGCACGTCTGCACTTTGGGAGGTGGTCTGTGCCAGGAGTGAGAGTTAGATTGCGCCTGAGAATGTGTGTTGGGAGTGCTGGGAGGCAAAGCCAGGCTAGATGGCCAGAGTGTGCTTGGCTGTGAAAGCGCTGTGAAGGGAAGGTGATGACCAGCAACAGCTCTGAGCCCTTAGATGTAGCGTGTGTCAGAAACCGCTTGGGTGCTGGCACTTTGGGAGGTGGTGTGTGCCGAGAGTGAGAGTGTGTTGGGAGTGGTGGGAGTTGAGGCAAAGGCAGATGGCCAGAGTGTTTTTGGCTGTGAAAGCGGTGTCAAGGGAAGGTGAGGACCAGCATCTGCTCTAAGCCCTTAGATGTAGCGTACGTCAGAAATTGCTTGGTTGTTGGCATTTGGGAGGTGGTGTGTGCCGAGAGTGAGAGTGTGTTGGGAGTGGTGCGAGTTGAGGGAAAGGCAGATGGGCAGAGTGTGTTTGGCTGTGAAAGCGGTGTCAAGGGAAGGTGAGGACCAGCCACATCTCTAAGCCCTTAGATGTAGCGTGCGTCAGAAATAGCTTGGACGTTTGCACTTTGGGAGTTGGTCTGTGCTGGGAGTGAGAGTGAGAGCCTGAGTGAGCCTGAGAATGTGTGTTGGCAGTGCCGGGAGGCAAGGTAAAGGCAGATGGCCAGAGTGTGTTTGGCTGTGAAAGCGGTGTCAAGGGAAGGTGAGGACCAGCAACAGCTCTAAGCCCTTAGGTGTAGCGTGCGTCAGAACTCGCTTGGTTGTTGGCACTTTGGGAGGTAGTGTGTGCCGAGAGTGAGAGTGTGTTGGGATTGCCGGGAGGCAAGGCAAAGGCAGATGGCCAGAGTGTGTTTGGCTGTGAAAGCGGTGTCAAGGGAAGGTGAGGACCAGAACAGCTCTAAGCCCTTAGGCCTATCGTATGGGAGAAATGGCTTGGGTGTTTGCACTTTGGGAGGTGGTATGTGCCGGGAGTGAGAGTGAGATTGAGCCTGAGAATGTGTGTTGGGAGTGCTGGGATGGTAAGGCAGGGCAGAAGGCCAGAGAGTGTTTGTATGTGAAAGCGGTGTCAAGGGAAGGTGAGGACAAGCCACAGCTTTAAGCCCTTTGATGTAGCGTTCATCAGAAATAGGTTGGGTGTTGGGACATTGGGAGGTGGTCTGTTCCGAGAGTGAGAGTGTGTTGGGAGTGCTGTGAGGCGAGGGAAAGGCAGATGGGCAGAGTGTGTTTGGCTGTGAAAGCGGTGCCAAAGGAAGGTGAGGACCTGGAACAGCTCTCAGCCCTTAGAGGTAGCGTGCGGGAGAAAAGGCTTGGAGGTTTGCACTTTGGGAGTTTGTCTGTGCCGGGAGTGAGAGTGAGATTGAGGCTGAGAATGTGTGTTGGCAGTGCTGGGAGGCAAAGCCAGGGCAGACGGCCAGAGTGTGTTTGTCTGTGAAAGCGGTGTCAAGGGAAGGTGAGGACCAGCAACAGCTCTAAGCCCTTAGGCCTGTCGCCTGGGAGAAATGGCTTGGGTGTTGTCACTATGGGAGGTGGTCTGTGCCGGGAGTGAGAGTGAGATTGAACCTGAGAATGTGTGTTGGGAGTGCTGGGAGGCAAAGCCAGGCTAGATGGCCAGAGTGTGTTTGGCTGTGAAAGCGGTGTCAAGGGAAGATAAGGACCAGCCACAGCTCTAAGCCCTTAGATGTAGCGTGTGTCAGAAACCGCTTGGGTGTTGGCACTTTGGGAGGTGGTGTGTGCCGAGAGTGAGAGTGTTTTGGGAGTGGTGGGAGTTGAGGCAAAGGCAGATGGGCAGAGTGTGTTTGGCTGTGAAAGCGGTGTCAAGGGAAGGTGAGGACCAGCCACACCTCTAAGCCCTTAGAGGTAGCGTGCGGGATAAATGGCTTTAGACGTTTGCACTTTGGGAGGTGGTCTGTACCGGGAGTGAGAGTGAGATTGAGCCTGAGAATGTGTGTTGGGAGTGCTGGTAGGCAAGGCAAAGGCAGATGGCCAGAGTGTGTTTGGCTGTGAAAGCGGTGTCAAGGGAAGGTGAGGACCAGCAACAGCTCTAAGCCCTTCGATGTAGTGTGTGTGAGAAATTGCTTTGGTGTTGGCACTTTGGGAGGTGGTCTATGCCGGGAGTGAGAGTGATATTGAGCCTGAGAATGTGTTTTGGGAGCGCTGGAGGCAAAGCCAGGCTAGATGGCCAGAGTGTGTTTGGCTGTGAAAGCGGTGTGAAGGGAAGGTGAGGACCAGCAACAGCTCTAAGCCCTTAGAAGTAGCGTGCGTCTGAAATTGCTTGGTTGTTGGCACTTTGGGAGGTAGTCTGTGCCGAGAGTGAGAGTGTGTTGGGAGTGCTGGGAGGCAAGGCAAAGGCAGATGGGCAGAGTGTGTTTGGCTGTGAAAGCGGTGTCAAGGCAAGGTGAGGACCAGCATCAGCTCTAAGCCCTTAGGCCTATCGTATGGGAGAAATGGCTTGGGTGTTGGCACTTTGGGAGGTGGTCTGTGACGGGAGTGAGAGTGAGATTGAGTCTGAGAATGTGTGTTGGGAGCGCGGGAGGCAAAGCCAGGCTAGATGGGCAGAGTGTGTTTATCTGTGAAAGCGCTGTGAAGGGAAGGTGAGGACCAGCAACAGCTCTGAGCCCTTAGATGTAGCGTGTGTCAGAAACCGCTTGGGTGCTGGCACTTTGGGAGGTGGTGTGTGCCGAGAGTGAGAGTGTGTTGGGAGTGGTGGGAGTTGAGGCAAAGGCAGATGGCCAGAGTGTTTTTGGCTGTGAAAGCGGTGTCAAGGGAAGGTGAGGACCAGCATCTGCTCTAAGCCCTTAGATGTAGCGTGCGTCAGAAATCGCTTGGTTGTTGGCACTTTGGGAGGTGGTGTGTGCCGAGAGTGAGAGTGTGTTGGGAGTGGTGCGAGTTGAGGGAAAGGCAGATGGCCAGAGTGTGTTTGGCTGTGTAAGCGGTGTCAAGGGAAGGTGAGGACCAGCCACATCTCTAAGCCCTTAGATGTAGCGTGTGTCAGAAACCGCTTGGGTGCTGGCACTTTGGGAGGTGGTGTGTGCCGAGAGTGAGAGTGTGTTGGGAGTGGTGGGAGTTGAGGCAAAGGCAGATGGCCAGAGTGTTTTTGGCTGTGAAAGCGGTGTCAAGGGAAGGTGAGGACCAGCCACATCTCTAAGCCCTTAGATGTAGCGTGCGTCAGAAATCGCTTAGTTGTTGGCACTTTGGGAGGTGGTGTGTGCCGAGAGTGAGAGTGTGTTGGGAGTGCTGGGAGGCAAGGCCAGAGTAGATGGCCAGAGTGTGTTTGGCTGTGAAAGCGGTGTCAAGGGAAGGTGAGGACCAGAACAGCTCTAAGCCCTTAGGCCTGTCGCCTGGGAGAAATGGCTTGGGTGTTGTCACTATGGGAGGTGGTCTGTGACGGGAGTGAGAGTGATATTGAACCTGAGAATGTGTGTTGGGAGTGCTGGGAGGCAAAGCCAGGGTAGATGGCCAGAGTGTGTTTGGCTGTGAAAGCGGTGTCAAGGGAAGGTGAGGACCAGCAACAGCTCTAAGCCCTTACATGTAGCGTACCTCCAAAATAGCTTGCGTGTTGGCACTTTGGGAGGTGGTCTGTGCCAAGAGTGAGACTGTGTTTTGGGAGTGGTGTGAGGCAAGGCAAAGGCAGATGGGCAGAATGTGTTTGGCTGTGAAAGCGGTGTCAAGGGAAGGTGAGGACCAGAACAGCTCTAAGCCCTTAGGCCTGTCGCCTGGGAGAAATGGCTTGCGTGTTGTCACTATGGGAGGTGGTCTGTGCCGGGAGTGAGAGTGAGATTGCACCTGAGAATGTGTGTTGGGAGTGCTGGGAGGCAAAGCCAGGGCAGACGGCCAGAGTGTGTCTGGCTGTGAAAGCGGTGTCAAGGGAAGGTAAGGACCAGCCACAGCTCTAAGCCCTTAGGCCTATCGTATGGGAGAAATGGCTTGCACGTCTGCACTTTGGGAGGTGGTCTGTGCCAGGAGAGAGAGTTAGATTGAGTCTGAGAATGTGTGTTGGGAGTGCTGGGAGGCAAAGCCAGGCTAGATGGCCAGAGTGTGTTTGGCTGTGAAAGCGCTGTGAAGGGAAGGTGATGACCAGCAACAGCTCTGAGCCCTTAGATGTAGCGTGTGTCAGAAACCGCTTGGGTGCTGGCACTTTGGGAGGTGGTGTGTGCCGAGAGTGAGAGTGTGTTGCGAGTGGTGGGAGTTGAGGCAAAGGCAGATGGCCAGAGTGTTTTTGGCTGTGAAAGCGGTGTCAAGGGAAGGTGAGGACCAGCATCTGCTCTAAGCCCTTAGATGTAGCGTGCGTCAGAAATCGCTTGGTTGTTGGCACTTTGGGAGGTGGTGTGTGCCGAGATTGAGAGTGTGTTGGGAGTAATGCGAGTTGAGGCAAAGGCAGATGGGCAGAGTGTGTTTGGCTGTGAAAGCGGTGTCAAGGGAAGGTGAGGACCAGCCACATCTCTAAGCCCTTAGATGTAGCGTGCGTCAGAAATCGATTGGACGTTTGCACTTTGGGAGTTGGTCTGTGCCGGGAGTGAGAGTGAGAGATTGAGTGAGCCTGAGAATGTGTTTTGGCAGTGCCGGGAGGCAAGGTAAAGGCAGATGGCCAGAGTGTGTTTGGCTGTGAAAGCGGTGTCAAGGGAAGGTGAGGACCAGCAACAGCTCTAAGCCCTTAGATGTAGTGTGCGTCAGAACTCGCTTGGTTGTTGGCACTTTGGGAGGTAGTGTGTGCCGAGAGTGAGAGTGTGTTGGGATTGCCGGGAGGCAAGGCAAAGGCAGATGGGCAGAGTGTGTTTGTCTGTGAAAGCGGTGTCAAGGGAAGGTGAGGACCAGCAACAGCTCTAAGCCCTTAGGCCTATCGTATGGGAGAAATGGCTTGGGTGCTTGCACTTTGGGAGGTGGTCTGTGCCGGGAGTGAGAGTGAGATTGAGCCTGAGAATGTGTGTTGGGAGTGCTGGTAGGCAAGGCAAAGGCAGATGGCCAGAGTGTGTTTGGCTGTGAAAGCGGTGTGAAGGGAATGTGAGGACCAGCATCAGCTCTAAGCCCTTAGGCCTATCGTATGGGAGAAATGGCTTGGGTGTTTGCACTTTGGGAGGTGGTCTGTGCCGGGAGTGAGAGTGAGAGTGAGCCTGAGAATGTGTGTTGGGAGTGCTGGGAGGCAAGGCAAAGGCCGATGGGCAGAGTGTGTTTGGCTGTGAAAGCGGTGTCAAGGGAAGGTGAGGACCAGCCACATCTCTAAGCCCTTAGATGTAGCGTGCGTCAGAAATCGCTTGGACGTTTGCACTTTGGGAGTTGGTCTGTGCTGGGAGTGAGAGTGAGAGCCTGAGTGAGCCTGAGAATGTGTGTTGGCAGTGCCGGGAGGCAAGGTAAAGGCAGATGGCCAGAGTGTGTTTGGCTGTGAAAGCGGTGTGAAGGGAAGGTGAGGACCAGCAACAGCTCTAAGCCCTTACATGTAGCGTGCCTCCGAAATAGCTTGGTTGTTGGCACTTTGGGAGGTGGTGTGTGCCGAGAGTGAGAGTGTGTTGGGAGTGCTGGGAGGCAAGGCCAGAGTAGATGGCCAGAGTGTGTTTGGCTGTGAAAGCGGTGTCAAGGGAAGGTGAGGACCAGCCACACCTCTAAGCCCTTAGAGGTAGCGTGCGGGATAAATGGCTTAGACGTTTGCACTTTGGGAGGTGGTCTGTACCGGGAGTGAGAGTGAGATTGAGCCTGAGAATGTGTGTTGGGAGTGCTGGTAGGCAAGGCAAAGGCAGATGGCCAGAGTGTGTTTGGCTGTGAAAGCGGTGTCAAGGGAAGGTGAGGACCAGCAACAGCTCTAAGCCCTTAGATGTAGTGTGTGTGAGAAATTGCTTTGGTGTTGGCACTTTGGGAGGTGGTCTATGCCGGGAGTGAGAGTGATATTGAGGCTGAGAATGTGTGTTGGGAGTGCTGGGAGGCAAAGCCAGGGTAGATGGCCAGAGTGTGTTTGGCTGTGAAAGCGGTGTCAAGGGAAGGTGAGGACCAGCAACAGCTCTAAGCCCTTAGAAGTAGCGTGCGTCAGAAATTGCTTGGTTGTTGGCACTTTGGGAGGTGGTCTGTGCCGAGAGTGAGAGTGTGTTGGGAGTGCTGGGAGGCAAGGTAAAGGCAGATGGCCAGAGTGTGTTTGGCTGTGAAAGCGGTGTGAAGGGAAGGTGAGGACCAGCAACAGCTCTAAGCCCTTAGGCCTATCGTATGGGAGAAATGGCTTGGGTGTTGGCACTTTGGGAGGTGGTCTGTGACGGGAGTGAGAGTGAGATTGAGTCTGAGAATGTGTGTTGGGAGCTCGGGAGGCAAAGCCAGGCTAGATGGGCAGAGTGTGTTTGGCTGTGAAATCGCTGTGAAGGGAAGGTGATGACCAGGATCAGCTCTGAGCCCTTAGATGTAGCGTGTGTCAGAAACCGCTTGGGTGCTGGCACTTTGGGAGGTGGTGTGTGCTGGGAGTGAGAGTGAGAGCCTGAGTGAGCCTGAGAATGTGTGTTGGCAGTGCTGGTAGGCAAGGTAAAGGCAGATGGCCAGAGTGTGTTTGGCTGTGAAAGCGGTGTCAAGGGAAGGTGAGGACCAGCAAAAGCTCTAAGCCCTTAGATGTAGCGTGCGTCAGAACTCGCTTGGTTGTTGGCACTTTGGGAGGTGGTCTGTGCCGAGAGTGAGAGTGTGTTGGGATTGCCGGGAGGCAAGGCAAAGGCAGATGGGCAGAGTGTGTTTGGCTGTGAAAGCGGTGTCAAGGGAAGGTGAGGACCAGCAACAGCTCTAAGCCCTTAGGCCTATCGTATGGGAGAAATGGCTTGGACGTTTGCACTTTGGGAAGTGGTCTGTTCCGTTAGTGAGAGTGAGAGTGAGCCTGAGAATGTGTGTTGGGAGTGCTGGGAGGCAAGGCAAAGGCAGATGGCCAGAGTGTGTTTGGCTGTGAAAGCGGTGTCAAGGGAAGGTGAGGACCAGCAACAGCTCTAAGCCCTTAGGCCTATCGTATGGGAGAAATGGCTTGGGTGTTTGCACTTTGGGAGGTGGTCTGTGCCGGTAGTGAGAGTGAGAGTGAGCCTGAGACTGTGTGTTGGGAGTGCTGGGAGGCAAGGCAAAGGCCGATGGCCAGAGTGTGTTTGGCTGTGAAAGCGGTGTCAAGGTAATGTGAGGACCAGCATCAGCTCTAAGCCCTTAGGGCTATCGTATGGGAGAAATGGCTTGGGTGTTTGCACTTTGGGAAGTGGTCTGTGCCGGGAGTGAGAGTGAGAGTGAGTCTGAGAATGTGTGTTGGGAGTGCTGGGAGGCAAGGCAAAGGCCGATGGGCAGAGTGTGTTTGGCTGTGAAAGCCGTGTCAAGGGAAGGTGAGGACCAGCCACATCTCTAAGCCCTTAGAAGTAGCGTGTGTCAGAAATCGCTTGGGTGTTTGCACTTTGGCAGGTGGTCTGTTCCGAGAGTGAGAGTGTGTTGGGAGTGGTGTGAGGCAAGGCAAAGGCAGATGGGCAGAGTGTGTTTGGCTGTGAAAGCGGTGTCAAGGGAAGGTGAGGACCAGCAACAGCTCTAAGCCCTTAGATGTAGCGTGCGTCAGAACTCGCTTGGTTGTTGGCACTTTGGGAGGTAGTGTGTGCCGAGAGTGAGAGTGTGTTGGGATTGCCGGGAGGCAAGGCAAAGGCAGATGGCCAGAGTGTGTTTGGCTGTGAAAGCGGTGTCAAGGGAAGGTGAGGACCAGCAACAGCTCTAAGCCCTTAGGCCTATCGTATGGGAGAAATGGCTTGGGTGCTTGCACTTTGGGAGGTGGTCTGTGACGGGAGTGAGAGTGAGAGTGAGCCTGAGAATGTGTGTTGGGAGTGCTGGTAGGCAAGGCAAAGGCAGATGGCCAGAGTGTGTTTGGCTGTGAAAGCGGTGTCAAGGAAAGGTGAGGACCATCAACAACTCTAAGCCCTTAGAAGTAGCGTGTGTCAGAAATCGCTTGGGTGTTGTCAGTATGGGAGGTGGTCTGTGCCGGTAGTGAGAGTGTGTTGGGAGTGGTGTGAGGCAAGGCAAAGGCAGATGGGCAGAGTGTGTTTGGCTGTGAAAGCGGTGTCAAGGGAAGGTGAGGACCAGCAACAGCTCTAAGCCCTTAGGCCTATCGTATGGGAGAAATGGCTTGGGTGTTTGCACTTTGGGAAGTGGTCTGTGCCAGGAGTGAGAGTGAGATTGAACCTGAGAATGTGTGTTGGGAGTGCTGGGAGGCAAAGCCAGGGTAGATGGCCAGAGTGTGTTTGGCTGTGAAAGCGGTGTCACGGGAAGGTGAGGACCAGCAACAGCTCTAAGCCCTTACATGTAGCGTGCCTCAGAAATAGCTTGGGTGTTGGCACTTTGGGAGGTGGTGTGTGCCAAGAGTGAGACTGTGTATTGGGAGTGGTGTGAGGCAAGGCAAAGGCAGATGGGCAGAGTGTGTTTGGCTGTGAAAGCGGTGTCAAGGGAAGGTGAGGACCAGAACAGCTCTAAGCCCTTTGGCCTGTCGCCTGGGAGAAATGGCTTGCGTGTTGTCACTATGGGAGGTGGTCTGTGCCGGGAGTGAGAGTGAGATTGCACCTGAGAATGTGTGTTGGGAGTGCTGGGAGGCAAAGCCAGGGCAGATTCCCAGAGTGTGTCTGGCTGTGAAAGCAGTGTCAAGGGAAGGTAAGGACCAGCCACAGCTCTAAGCCCTTAGGCCTATCGTATGGGAGAAATGGCTTGCACGTCTGCACTTTGGGAGGTGGTCTGTGCCAGGAGTGAGAGTTAGATTGCGCCTGAGAATGTGTGTTGGGAGTGCTGGGAGGCAAAGCCAGGCTAGATGGCCAGAGTGTGCTTGGCTGTGAAAGCGCTGTGAAGGGAAGGTGATGACCAGCAACAGCTCTGAGCCCGTAGATGTAGCGTGTGTCAGAAACCGCTTGGGTGCTGGCACTTTGGGAGGTGGTGTGTGCCGAGAGTGAGAGTGTGTTGGGAGTGGTGGGAGTTGAGGCAAAGGCAGATGGGCAGAGTGTTTTTGGCTGTGAAAGCGGTGTCAAGGGAAGGTGAGGACCAGCATCTGCTCTAAGCCCTTAGATGTAGCGTACGTCAGAAATTGCTTGGTTGTTGGCACTTTGGGAGGTGGTGTGTGCCGAGAGTGAGAGTGTGTTGGGAGTAATGCGAGTTGAGGCAAAGGCAGATGGGCAGAGTGTGTTTGGCTGTGAAAGCGGTGTCAAGGGAAGGTGAGGACCAGCCACATCTCTAAGCCCTTAGATGTAGCGTGCGTCAGAAATCGATTGGACGTTTGCACTTTGGGAGTTGGTCTGTGCCGGGAGTGAGAGTGAGAGATTGAGTGAGCCTGAGAATGTGTGTTGGCAGTGCCGGGAGGCAAGGCAAAGGGAGATGGCCAGAGTGTGTTTGGCTGTGAAAGCGGTGTCAAGGGAAGGTGAGGACCAGCAACAGCTCTAAGCCCTTAGATGTAGTGTGCGTCAGAACTCGCTTGGTTGTTAGCACTTTGGGAGGTAGTGTGTGCCGAGAGTGAGAGTGTGTTGGGATTGCCGGGAGGCAAGGCAAAGGCAGATGGGCAGAGTGTGTTTGGCTGTGAAAGCGGTGTCAAGGGAAGGTGAGGACCAGCAACAGCTCTAAGCCCTTAGGCCTATCGTATGGGAGAAATGGCTTGGGTGCTTGCACTTTGGGAGGTGGTCTGTGCCGGGAGTGAGAGTGAGATTGAGCCTGAGAATTTGTGTTGGGAGTGCTGGTAGGCAAGGCAAAGGCAGATGGCCAGAGTGTGTTTGGCTGTGAAAGCGGTGTGAAGGGAATGTGAGGACCAGCATCAGCTCTAAGCCCTTAGGCCTATCGTATGGGAGAAATGGCTTGGGTGTTTGCACTTTGGGAGGTGGTCTGTGCCGGGAGTGAGAGTGAGAGTGAGCCTGAGAATGTGTGTTGGGAGTGCTGGGAAGCAAGGGAAAGGCCGATGGGCAGAGTGTGTTTGGCTGTGAAAGCGGTGTCAAGGAAAGGTGAGGACCATCAACAACTCTAAGCCCTTAGAAGTAGCGTGTGTCAGAAATCGCTTGGGTGTTGTCAGTATGGGAGGTGGTCTGTGCCGGTAGTGAGAGTGTGTTGGGAGTGGTGTGAGGCAAGGCAAAGGCAGATGGGCAGAGTGTGTTTGGCTGTGAAAGCGGTGTCAAGGGAAGGTGAGGACCAGCAACAGCTCTAAGCCCTTAGGCCTATCGTATGGGAGAAATGGCTTGGGTGTTGGCACTTTGGGAGGTGGTCTGTGACGGGAGTGAGAGTGAGATTGAGTCTGAGAATGTGTGTTGGGAGCGCGGGAGGCAAAGCCAGGCTAGATGGGCAGAGTGTGTTTATCTGTGAAAGCGCTGTGAAGGGAAGGTGAGGACCAGCAACAGCTCTGAGCCCTTAGATGTAGCGTGTGTCAGAAACCGCTTGGGTGCTGGCACTTTGGGAGGTGGTGTGTGCCGAGAGTGAGAGTGTGTTGGGAGTGGTGGGAGTTGAGGCAAAGGCAGATGGCCAGAGTGTTTTTGGCTGTGAAAGCGGTGTCAAGGGAAGGTGAGGACCAGCATCTGCTCTAAGCCCTTAGATGTAGCGTGCGTCAGAAATCGCTTGGTTGTTGGCACTTTGGGAGGTGGTGTGTGCCGAGAGTGAGAGTGTGTTGGGAGTGGTGCGAGTTGAGGGAAAGGCAGATGGCCAGAGTGTGTTTGGCTGTGAAAGCGATGTCAAGGGAAGGTGAGGACCAGCCACATCTCTAAGCCCTTAGATGTAGCGTGCGTCAGAAATCGCTTGGACGTTTGCACTTTGGGAGTTGGTCTGTGCTGGGAGTGAGAGTGAGAGCCTGAGTGAGCCTGAGAATGTGTGTTGGCAGTGGTGGTAGGCAAGGTAAAGGCAGATGGCCAGAGTGTGTTTGGCTGTGAAAGCGGTGTGAAGGGAAGGTGAGGACCAGCAACAGCTCTAAGCCCTTACATGTAGCGTGCCTCCGAAATAGCTTGGTTGTTGGCACTTTGGGAGGTGGTGTGTGCCGAGAGTGAGAGTGTGTTGGGAGTGCTGGGAGGCAAGGCAAAGGCCGATGGCCAGAGTGTGTTTGGCTGTGAAAGCGGTGTCAAGGTAATGTGAGGACCAGCATCAGCTCTAAGCCCTTAGGCCTATCGTATGGGAGAAATGGCTTGGGTGTTGTCACTATGGGAGGTGGTCTGTGACGGGAGTGAGAGTGAGATTGAACCTGAGAATGTGTGTTGGGAGTGCTGGGAGGCAAAGCCAGGCTAGATGGCCAGAGTGTGTTTGGCTTGAAAGCGGTGTCAAGGGAAGATAAGGACCAGCCACAGCTCTAAGCCCTTAGATGTAGCGTGTGTCAGAAACCGCTTGGGTGTTGGCACTTTGGGAGGTGGTGTGTGCCGAGAGTGAGAGTGTTTTGGGAGTGGTGGGAGTTGAGGCAAAGGCAGATGGGCAGAGTGTGTTTGGCTGTGAAAGCGGGTGTCAAGGGAAGGTGAGGACCAGCCACACCTCTAAGCCCTTAGAGGTAGCGTGCGGGATAAATGGCTTAGACGTTTGCACTTTGGGAGGTGGTCTGTACCGGGAGTGAGAGTGAGATTGAGCCTGAGAATGTGTGTTGGGAGTGCTGGTAGGCAAGGCAAAGGCAGATGGCCAGAGTGTGTTTGGCTGTGAAAGCGGTGTCAAGGGAAGGTGAGGACCAGCAACAGCTCTAAGCCCTTAGATGTAGTGTGTGTGAGAAATTGCTTTGGTGTTGGCACTTTGGGAGGTGGTCTATGCCGGGAGTGAGAGTGATATTGAGGCTGAGAATGTGTGTTGGGAGTGCTGGGAGGCAAAGCCAGGCTAGATGGCCAGAGTGTGTTTGGCTGTGAAAGCGGTGTCAAGGGAAGGTGAGGACCAGCAACAGCTCTAAGCCCTTAGAAGTAGCGTGCGTCAGAAATTGCTTGGTTGTTGGCACTTTGGGAGGTGGTCTGTGCCGAGAGTGAGAGTGTGTTGGGAGTGCTGGGAGGCAAGGTAAAGGCAGATGGCCAGAGTGTGTTTGGCTGTGAAAGCGGTGTCAAGGGAAGGTGAGGACCAGCCACACCTCTAAGCCCTTAGAGGTAGCGTGCGGGATAAATGGCTTAGACGTTTGCACTTTGGGAGATGGTCTGTGACGGGAGTGAGAGTGAGATTGAGTCTGAGAATGTGTGTTGGGAGCGCGGGAGGCAAAGCCAGGCTAGATGGGCAGAGTGTGTTTGGCTGTGAAAGCGCTGTGAAGGGAAGGTGATGACCAGCAACAGCTCTGAGCCCTTAGATGTAGCTTGTGTCAGAAACCGCTTGGGTGCTGGCACTTTGGGAGGTGGTGTGTGCCGAGAGTGAGAGTGTGTTGGGAGTGGTGCGAGTTGAGGCAAAGGCAGATGGCCAGAGTGTTTTTGGCTGTGAAAGCGGTGTCAAGGGAAGGTGAGGACCAGCATCTGCTCTAAGCCCTTAGATGTAGCGTGCGTCAGAAATCGCTTGGTTGTTGGCACTTTGGGAGGTGGTGTGTGCCGAGAGTGAGAGTGTGTTGGGAGTAATGCGAGTTGAGGCAAAGGCAGATGGGCAGAGTGTGTTTGGCTGTGAAAGCGGTGTCAAGGGAAGGTGAGGACCAGCCACATCTCTAAGCCCTTAGATGTAGCGTGCGTCAGAAATCGATTGGACGTTTGCACTTTGGGAGTTGGTCTGTGCCGGGAGTGAGAGTGAGAGATTGAGTGAGCCTGAGAATGTGTGTTGGCAGTGCCGGGAGGCAAGGTAAAGGCAGATGGCCAGAGTGTGTTTGGCTGTGAAAGCGGTGTCAAGGGAAGGTGAGGACCAGCAACAGCTCTAAGCCCTTAGATGTAGTGTGCGTCAGAACTCGCTTGGTTGTTGGCACTTTGGGAGGTAGTGTGTGCCGAGAGTGAGAGTGTGTTGGGATTGCCGGGAGGCAAGGCAAAGGCAGATGGCCAGAGTGTGTTTGGCTGTGAAAGCGGTGTCAAGGGAAGGTGAGGACCAGCAACAGCTCTAAGCCCTTAGGCCTATCGTATGGGAGAAATGGCTTGGGTGCTTGCACTTTGGGAGGTGGTCTGTGACGGGAGTGAGAGTGAGATTGAGCCTGAGAATGTGTGTTGGGAGTGCTGGTAGGCAAGGCAAAGGCAGATGGCCAGAGTGTGTTTGGCTGTGAAAGCCGTGTCAAGGGAAGGTGAGGACCAGCATCAGCTCTAAGCCCTTAGGCCTATCGTATGGGAGAAATGGCTTGGGTGTTTGCACTTTGGGAGGTGGTCTGTGCCAGGAGTGAGAGTGAGATTGAACCTGAGAATGTGTGTTGGGAGTGCTGGGAGGCAAAGCCAGGGTAGATGGCCAGAGTGTGTTTGGCTGTGAAAGCGGTGTCAAAGGAAGGTGAGGACCTGCAACAGCTCTCAGCCCTAAACAGGTAGCGTGCGGGATAAATGGCTTGGACGTTTGCACTTTGGGAGTTTGTCTATGCCGGGAGTGAGAGTGAGAGTGAGCCTGAGAATGTGTGTTGGGAGTGCTGGTAGGCAAGGCAAAGGCAGATGGCCAGAGTGTGTTTGGCTGTGAAAGCAGTGTGAAAGGAATTTGAGGACCAGCATCAGCTCTAAGCCCTTAAGCCTATCGTATGGGAGAAATGGCTTGGGTGTTTGCACTTTGGGATGTGGTCTGTACCGGGAGTGAGAGTGAGAGTGAGCCTGAGAATGTGTATTGGGAGTGCTGGGAGGCAAGGCCAGGGCAGATGGCCAGAGTGTGTTTGGCTGTGAAAGCGGTGTAAAGGGAAGGTGAGGAGCAGCAACAGCTCTAAGCCCTTAGATGTAGCATGCGGCAGAAATAGCTTGGGTGTTGGCACTTTGGGAGGTGGTTTGTGCCAAGAGTCAGACTGTGTGTTGGGAGTGCTGGGAGGCAAGGCAAAGGCAGATGGGCAGAGTGTGTTTGGCTGTGAAAGCGGTGTCAAGGGAAGGTGAGGACCAGCAACAGCTCTAAGCCCTTAAGCCTATCCTAGGGGAGAAACGTCTTGGACGTTTGCACTTTGGGAAGTGGTCTGTTCCGGGAGTGAGAGTGAGATTGAGCCTGAGAATGTGTGTTGGGAGTGCTGGGAGGCAAAGCCAGGGTAGATGGCCAGAGTGTGTTTGGCTGTGAAAGCGGTGTCAAGGGAAGGTGAGGACCAGCAACAGCTCTAAGCCCTTAGGCCTATCGTATGGGAGAAATGGCTTGGACGTTTGCACTTTGGGAGGTGGTTTGTGCCGGGAGTGAGAGTGAGATTGAGTCTGAGAATGTGTGTTGGGAGTGCTGTGATGGTAAGGCAGGGCAGAAGGCCAGAGAGTGTTTGTATGTGAAAGCGGTGTCAAGGGAAGGTGAGGACAAGCCACAGCTTTAAGCCCTTTGATGTAGCGTTCATCAGAAATAGGTTGGGTGTTGGGACATTGGGAGGTGGTCTGTGCCGAGAGTGAGAGTGTGTTGGGAGTGCTGTGAGGCAAGGGAAAGGCAGATGGCCAGAGTGTGTTTGGCTGTGAAAGCGGTGCCAAAGGAAGGTGAGGACCTGGAACAGCTCTCAGCCCTTAGAGGTAGCGTGCGGGAGAAAAGGCTTGGAGGTTTGCACTTTGGGAGTTTGTCTGTGCCGGGAGTGAGAGTGAGATTGAGGCTGAGAATGTGTGTTGGCAGTGCTGGGAGGCAAAGCCAGGGCAGACGGCCAGAGTGTGTTTGTCTGTGAAAGCGGTGTCAAGGGAAGGTGAGGACCAGCAACAGCTCTAAGCCCTTAGGCCTGTCGCCTGGGAGAAATGGCTTGGGTGTTGTCACTATGGGAGGTGGTCTGTGACGGGAGTGAGAGTGAGATTGAACCTGAGAATGTGTGTTGGGAGTGCTGGGAGGCAAAGCCAGGCTAGATGGCCAGAGTGTGTTTGGCTGTGAAAGCGGTGTCAAGGGAAGATAAGGACCAGCCACAGCTCTAAGCCCTTAGATGTAGCGTGTGTCAGAAACCGCTTGGGTGTTGGCACTTTGGGAGGTGGTGTGTCGAGAGTGAGAGTGTTTTGGGAGTGGTGGTAATTGAGGCAAAGGCAGATGGGCAGAGTGTGTTTGGCTGTGAAAGCGGTGTCAAGGGAAGGTGAGGACCAGCCACACCTCTAAGCCCTTAGAGGTAGCGTGCGGAATAAATGGCTTAGACGTTTGCACTTTGGGAGGTGGTCTGTACCGGGAGTGAGAGTGAGATTGAGCCTGAGAATATGTGTTGGGAGTGCTGGTAGGCAAGGCAAAGGCAGATGGCCAGAGTGTGTTTGGCTGTGAAAGCGGTGCCAAAGGAAGGTGAGGACCTGGAACAGCTCTCAGCCCTTAGAGGCAGCGTGCGGGAGAAAAGGCTTGGACGTTTGCACTTTGGGAGTTTGTCTGTGCCGGGAGTGAGAGTGAGATTGAGGCTGAGAATGTGTGTTGGCAGTGCTGGGAGGCAAAGCCAGGCCAAGCCATTTCTCCCATACGATAGGTCTAAGGACTTAGAGCTGTTGCTGGTCCTCACCTTCCCTTGACACCGCTTTCACAGACAAACACACTCTGCCCATCTGCCTTTGCCTTGCCTCACACCACTCCCAACACACTCTCACTCTCGGAACAGACCACCTGCCAAAGTGCAAACACCCAAGCGATTTCTGACACACGCTACTTCTAAGGGCTTAGAGATGTGGCTGGTCCTCACCTTCCCTTGACACGGCTTTCACAGCCAAACACACTCTGCCCATCGGCCTTTGCCTTGCCTCCCAGCACTCCCAACACACATTCTCAGACTCACTCTCACTCTCACTCCCGGCACAGACCACTTCCCAAAGTGCAAACACCCAAGCCATTTCTCCCATACGATAGGCCTAAGGGCTTAGAGCTGTTGCTGGTCCTCACCTTCCCTTGACACCGCTTTCACAGCCAAACACACTCTGGCCATCTGCCCTTGCCTTGCCTCCCGGCAATCCCAACACACTCTCACTCTCGGCACAGACCACCTCCCAAAGTGCCAACAACCAAGCGAGTTCTGACGCACGCTACATCTAAGGGCTTAGAGCTTTTGCTGGTCCTCACCTTCCCTTGACACCGCTTTCACAGCCAAACACACTCTGGCCATCTGCCTTTACCTTGCCTCCCGGCACTGCCAACACACATTCTCAGGCTCACTCAGGCTCTCACTCTCACTCCCAGCACAGACCAACTCCCAAAGTGCAAACGTCCAAGCGATTTCTGACGCACGCTACATCTAAGGGCTTAGAGATGTGGCTGGTCCTCACCTTCCCTTGACACCGCTTTCACAGCCAAACACACTCTGCCCATCTGCCTTTACCTCAACTCGCACCACTCCCAACACACTCTCACTCTCGGCACACACCACCTCCCAAAGTGCCAACAACCAAGCGATTTCTGACGCACGCTACATCTAAGGGCTTAGAGCTGATGCTGGTCCTCACCTTCCCTTGACACCGCTTTCACAGCCAAACACACTCTGCCCATCTGCCTTTGCCTCAACTCCCACCACTCCCAACACACTCTCACTCTCGGCACACACCACCTCCCAAAGTGCCAGCACCCAAGCGGTTTCTGACACACGCTACATCTAAGGGCTCAGAGCTGTTGCTGGTCATCACCTTCCCTTCACAGCGCTTTCACAGCCAAACACACTCTGGCCATCTAGCCTGGCTTTGCCTCCCAGCACTCCCAACACACATTCTCAGGCGCAATCTAACTCTCACTCCTGGCACAGACCACCTCCCAAAGTGCAGACGTGCAAGCCATTTCTCCCATACGATAGGCCTAAGGGCTTAGAGCTGTGGCTGGTCCTTAGCTTCCATTGACACCGCTTTCACAGCCAAACACACTCTGGGAATCTGCCCTGGCTTTGCCTCCCAGCACTCCCAACACACATTCTCAGGTGCAATCTCACTGTCACTCCCGGCACAGACCACCTCCCATAGTGACAACACGCAAGCCATTTCTCCCAGGCGACAGGCCTAAGGGCTTAGAGCTGTTCTGGTCCTCACCTTCCCTTGACACCGCTTTCACAGCCAAACACACTCTGCCCATCTGCCTTTGCCTTGCCTCACACCACTCCCAACACACAGTCTCACTCTTGGCACAGACCACCTCCCAAAGTGCCAACACCCAAGCTATTTCGGAGGTACGCTACATGTAAGGGCTTAGAGCTGTTGCTGGTCCTCACCTTCCCTTGACACCGCTTTCACATCCAAACACACTCTGGCCATCTACCCTGGCTTTGCCTCCCAGCACTGCCAACACACATTCTCAGGTTCAATCTCACTCTCACTCCTGGTACAGACCACCTCCCAAAGTGCAAACACCCAAGCCATTTCTCCCATACGATAGGCCTAAGGGCTTAGAGCTGATGCTGGTCCTCACCTTCCCTCGCCAGCGCTTTCACAGCCAAACGCGCTCTGGGCATCTGCCCTTGCCGTGCCTCCCAGCGCGCACGCGTTCTCCAGCTCACTCTCGCTCTCGGCACACACCAGCTCCCAAAGGGAAAACGTCGGGCAATCTCTCCCACCCCTTAGTCTAATGCCTTCGTTCTGTGAAAGCGCTCGCACGGGACGGTGAGGAGCAGCGAGAGCTTTCAGTGCGCGCACCTTTGCTGTGGGAGGAAGCGCTGGACGGTTGCCGTGTTGGAGCAGGGCTTCTGCCGAGCGTGAGCGTGAGAGAGCGCGTTGGCAGCGTTCGCAGTTAAGCAAGGGACGGACCCCACGAGTCAAGGCAACGGCAGAGCCCCGCTCTTTGTCGGGCTGTGAATGCTCAGGCAAGGGAAGGCGAGGACCTGCCAACGGCATTAGCTCCTTACACCTATGGTGTGGGAGAGAGAACTCGCTGGGCGTTTGCCCTTCGGGAGCTGGTCTGTGCTGAGAGTGAGAGTGATCTCGAGAAAGTGTATCGGGCGTGCCTGGAGGGGGCGGGGGGGGAAACAACAAAAGAAAGGGGGGTAGTTCACCGTTGTGCGTTTCGCTGTGAACGCGCTGGCAAAATAAGGTGAGGAGCAGCGAGACCTTTTCGTGCTGGCACCTTTGCTGTGGGAGAAACGGCTGGCCGTTTGGCAGTGTTGGAGCAGGGCTCTGCCGTTCGTGGCGATGACAGAGAGTGTGGGCTCTGAGAGAAGGCTGAGCGAGCCCGGAGGCCCAGTGTGTGTTTTCGGCTGTGAAAGCGCTGGCAAGAGAAGGTGAGGAGGAGCAAGGGCTTTCTTTCCACGCTGGCACTTTGGCTGTGGGAGAATTCGCCGTCCGTTTGCGGTGTGGCAGCAGGGCTCTGCCAATCGTGGCAGTGGCGCAGAGTGTTGGTACCAGTAGGAGGTGGGCAAGCGCGGAGCGCCAGTGCGTTTTCGGCTGTGAAAACGGCGGCAAGGGAAGGTGGGGAGCAGCAAGAGCGCTAAGCCCGTAGAGCTCTGGTGTGGGAGAGACATCGCCGCACGTTTGCGCTTTGGGAGCTGGTCTGGGCCGAGAGTGAGCGTGAGCTGGAGAGTGTGCACGCCGAGCACCCGGAGGAAAGGCGAGTTGCAGTTCGCCGCGGCGTGTTGCGCTGTGGAAGTGCTGGCAAGGCGAGGGAAGGCGAGGACGAACAAGAGCTTTGAGCGCTGGCACCTTTGCCGGGGGAGAAACGGCTGGCCCTTTGCAGTATCGGAGCTGGGCTCTGCCTATCGCACACAGCGGCGCTGCGGGGCTTGCTTAGCTCCTAACACTGCCATCACTCCCTGTCACTGTCGCGATGAACGGCAGAGCGGTGCTCCGACACTGCCAAAGTCCGGGGCGATTTCTCCCACGGCAAAGGCGCCAGGACGCAACGCCCGCGCTCCGCCTCACCTTCCCTTGCCACCGCTTCTACAGCAAAACGCACGACGGTGAGCTGCGCTTGCCTTTCCTCCAGGCGCTTCGAAAGCACCTTCTCAAGGTCACGCTAAACCTTGGCACGCCGCGCTCCCAAAGCGAAGCGTCCAGCGATTTTTTTCCCGCCACAGGACAGGTGTAAGGCCTTATTGCTGTTGCTGGTCCTCACCTTCCCTCGCCAGCGCTTTCACAGCCAAACGCGCTCTGGGCATCTGCCCTTGCCGTGCCTCCCAGCGCTCACGCGTTCTCCAGCTCACTCTCGCTCTCGGCACACACCAGCTCCCAAAGGGAAAACGTCGGGCAATCTCTCCCACCCCTTAGTCTAATGCCTTCGTTCTGTGAAAGCGCTCGCACGGGACGGTGAGGAGCAGCGAGAGCTTTCAGTGCGCGCACCTTTGCTGTGGGAGGAAGCGCTGGACGGTTGCCGTGTTGGAGCAGGGCTTCTGCCGAGCGTGAGCGTGAGAGAGCGCGTTGGCAGCGTTCGCAGTTAAGCAAGGGACGGACCCCACGAGTCAAGGCAACGGCAGAGCCCCGCTCTTTGTCGGGCTGTGAATGCTCAGGCAAGGGAAGGCGAGGACCTGCCAACGGCATTAGCTCCTTACACCTATGGTGTGGGAGAGAGAACTCGCTGGGCGTTTGCCCTTCGGGAGCTGGTCTGTGCTGAGAGTGAGAGTGATCTCGAGAAAGTGTATCGGGCGTGCCTGGAGGGGGGGGGGGGAAACAACAAAAGAAAGGGGGGTAGTTCACCGTTGTGCGTTTCGCTGTGAACGCGCTGGCAAAATAAGGTGAGGAGCAGCGAGACCTTTTCGTGCTGGCACCTTTGCTGTGGGAGAAACGGCTGGCCGTTTGGCAGTGTCGGAGCAGGGCTCTGCCGTTCGTGGCGATGACAGAGAGTGTGGGCTCTGAGAGAAGGCTGAGCGAGCCCGGAGGCCCAGTGTGTGTTTTCGGCTGTGAAAGCGCTGGCAAGAGAAGGTGAGGAGGAGCAAGGGCTTTCTTTCCACGCTGGCACTTTGGCTGTGGGAGAATTCGCCGTCCGTTTGCGGTGTGGCAGCGGGGCTCTGCCAATCGTGGCAGTGGCGCAGAGTGTTGGTACCAGTAGGAGGTGGGCAAGCGCGGAGCGCCAGTGCGTTTTCGGCTGTGAAAACGGCAGCAAGGGAAGGTGGGGAGCAGCAAGAGCGCTAAGCCCGTAGAGCTCTGGTGTGGGAGAGACATCGCCGCACGTTTGCGCTTTGGGAGCTGGTCTGGGCCGAGAGTGAGCGTGAGCTGGAGAGTGTGCACGCCGAGCGCCCGGAGGAAAGGCGAGTTGCAGTTCGCCGCGGCGTGTTGCGCTGTGGAAGTGCTGGCAAGGCGAGGGAAGGCGAGGGCGAACAAGAGCTTTGAGCGCTGGCACCTTTGCCGGGGGAGAAACGGCTGGCCCTTTGCAGTATCGGAGCTGGGCTCTGCCTATCGCACACAGCGGCGCTGCGGGGCTTGCTTAGCTCCTAACACTGCCATCACTCCCTGTCACTGTCGCGATGAACGGCAGAGCGGTGCTCCGACACTGCCAAAGTCCGGGGCGATTTCTCCCACGGCAAAGGCGCCAGGACGCAACGCCCGCGCTCCGCCTCACCTTCCCTTGCCACCGCTTCTACAGCAAAACGCACGACGGTGAGCTGCGCTTGCCTTTCCTCCAGGCGCTTCGAAAGCACCTTCTCAAGGTCACGCTAAACCTTGGCACGCCGCGCTCCCAAAGCGAAGCGTCCAGCGATTTTTTTCCCGCCACAGGACAGGTGTAAGGCCTTATTGCTGTTGCTGGTCCTCACCTTCCCTCGCCAGCGCTTTCACAGCCAAACGCGCTCTGGGCATCTGCCCTTGCCGTGCCTCCCAGCGCTCACGCGTTCTCCAGCTCACTCTCGCTCTCGGCACACACCAGCTCCCAAAGGGAAAACGTCGGGCAATCTCTCCCACCCCTTAGTCTAATGCCTTCGTTCTGTGAAAGCGCTCGCACGGGACGGTGAGGAGCAGCGAGAGCTTTCAGTGCGCGCACCTTTGCTGTGGGAGGAAGCGCTGGACGGTTGCCGTGTTGGAGCAGGGCTTCTGCCGAGCGTGAGCGTGAGAGAGCGCGTTGGCAGCGTTCGCAGTTAAGCAAGGGACGGACCCCACGAGTCAAGGCAACGGCAGAGCCCCGCTCTTTGTCGGGCTGTGAATGCTCAGGCAAGGGAAGGCGAGGACCTGCCAACGGCATTAGCTCCTTACACCTATGGTGTGGGAGAGAGAACTCGCTGGGCGTTTGCCCTTCGGGAGCTGGTCTGTGCTGAGAGTGAGAGCGATCTCGAGAAAGTGTATCGGGCGTGCCTGGAGGGGGGGGGGGGGAAACAACAAAAGAAAGGGGGGGTAGTTCACCGTTGTGCGTTTCGCTGTGAACGCGCTGGCAAAATAAGGTGAGGAGCAGCGAGACCTTTTCGTGCTGGCACCTTTGCTGTGGGAGAAACGGCTGGCCGTTTGGCAGTGTCGGAGCAGGGCTCTGCCGTTCGTGGCGATGACAGAGAGTGTGGGCTCTGAGAGAAGGCTGAGCGAGCCCGGAGGCCCAGTGTGTGTTTTCGGCTGTGAAAGCGCTGGCAAGAGAAGGTGAGGAGGAGCAAGGGCTTTCTTTCCACGCTGGCACTTTGGCTGTGGGAGAATTCGCCGTCCGTTTGCGGTGTGGCAGCGGGGCTCTGCCAATCGTGGCAGTGGCGCAGAGTGTTGGTACCAGTAGGAGGTGGGCAAGCGCGGAGCGCCAGTGCGTTTTCGGCTGTGAAAACGGTGGCAAGGGAAGGTGGGGAGCAGCAAGAGCGCTAAGCCCGTAGAGCTCTGGTGTGGGAGAGACATCGCCGCACGTTTGCGCTTTGGGAGCTGGTCTGGGCCGAGAGTGAGCGTGAGCTGGAGAGTGTGCACGCCGAGCGCCCGGAGGAAAGGCGAGTTGCAGTTCGCCGCGGCGTGTTGCGCTGTGGAAGTGCTGGCAAGGCGAGGGAAGGCGAGGACGAACAAGAGCTTTGAGCGCTGGCACCTTTGCCGGGGGAGAAACGGCTGGCCCTTTGCAGTATCGGAGCTGGGCTCTGCCTATCGCACACAGCGGCGCTGCGGGGCTTGCTTAGCTCCTAACACTGCCATCACTCCCTGTCACTGTCGCGATGAACGGCAGAGCGGTGCTCCGACACTGCCAAAGTCCGGGGCAATTTCTCCCACGGCAAAGGCGCCAGGACGCAACGCCCGCGCTCCGCCTCACCTTCCCTTGCCACCGCTTCTACAGCAAAACGCACGACGGTGAGCTGCGCTTGCCTTTCCTCCAGGCGCTTCGAAAGCACCTTCTCAAGGTCACGCTAAACCTTGGCACGCCGCGCTCCCAAAGCGAAGCGTCCAGCGATTTTTTTCCCGCCACAGGACAGGTGTAAGGCCTTATTGCTGTTGCTGGTCCTCACCTTCCCTCGCCAGCGCTTTCACAGCCAAACGCGCTCTGGGCATCTGCCCTTGCCGTGCCTCCCAGCGCGCACGCGTTCTCCAGCTCACTCTCGCTCTCGGCACACACCAGCTCCCAAAGGGAAAACGTCGGGCAATTTCTCCCACCCCTTAGTCTAATGCCTTCGTTCTGTGAAAGCGCTCGCACGGGACGGTGAGGAGCAGCGAGAGCTTTCAGTGCGCGCACCTTTGCTGTGGGAGGAAGCGCTGGACGGTTGCCGTGTTGGAGCAGGGCTTCTGCCGAGCGTGAGCGTGAGAGAGCGCGTTGGCAGCGTTCGCAGTTAAGCAAGGGACGGACCCCACGAGTCAAGGCAACGGCAGAGCCCCGCTCTTTGTCGGGCTGTGAATGCTCAGGCAAGGGAAGGCGAGGACCTGCCAACGGCATTAGCTCCTTACACCTATGGTGTGGGAGAGAGAACTCGCTGGGCGTTTGCCCTTCGGGAGCTGGTCTGTGCTGAGAGTGAGAGTGATCTCGAGAAAGTGTATCGGGCGTGCCTGGAGGGGGGGGGGGAAAACAACAAAAGAAAGGGGGGGTAGTTCACCGTTGTGCGTTTCGCTGTGAACGCGCTGGCAAAATAAGGTGAGGAGCAGCGAGACCTTTTCGTGCTGGCACCTTTGCTGTGGGAGAAACGGCTGGCCGTTTGGCAGTGTCGGAGCAGGGCTCTGCCGTTCGTGGCGATGACAGAGAGTGTGGGCTCTGAGAGAAGGCTGAGCGAGCCCGGAGGCCCAGTGTGTGTTTTCGGCTGTGAAAGCGCTGGCAAGAGAAGGTGAGGAGGAGCAAGGGCTTTCTTTCCACGCTGGCACTTTGGCTGTGGGAGAATTCGCCGTCCGTTTGCGGTGTGGCAGCGGGGCTCTGCCAATCGTGGCAGTGGCGCAGAGTGTTGGTACCAGTAGGAGGTGGGCAAGCGCGGAGCGCCAGTGCGTTTTCGGCTGTGAAAACGGCGGCAAGGGAAGGTGGGGAGCAGCAAGAGCGCTAAGCCCGTAGAGCTCTGGTGTGGGAGAGACATCGCCGCACGTTTGCGCTTTGGGAGCTGGTCTGGGCCGAGAGTGAGCGTGAGCTGGAGAGTGTGCACGCCGAGCGCCCGGAGGAAAGGCGAGTTGCAGTTCGCCGCGGCGTGTTGCGCTGTGGAAGTGCTGGCAAGGCGAGGGAAGGCGAGGGCGAACAAGAGCTTTGAGCGCTGGCACCTTTGCCGGGGGAGAAACGGCTGGCCCTTTGCAGTATCGGAGCTGGGCTCTGCCTATCGCACACAGCGGCGCTGCGGGGCTTGCTTAGCTCCTAACACTGCCATCACTCCCTGTCACTGTCGCGATGAACGGCAGAGCGGTGCTCCGACACTGCCAAAGTCCGGGGCGATTTCTCCCACGGCAAAGGCACCAGGACGCAACGCCCGCGCTCCGCCTCACCTTCCCTTGCCACCGCTTCTACAGCAAAACGCACGACGGTGAGCTGCGCTTGCCTTTCCTCCAGGCGCTTCGAAAGCACCTTCTCAAGGTCACGCTAAACCTTGGTACGCCGCGCTCCCAAAGCGAAGCGTCCAGCGATTTTTTTCCCGCCACAGGACAGGTGTAAGGCCTTATTGCTGTTGCTGGTCCTCACCTTCCCTCGCCAGCGCTTTCACAGCCAAACGCGCTCTGGGCATCTGCCCTTGCCGTGCCTCCCAGCGCGCACGCGTTCTCCAGCTCACTCTCGCTCTCGGCACACACCAGCTCCCAAAGGGAAAACGTCGGGCAATTTCTCCCACCCCTTAGTCTAATGCCTTCGTTCTGTGAAAGCGCTCGCACGGGACGGTGAGGAGCAGCGAGAGCTTTCAGTGCGCGCACCTTTGCTGTGGGAGGAAGCGCTGGACGGTTGCCGTGTTGGAGCAGGGCTTCTGCCGAGCGTGAGCGTGAGAGAGCGCGTTGGCAGCGTTCGCAGTTAAGCAAGGGACGGACCCCACGAGTCAAGGCAACGGCAGAGCCCCGCTCTTTGTTGGGCTGTGAATGCTCAGGCAAGGGAAGGCGAGGACCTGCCAACGGCATTAGCTCCTTACACCTATGGTGTGGGAGAGAGAACTCGCTGGGCGTTTGCCCTTCGGGAGCTGGTCTGTGCTGAGAGTGAGAGTGATCTCGAGAAAGTGTATCGGGCGTGCCTGGAGGGGGGGGGGGGGAAAACAACAAAAGAAAGGGGGGTAGTTCACCGTTGTGCGTTTCGCTGTGAACGCGCTGGCAAAATAAGGTGAGGAGCAGCGAGACCTTTTCGTGCTGGCACCTTTGCTGTGGGAGAACTAGCTGGACGTTTGCAGTGTGGGAGCAGGGCTCCGCCTGTCGTTACAGTGATGCAGAGCTCTGGCAGTGCTGGGAGCTGGGCAGGCACGAAGGCCCCGAGTGCGTTTCGGCTGTAAAAGCGGTCGTAAGGGAAGGAGAAGAGCAGCGAGAATTTTCCGTGCCGGCACCTTTTGCTGTGGGAGAAATGGCTGGCCGCTTGCAGCACTGGAGCAAGCACTTTGGGAGCTGTGCGTGCCAAGGTTTAGCGTGACCTTGAGAAGGTGCCTTCGAAGCGCCTGGAGGAAAGGCGAGCGCAGCTCACCGTCGTGCGTTTCGCTGTAGAAGCGGTGGCAAGGGAAGGTGAGGCGGAGCGCGGGCGTTCCGTCCTGGCGCCTTTGCCGTGGGAGAAACGGCTGGCCGTTTGGCAGTGTCGGAGCAGGGCTCTGCCGTTCGTGGCGATGACAGAGAGTGTGGGCTCTGAGAGAAGGCTGAGCGAGCCCGGAGGCCCAGTGTGTGTTTTCGGCTGTGAAAGCGCTGGCAAGAGAAGGTGAGGAGGAGCAAGGGCTTTCTTTCCACGCTGGCACTTTGGCTGTGGGAGAATTCGCCGTCTGTTTGCGGTGTGGCAGCGGGGCTCTGCCAATCGTGGCAGTGGCGCAGAGTGTTGGTACCAGTAGGAGGTGGGCAAGCGCGGAGCGCCAGTGCGTTTTCGGCTGTGAAAACGGCGGCAAGGGAAGGTGGGGAGCAGCAAGAGCGCTAAGCCCGTAGAGCTCTGGTGTGGGAGAGACATCGCCGCACGTTTGCGCTTTGGGAGCTGGTCTGGGCCGAGAGTGAGCGTGAGCTGGAGAGTGTGCACGCCGAGCGCCCGGAGGAAAGGCGAGTTGCAGTTCGCCGCGGCGTGTTGCGCTGTGGAAGTGCTGGCAAGGCGAGGGAAGGCGAGGGCGAACAAGAGCTTTGAGCGCTGGCACCTTTGCCGGGGGAGAAACGGCTGGCCCTTTGCAGTATCGGAGCTGGGCTCTGCCTATCGCACACAGCGGCGCTGCGGGGCTTGCTTAGCTCCTAACACTGCCATCACTCCCTGTCACTGTCGCGATGAACGGCAGAGCGGTGCTCCGACACTGCCAAAGTCCGGGGCGATTTCTCCCACGGCAAAGGCGCCAGGACGCAACGCCCGCGCTCCGCCTCACCTTCCCTTGCCACCGCTTCTACAGCAAAACGCACGACGGTGAGCTGCGCTTGCCTTTCCTCCAGGCGCTTCGAAAGCACCTTCTCAAGGTCACGCTAAACCTTGGCACGCCGCGCTCCCAAAGCGAAGCGTCCAGCGATTTTTTTCCCGCCACAGGACAGGTGTAAGGCCTTATTGCTGTTGCTGGTCCTCACCTTCCCTCGCCAGCGCTTTCACAGCCAAACGCGCTCTGGGCATCTGCCCTTGCCGTGCCTCCCAGCGCTCACGCGTTCTCCAGCTCACTCTCGCTCTCGGCACACACCAGCTCCCAAAGGGAAAACGTCGGGCAATCTCTCCCACCCCTTAGTCTAATGCCTTCGTTCTGTGAAAGCGCTCGCACGGGACGGTGAGGAGCAGCGAGAGCTTTCAGTGCGCGCACCTTTGCTGTGGGAGGAAGCGCTGGACGGTTGCCGTGTTGGAGCAGGGCTTCTGCCGAGCGTGAGCGTGAGAGAGCGCGTTGGCAGCGTTCGCAGTTAAGCAAGGGACGGACCCCACGAGTCAAGGCAACGGCAGAGCCCCGCTCTTTGTCGGGCTGTGAATGCTCAGGCAAGGGAAGGCGAGGACCTGCCAACGGCATTAGCTCCTTACACCTATGGTGTGGGAGAGAGAACTCGCTGGGCGTTTGCCCTTCGGGAGCTGGTCTGTGCTGAGAGTGAGAGTGATCTCGAGAAAGTGTATCGGGCGTGCCTGGAGGGGGGGGGGAAAAACAACAAAAGAAAGGGGGGTAGTTCACCGTTGTGCGTTTCGCTGTGAACGCGCTGGCAAAATAAGGTGAGGAGCAGCGAGACCTTTTCGTGCTGGCACCTTTGCTGTGGGAGAACTAGCTGGACGTTTGCAGTGTGGGAGCAGGGCTCCGCCTGTCGTTACAGTGATGCAGAGCTCTGGCAGTGCCGGGAGCTGGGCAGGCACGAAGGCCCCGAGTGCGTTTCGGCTGTAAAAGCGGTCGTAAGGGAAGGAGAAGAGCAGCGAGAATTTTCCGTGCCGGCACCTTTTGCTGTGGGAGAAATGGCTGGCCGCTTGCAGCACTGGAGCAAGCACTTTGGGAGCTGTGCGTGCCAAGGTTTAGCGTGACCTTGAGAAGGTGCCTTCGAAGCGCCTGGAGGAAAGGCGAGCGCAGCTCACCGTCGTGCGTTTCGCTGTAGAAGCGGTGGCAAGGGAAGGTGAGGCGGAGCGCGGGCGTTCCGTCCTGGCGCCTTTGCCGTGGGAGAAACGGCTGGCCGTTTGGCAGTGTCGGAGCAGGGCTCTGCCGTTCGTGGCGATGACAGAGAGTGTGGGCTCTGAGAGAAGGCTGAGCGAGCCCGGAGGCCCCGTGTGTGTTTTCGGCTGTGAAAGCGCTGGCAAGAGAAGGTGAGGAGGAGCAAGGGCTTTCTTTCCACGCTGGCACTTTGGCTGTGGGAGAATTCGCTGTCCGTTTGCGGTGTGGCAGCGGGGCTCTGCCAATCGTGGCAGTGGCGCAGAGTGTTGGTACCAGTAGGAGGTGGGCAAGCGCGGAGCGCCAGTGCGTTTTCGGCTGTGAAAACGGCGGCAAGGGAAGGTGGGGAGCAGCAAGAGCGCTAAGCCCGTAGAGCTCTGGTGTGGGAGAGACATCGCCGCACGTTTGCGCTTTGGGAGCTGGTCTGGGCCGAGAGTGAGCGTGAGCTGGAGAGTGTGCACGCCGAGCGCCCGGAGGAAAGGCGAGTTGCAGTTCGCCGCGGCGTGTTGCGCTGTGGAAGTGCTGGCAAGGCGAGGGAAGGCGAGGACGAACAAGAGCTTTGAGCGCTGGCACCTTTGCCGGGGGAGAAACGGCTGGCCCTTTGCAGTATCGGAGCTGGGCTCTGCCTATCGCACACAGCGGCGCTGCGGGGCTTGCTTAGCTCCTAACACTGCCATCACTCCCTGTCACTGTCGCGATGAACGGCAGAGCGGTGCTCCGACACTGCCAAAGTCCGGGGCGATTTCTCCCACGGCAAAGGCGCCAGGACGCAACGCCCGCGCTCCGCCTCACCTTCCCTTGCCACCGCTTCTACAGCAAAACGCACGACGGTGAGCTGCGCTTGCCTTTCCTCCAGGCGCTTCGAAAGCACCTTCTCAAGGTCACGCTAAACCTTGGCACGCCGCGCTCCCAAAGCGAAGCGTCCAGCGATTTTTTTCCCGCCACAGGACAGGTGTAAGGCCTTATTGCTGTTGCTGGTCCTCACCTTCCCTCGCCAGCGCTTTCACAGCCAAACGCGCTCTGGGCATCTGCCCTTGCCGTGCCTCCCAGCGCGCACGCGTTCTCCAGCTCACTCTCGCTCTCGGCACACACCAGCTCCCAAAGGGAAAACGTCGGGCAATTTCTCCCACCCCTTAGTCTAATGCCTTCGTTCTGTGAAAGCGCTCGCACGGGACGGTGAGGAGCAGCGAGAGCTTTCAGTGCGCGCACCTTTGCTGTGGGAGGAAGCGCTGGACGGTTGCCGTGTTGGAGCAGGGCTTCTGCCGAGCGTGAGCGTGAGAGAGCGCGTTGGCAGCGTTCGCAGTTAAGCAAGGGACGGACCCCACGAGTCAAGGCAACGGCAGAGCCCCGCTCTTTGTCGGGCTGTGAATGCTCAGGCAAGGGAAGGCGAGGACCTGCCAACGGCATTAGCTCCTTACACCTATGGTGTGGGAGAGAGAACTCGCTGGGCGTTTGCCCTTCGGGAGCTGGTCTGTGCTGAGAGTGAGAGTGATCTCGAGAAAGTGTATCGGGCGTGCCTGGAGGGGGGGGGAAAACAACAAAAGAAAGGGGGGTAGTTCACCGTTGTGCGTTTCGCTGTGAACGCGCTGGCAAAATAAGGTGAGGAGCAGCGAGACCTTTTCGTGCTGGCACCTTTGCTGTGGGAGAAACGGCTGGCCGTTTGGCAGTGTGGGAGCAGGGCTCTGCCGTTCGTGGCGATGACAGAGAGTGTGGGCTCTGAGAGAAGGCTGAGCGAGCCCGGAGGCCCAGTGTGTGTTTTCGGCTGTGAAAGCGCTGGCAAGAGAAGGTGAGGAGGAGCAAGGGCTTTCTTTCCATGCTGGCACTTTGGCTGTGGGAGAATTCGCCGTCCGTTTGCGGTGTGGCAGCGGGGCTCTGCCAATCGTGGCAGTGGCGCAGAGTGTTGGTACCAGTAGGAGGTGGGCAAGCGCGGAGCGCCAGTGCGTTTTCGGCTGTGAAAACGGCGGCAAGGGAAGGTGGGGAGCAGCAAGAGCGCTAAGCCCGTAGAGCTCTGGTGTGGGAGAGACATCGCCGCACGTTTGCGCTTTGGGAGCTGGTCTGGGCCGAGAGTGAGCGTGAGCTGGAGAGTGTGCACGCCGAGCGCCCGGAGGAAAGGCGAGTTGCAGTTCGCCGCGGCGTGTTGCGCTGTGGAAGTGCTGGCAAGGCGAGGGAAGGCGAGGACGAACAAGAGCTTTGAGCGCTGGCACCTTTGCCGGGGGAGAAACGGCTGGCCCTTTGCAGTATCGGAGCTGGGCTCTGCCTATCGCACACAGCGGCGCTGCGGGGCTTGCTTAGCTCCTAACACTGCCATCACTCCCTGTCACTGTCGCGATGAACGGCAGAGCGGTGCTCCGACACTGCCAAAGTCCGGGGCGATTTCTCCCACGGCAAAGGCGCCAGGACGCAACGCCCGCGCTCCGCCTCACCTTCCCTTGCCACCGCTTCTACAGCAAAACGCATGACGGTGAGCTGCGCTTGCCTTTCCTCCAGGCGCTTCGAAAGCACCTTCTCAAGGTCACGCTAAACCTTGGCACGCCGCGCTCCCAAAGCGAAGCGTCCAGCGATTTTTTTCCCGCCACAGGACAGGTGTAAGGCCTTATTGCTGTTGCTGGTCCTCACCTTCCCTCGCCAGCGCTTTCACAGCCAAACGCGCTCTGGGCATCTGCCCTTGCCGTGCCTCCCAGCGCGCACGCGTTCTCCAGCTCACTCTCGCTCTCGGCACACACCAGCTCCCAAAGGGAAAACGTCGGGCAATTTCTCCCACCCCTTAGTCTAATGCCTTCGTTCTGTGAAAGCGCTCGCACGGGACGGTGAGGAGCAGCGAGAGCTTTCAGTGCGCGCACCTTTGCTGTGGGAGGAAGCGCTGGACGGTTGCCGTGTTGGAGCAGGGCTTCTGCCGAGCGTGAGCGTGAGAGAGCGCGTTGGCAGCGTTCGCAGTTAAGCAAGGGACGGACCCCACGAGTCAAGGCAACGGCAGAGCCCCGCTCTTTGTCGGGCTGTGAATGCTCAGGCAAGGGAAGGCGAGGACCTGCCAACGGCATTAGCTCCTTACACCTATGGTGTGGGAGAGAGAACTCGCTGGGCGTTTGCCCTTCGGGAGCTGGTCTGTGCTGAGAGTGAGAGTGATCTCGAGAAAGTGTATCGGGCGTGCCTGGAGGGGGGGGGGGGAAAACAACAAAAGAAAGGGGGGTAGTTCACCGTTGTGCGTTTCGCTGTGAACGCGCTGGCAAAATAAGGTGAGGAGCAGCGAGACCTTTTCGTGCTGGCACCTTTGCTGTGGGAGAAACGGCTGACCGTTTGGCAGTGTCGGAGCAGGGCTCTGCCGTTCGTGGCGATGACAGAGAGTGTGGGCTCTGAGAGAAGGCTGAGCGAGCCCGGAGGCCCAGTGTGTGTTTTCGGCTGTGAAAGCGCTGGCAAGAGAAGGTGAGGAGGAGCAAGGGCTTTCTTTCCACGCTGGCACTTTGGCTGTGGGAGAATTCGCCGTCCGTTTGCGGTGTGGCAGCGGGGCTCTGCCAATCGTGGCAGTGGCGCAGAGTGTTGGTACCAGTAGGAGGTGGGCAAGCGCGGAGCGCCAGTGCGTTTTCGGCTGTGAAAACGGTGGCAAGGGAAGGTGGGGAGCAGCAAGAGCGCTAAGCCCGTAGAGCTCTGGTGTGGGAGAGACATCGCCGCACGTTTGCGCTTTGGGAGCTGGTCTGGGCCGAGAGTGAGCGTGAGCTGGAGAGTGTGCACGCCGAGCGCCCGGAGGAAAGGCGAGTTGCAGTTCGCCGCGGCGTGTTGCGCTGTGGAAGTGCTGGCAAGGCGAGGGAAGGCGAGGACGAACAAGAGCTTTGAGCGCTGGCACCTTTGCCGGGGGAGAAACGGCTGGCCCTTTGCAGTATCGGAGCTGGGCTCTGCCTATCGCACACAGCGGCGCTGCGGGGCTTGCTTAGCTCCTAACACTGCCATCACTCCCTGTCACTGTCGCGATGAACGGCAGAGTGGTGCTCCGACACTGCCAAAGTCCGGGGCGATTTCTCCCACGGCAAAGGCGCCAGGACGCAACGCCCGCGCTCCGCCTCACCTTCCCTTGCCACCGCTTCTACAGCAAAACGCACGACGGTGAGCTGCGCTTGCCTTTCCTCCAGGCGCTTCGAAAGCACCTTCTCAAGGTCACGCTAAACCTTGGCACGCCGCGCTCCCAAAGCGAAGCGTCCAGCGATTTTTTTCCCGCCACAGGACAGGTGTAAGGCCTTATTGCTGTTGCTGGTCCTCACCTTCCCTCGCCAGCGCTTTCACAGCCAAACGCGCTCTGGGCATCTGCCCTTGCCGTGCCTCCCAGCGCTCACGCGTTCTCCAGCTCACTCTCGCTCTCGGCACACACCAGCTCCCAAAGGGAAAACGTCGGGCAATCTCTCCCACCCCTTAGTCTAATGCCTTCGTTCTGTGAAAGCGCTCGCACGGGACGGTGAGGAGCAGCGAGAGCTTTCAGTGCGCGCACCTTTGCTGTGGGAGGAAGCGCTGGACGGTTGCCGTGTTGGAGCAGGGCTTCTGCCGAGCGTGAGCGTGAGAGAGCGCGTTGGCAGCGTTCGCAGTTAAGCAAGGGACGGACCCCACGAGTCAAGGCAACGGCAGAGCCCCGCTCTTTGTCGGGCTGTGAATGCTCAGGCAAGGGAAGGCGAGGACCTGCCAACGGCATTAGCTCCTTACACCTATGGTGTGGGAGAGAGAACTCGCTGGGCGTTTGCCCTTCGGGAGCTGGTCTGTGCTGAGAGTGAGAGTGATCTCGAGAAAGTGTATCGGGCGTGCCTGGAGGGGGGGGGGAAAAACAACAAAAGAAAGGGGGGTAGTTCACCGTTGTGCGTTTCGCTGTGAACGCGCTGGCAAAATAAGGTGAGGAGCAGTGAGACCTTTTCGTGCTGGCACCTTTGCTGTGGGAGAAACGGCTGGCCGTTTGGCAGTGTCGGAGCAGGGCTCTGCCGTTCGTGGCGATGACAGAGAGTGTGGGCTCTGAGAGAAGGCTGAGCGAGCCCGGAGGCCCCGTGTGTGTTTTCGGCTGTGAAAGCGCTGGCAAGAGAAGGTGAGGAGGAGCAAGGGCTTTCTTTCCACGCTGGCACTTTGGCTGTGGGAGAATTCGCCGTCCGTTTGCGGTGTGGCAGCGGGGCTCTGCCAATCGTGGCAGTGGCGCAGAGTGTTGGTACCAGTAGGAGGTGGGCAAGCGCGGAGCGCCAGTGCGTTTTCGGCTGTGAAAACGGCGGCAAGGGAAGGTGGGGAGCAGCAAGAGCGCTAAGCCTGTAGAGCTCTGGTGTGGGAGAGACATCGCCGCACGTTTGCGCTTTGGGAGCTGGTCTGGGCCGAGAGTGAGCGTGAGCTGGAGAGTGTGCACGCCGAGCGCCCGGAGGAAAGGCGAGTTGCAGTTCGCCGCGGCGTGTTGCGCTGTGGAAGTGCTGGCAAGGCGAGGGAAGGCGAGGGCGAACAAGAGCTTTGAGCGCTGGCACCTTTGCCGGGGGAGAAACGGCTGGCCCTTTGCAGTATCGGAGCTGGGCTCTGCCTATCGCACACAGCGGCGCTGCGGGGCTTGCTTAGCTCCTAACACTGCCATCACTCCCTGTCACTGTCGCGATGAACGGCAGAGCGGTGCTCCGACACTGCCAAAGTCCGGGGCGATTTCTCCCACGGCAAAGGCGCCAGGACGCAACGCCCGCGCTCCGCCTCACCTTCCCTTGCCACCGCTTCTACAGCAAAACGCACGACGGTGAGCTGCGCTTGCCTTTCCTCCAGGCGCTTCGAAAGCACCTTCTCAAGGTCACGCTAAACCTTGGCACGCCGCGCTCCCAAAGCGAAGCGTCCAGCGATTTTTTTCCCGCCACAGGACAGGTGTAAGGCCTTATTGCTGTTGCTGGTCCTCACCTTCCCTCGCCAGCGCTTTCACAGCCAAACGCGCTCTGGGCATCTGCCCTTGCCGTGCCTCCCAGCGCGCACGCGTTCTCCAGCTCACTCTCGCTCTCGGCACACACCAGCTCCCAAAGGGAAAACGTCGGGCAATTTCTCCCACCCCTTAGTCTAATGCCTTCGTTCTGTGAAAGCGCTCGCACGGGACGGTGAGGAGCAGCGAGAGCTTTCAGTGCGCGCACCTTTGCTGTGGGAGGAAGCGCTGGACGGTTGCCGTGTTGGAGCAGGGCTTCTGCCGAGCGTGAGCGTGAGAGAGCGCGTTGGCAGCGTTCGCAGTTAAGCAAGGGACGGACCCCACGAGTCAAGGCAACGGCAGAGCCCCGCTCTTTGTCGGGCTGTGAATGCTCAGGCAAGGGAAGGCGAGGACCTGCCAACGGCATTAGCTCCTTACACCTATGGTGTGGGAGAGAGAACTCGCTGGGCGTTTGCCCTTCGGGAGCTGGTCTGTGCTGAGAGTGAGAGTGATCTCGAGAAAGTGTATCGGGCGTGCCTGGAGGGGGGGGGAAAAACAACAAAAGAAAGGGGGGTAGTTCACCGTTGTGCGTTTCGCTGTGAACGCGCTGGCAAAATAAGGTGAGGAGCAGCGAGACCTTTTCGTGCTGGCACCTTTGCTGTGGGAGAAACGGCTGGCCGTTTGGCAGTGTCGGAGCAGGGCTCTGCCGTTCGTGGCGATGACAGAGAGTGTGGGCTCTGAGAGAAGGCTGAGCGAGCCCGGAGGCCCAGTGTGTGTTTTCGGCTGTGAAAGCGCTGGCAAGAGAAGGTGAGGAGGAGCAAGGGCTTTCTTTCCACGCTGGCACTTTGGCTGTGGGAGAATTCGCCGTCCGTTTGCGGTGTGGCAGCGGGGCTCTGCCAATCGTGGCAGTGGCGCAGAGTGTTGGTACCAGTAGGAGGTGGGCAAGCGCGGAGCGCCAGTGCGTTTTCGGCTGTGAAAACGGCGGCAAGGGAAGGTGGGGAGCAGCAAGAGCGCTAAGCCCGTAGAGCTCTGGTGTGGGAGAGACATCGCCGCACGTTTGCGCTTTGGGAGCTGGTCTGGGCCGAGAGTGAGCGTGAGCTGGAGAGTGTGCATGCCGAGCGCCCGGAGGAAAGGCGAGTTGCAGTTCGCCGCGGCGTGTTGCGCTGTGGAAGTGCTGGCAAGGCGAGGGAAGGCGAGGGCGAACAAGAGCTTTGAGCGCTGGCACCTTTGCCGGGGGAGAAACGGCTGGCCCTTTGCAGTATCGGAGCTGGGCTCTGCCTATCGCACACAGCGGCGCTGCGGGGCTTGCTTAGCTCCTAACACTGCCATCACTCCCTGTCACTGTCGCGATGAACGGCAGAGCGGTGCTCCGACACTGCCAAAGTCCGGGGCGATTTCTCCCACGGCAAAGGCGTCAGGACGCAACGCCCGCGCTCCGCCTCACCTTCCCTTGCCACCGCTTCTACAGCAAAACGCACGACGGTGAGCTGCGCTTGCCTTTCCTCCAGGCGCTTCGAAAGCACCTTCTCAAGGTCACGCTAAACCTTGGCACGCCGCGCTCCCAAAGCGAAGCGTCCAGCGATTTTTTTCCCGCCACAGGACAGGTGTAAGGCCTTATTGCTGTTGCTGGTCCTCACCTTCCCTCGCCAGCGCTTTCACAGCCAAACGCGCTCTGGGCATCTGCCCTTGCCGTGCCTCCCAGCGCTCACGCGTTCTCCAGCTCACTCTCGCTCTCGGCACACACCAGCTCCCAAAGGGAAAACGTCGGGCAATCTCTCCCACCCCTTAGTCTAATGCCTTCGTTCTGTGAAAGCGCTCGCACGGGACGGTGAGGAGCAGCGAGAGCTTTCAGTGCGCGCACCTTTGCTGTGGGAGGAAGCGCTGGACGGTTGCCGTGTTGGAGCAGGGCTTCTGCCGAGCGTGAGCGTGAGAGAGCGCGTTGGCAGCGTTCGCAGTTAAGCAAGGGACGGACCCCACGAGTCAAGGCAACGGCAGAGCCCCGCTCTTTGTCGGGCTGTGAATGCTCAGGCAAGGGAAGGCGAGGACCTGCCAACGGCATTAGCTCCTTACACCTATGGTGTGGGAGAGAGAACTCGCTGGGCGTTTGCCCTTCGGGAGCTGGTCTGTGCTGAGAGTGAGAGTGATCTCGAGAAAGTGTATCGGGCGTGCCTGGAGGGGGCGGGGGGGGAAACAACAAAAGAAAGGGGGGTAGTTCACCGTTGTGCGTTTCGCTGTGAACGCGCTGGCAAAATAAGGTGAGGAGCAGCGAGACCTTTTCGTGCTGGCACCTTTGCTGTGGGAGAACTAGCTGGACGTTTGCAGTGTGGGAGCAGGGCTCCGCCTGTCGTTACAGTGATGCAGAGCTCTGGCAGTGCTGGGAGCTGGGCAGGCACGAAGGCCCCGAGTGCGTTTCGGCTGTAAAAGCGGTCGTAAGGGAAGGAGAAGAGCAGCGAGAATTTTCCGTGCCGGCACCTTTTGCTGTGGGAGAAATGGCTGGCCGCTTGCAGCACTGGAGCAAGCACTTTGGGAGCTGTGCGTGCCAAGGTTTAGCGTGACCTTGAGAAGGTGCCTTCGAAGCGCCTGGAGGAAAGGCGAGCGCAGCTCACCGTCGTGCGTTTCGCTGTAGAAGCGGTGGCAAGGGAAGGTGAGGCGGAGCGCGGGCGTTCCGTCCTGGCGCCTTTGCCGTGGGAGAAACGGCTGGCTGTTTGGCAGTGTCGGAGCAGGGCTCTGCCGTTCGTGGCGATGACAGAGAGTGTGGGCTCTGAGAGAAGGCTGAGCGAGCCCGGAGGCCCCGTGTGTGTTTTCGGCTGTGAAAGCGCTGGCAAGAGAAGGTGAGGAGGAGCAAGGGCTTTCTTTCCACGCTGGCACTTTGGCTGTGGGAGAATTCGCCGTCCGTTTGCGGTGTGGCAGCGGGGCTCTGCCAATCGTGGCAGTGGCGCAGAGTGTTGGTACCAGTAGGAGGTGGGCAAGCGCGGAGCGCCAGTGCGTTTTCGGCTGTGAAAACGGCGGCAAGGGAAGGTGGGGAGCAGCAAGAGCGCTAAGCCTGTAGAGCTCTGGTGTGGGAGAGACATCGCCGCACGTTTGCGCTTTGGGAGCTGGTCTGGGCCGAGAGTGAGCGTGAGCTGGAGAGTGTGCACGCCGAGCGCCCGGAGGAAAGGCGAGTTGCAGTTCGCCGCGTCGTGTTGCGCTGTGGAAGTGCTGGCAAGGCGAGGGAAGGCGAGGGCGAACAAGAGCTTTGAGCGCTGGCACCTTTGCCGGGGGAGAAACGGCTGGCCCTTTGCAGTATCGGAGCTGGGCTCTGCCTATCGCACACAGCGGCGCTGCGGGGCTTGCTTAGCTCCTAACACTGCCATCACTCCCTGTCACTGTCGCGATGAACGGCAGAGCGGTGCTCCGACACTGCCAAAGTCCGGGGCGATTTCTCCCACGGCAAAGGCGTCAGGACGCAACGCCCGCGCTCCGCCTCACCTTCCCTTGCCACCGCTTCTACAGCAAAACGCACGACGGTGAGCTGCGCTTGCCTTTCCTCCAGGCGCTTCGAAAGCACCTTCTCAAGGTCACGCTAAACCTTGGCACGCCGCGCTCCCAAAGCGAAGCGTCCAGCGATTTTTTTCCCGCCACAGGACAGGTGTAAGGCCTTATTGCTGTTGCTGGTCCTCACCTTCCCTCGCCAGCGCTTTCACAGCCAAACGCGCTCTGGGCATCTGCCCTTGCCGTGCCTCCCAGCGCGCACGCGTTCTCCAGCTCACTCTCGCTCTCGGCACACACCAGCTCCCAAAGGGAAAACGTCGGGCAATTTCTCCCACCCCTTAGTCTAATGCCTTCGTTCTGTGAAAGCGCTCGCACGGGACGGTGAGGAGCAGCGAGAGCTTTCAGTGCGCGCACCTTTGCTGTGGGAGGAAGCGCTGGACGGTTGCCGTGTTGGAGCAGGGCTTCTGCCGAGCGTGAGCGTGAGAGAGCGCGTTGGCAGCGTTCGCAGTTAAGCAAGGGACGGACCCCACGAGTCAAGGCAACGGCAGAGCCCCGCTCTTTGTCGGGCTGTGAATGCTCAGGCAAGGGAAGGCGAGGACCTGCCAACGGCATTAGCTCCTTACACCTATGGTGTGGGAGAGAGAACTCGCTGGGCGTTTGCCCTTCGGGAGCTGGTCTGTGCTGAGAGTGAGAGTGATCTTGAGAAAGTGTATCGGGCGTGCCTGGAGGGGGGGGGGGGGGAAAAACAAAAGAAAGGGGGGTAGTTCACCGTTGTGCGTTTCGCTGTGAACGCGCTGGCAAAATAAGGTGAGGAGCAGCGAGACCTTTTCGTGCTGGCACCTTTGCTGTGGGAGAAACGGCTGGCCGTTTGGCAGTGTCGGAGCAGGGCTCTGCCGTTCGTGGCGATGACAGAGAGTGTGGGCTCTGAGAGAAGGCTGAGCGAGCCCGGAGGCCCAGTGTGTGTTTTCGGCTGTGAAAGCGCTGGCAAGAGAAGGTGAGGAGGAGCAAGGGCTTTCTTTCCACGCTGGCACTTTGGCTGTGGGAGAATTCGCCGTCCGTTTGCGGTGTGGCAGCGGGGCTCTGCCAATCGTGGCAGTGGCGCAGAGTGTTGGTACCAGTAGGAGGTGGGCAAGCGCGGAGCGCCAGTGCGTTTTCGGCTGTGAAAACGGCGGCAAGGGAAGGTGGGGAGCAGCAAGAGCGCTAAGCCCATAGAGCTCTGGTGTGGGAGAGACATCGCCGCACGTTTGCGCTTTGGGAGCTGGTCTGGGCCGAGAGTGAGCGTGAGCTGGAGAGTGTGCACGCCGAGCGCCCGGAGGAAAGGCGAGTTGCAGTTCGCCGCGGCGTGTTGCGCTGTGGAAGTGCTGGCAAGGCGAGGGAAGGCGAGGGCGAACAAGAGCTTTGAGCGCTGGCACCTTTGCCGGGGGAGAAACGGCTGGCCCTTTGCAGTATCGGAGCTGGGCTCTGCCTATCGCACACAGCGGCGCTGCGGGGCTTGCTTAGCTCCTAACACTGCCATCACTCCCTGTCACTGTCGCGATGAACGGCAGAGCGGTGCTCCGACACTGCCAAAGTCCGGGGCGATTTCTCCCACGGCAAAGGCGCCAGGACGCAACGCCCGCGCTCCGCCTCACCTTCCCTTGCCACCGCTTCTACAGCAAAACGCACGACGGTGAGCTGCGCTTGCCTTTCCTCCAGGCGCTTCGAAAGCACCTTCTCAAGGTCACGCTAAACCTTGGCACGCCGCGCTCCCAAAGCGAAGCGTCCAGCGATTTTTTTCCCGCCACAGGACAGGTGTAAGGCCTTATTGCTGTTGCTGGTCCTCACCTTCCCTCGCCAGCGCTTTCACAGCCAAACGCGCTCTGGGCATCTGCCCTTGCCGTGCCTCCCAGCGCGCACGCGTTCTCCAGCTCACTCTCGCTCTCGGCACACACCAGCTCCCAAAGGGAAAACGTCGGGCAATTTCTCCCACCCCTTAGTCTAATGCCTTCGTTCTGTGAAAGCGCTCGCACGGGACGGTGAGGAGCAGCGAGAGCTTTCAGTGCGCGCACCTTTGCTGTGGGAGGAAGCGCTGGACGGTTGCCGTGTTGGAGCAGGGCTTCTGCCGAGCGTGAGCGTGAGAGAGCGCGTTGGCAGCGTTCGCAGTTAAGCAAGGGACGGACCCCACGAGTCAAGGCAACGGCAGAGCCCCGCTCTTTGTCGGGCTGTGAATGCTCAGGCAAGGGAAGGCGAGGACCTGCCAACGGCATTAGCTCCTTACACCTATGGTGTGGGAGAGAGAACTCGCTGGGCGTTTGCCCTTCGGGAGCTGGTCTGTGCTGAGAGTGAGAGTGATCTCGAGAAAGTGTATCGGGCGTGCCTGGAGGGGGGGGGGAAAAACAACAAAAGAAAGGGGGGTAGTTCACCGTTGTGCGTTTCGCTGTGAACGCGCTGGCAAAATAAGGTGAGGAGCAGCGAGACCTTTTCGTGCTGGCACCTTTGCTGTGGGAGAAACGGCTGGCCGTTTGGCAGTGTCGGAGCAGGGCTCTGCCGTTCGTGGCGATGACAGAGAGTGTGGGCTCTGAGAGAAGGCTGAGCGAGCCCGGAGGCCCAGTGTGTGTTTTCGGCTGTGAAAGCGCTGGCAAGAGAAGGTGAGGAGGAGCAAGGGCTTTCTTTCCACGCTGGCACTTTGGCTGTGGGAGAATTCGCCGTCCGTTTGCGGTGTGGCAGCGGGGCTCTGCCAATCGTGGCAGTGGCGCAGAGTGTTGGTACCAGTAGGAGGTGGGCAAGCGCGGAGCGCCAGTGCGTTTTCGGCTGTGAAAACGGCGGCAAGGGAAGGTGGGGAGCAGCAAGAGCGCTAAGCCCGTAGAGCTCTGGTGTGGGAGAGACATCGCCGCACGTTTGCGCTTTGGGAGCTGGTCTGGGCCGAGAGTGAGCGTGAGCTGGAGAGTGTGCACGCCGAGCGCCCGGAGGAAAGGCGAGTTGCAGTTCGCCGCGGCGTGTTGCGCTGTGGAAGTGCTGGCAAGGCGAGGGAAGGCGAGGGCGAACAAGAGCTTTGAGCGCTGGCACCTTTGCCGGGGGAGAAACGGCTGGCCCTTTGCAGTATCGGAGCTGGGCTCTGCCTATCGCACACAGCGGCGCTGCGGGGCTTGCTTAGCTCCTAACACTGCCATCACTCCCTGTCACTGTCGCGATGAACGGCAGAGCGGTGCTCCGACACTGCCAAAGTCCGGGGCGATTTCTCCCACGGCAAAGGCGCCAGGACGCAACGCCCGCGCTCCGCCTCACCTTCCCTTGCCACCGCTTCTACAGCAAAACGCACGACGGTGAGCTGCGCTTGCCTTTCCTCCAGGCGCTTCGAAAGCACCTTCTCAAGGTCACGCTAAACCTTGGCACGCCGCGCTCCCAAAGCGAAGCGTCCAGCGATTTTTTTCCCGCCACAGGACAGGTGTAAGGCCTTATTGCTGTTGCTGGTCCTCACCTTCCCTCGCCAGCGCTTTCACAGCCAAACGCGCTCTGGGCATCTGCCCTTGCCGTGCCTCCCAGCGCGCACGCGTTCTCCAGCTCACTCTCGCTCTCGGCACACACCAGCTCCCAAAGGGAAAACGTCGGGCAATTTCTCCCACCCCTTAGTCTAATGCCTTCGTTCTGTGAAAGCGCTCGCACGGGACGGTGAGGAGCAGCGAGAGCTTTCAGTGCGCGCACCTTTGCTGTGGGAGGAAGCGCTGGACGGTTGCCGTGTTGGAGCAGGGCTTCTGCCGAGCGTGAGCGTGAGAGAGCGCGTTGGCAGCGTTCGCAGTTAAGCAAGGGACGGACCCCACGAGTCAAGGCAACGGCAGAGCCCCGCTCTTTGTCGGGCTGTGAATGCTCAGGCAAGGGAAGGCGAGGACCTGCCAACGGCATTAGCTCCTTACACCTATGGTGTGGGAGAGAGAACTCGCTGGGCGTTTGCCCTTCGGGAGCTGGTCTGTGCTGAGAGTGAGAGCGATCTCGAGAAAGTGTATCGGGCGTGCCTGGAGGGGGGGGGGGGGAAACAACAAAAGAAAGGGGGGTAGTTCACCGTTGTGCGTTTCGCTGTGAACGCGCTGGCAAAATAAGGTGAGGAGCAGCGAGACCTTTTCGTGCTGGCACCTTTGCTGTGGGAGAAACGGCTGGCCGTTTGGCAGTGTGGGAGCAGGGCTCTGCCGTTCGTGGCGATGACAGAGAGTGTGGGCTCTGAGAGAAGGCTGAGCGAGCCCGGAGGCCCAGTGTGTGTTTTCGGCTGTGAAAGCGCTGGCAAGAGAAGGTGAGGAGGAGCAAGGGCTTTCTTTCCACGCTGGCACTTTGGCTGTGGGAGAATTCGCCGTCCGTTTGCGGTGTGGCAGCGGGGCTCTGCCAATCGTGGCAGTGGCGCAGAGTGTTGGTACCAGTAGGAGGTGGGCAAGCGCGGAGCGCCAGTGCGTTTTCGGCTGTGAAAACGGCGGCAAGGGAAGGTGGGGAGCAGCAAGAGCGCTAAGCCCGTAGAGCTCTGGTGTGGGAGAGACATCGCCGCACGTTTGCGCTTTGGGAGCTGGTCTGGGCCGAGAGTGAGCGTGAGCTGGAGAGTGTGCACGCCGAGCGCCCGGAGGAAAGGCGAGTTGCAGTTCGCCGCGGCGTGTTGCGCTGTGGAAGTGCTGGCAAGGCGAGGGAAGGCGAGGGCGAACAAGAGCTTTGAGCGCTGGCACCTTTGCCGGGGGAGAAACGGCTGGCCCTTTGCAGTATCGGAGCTGGGCTCTGCCTATCGCACACAGCGGCGCTGCGGGGCTTGCTTAGCTCCTAACACTGCCATCACTCCCTGTCACTGTCGCGATGAACGGCAGAGCGGTGCTCCGACACTGCCAAAGTCCGGGGCGATTTCTCCCACGGCAAAGGCGCCAGGACGCAACGCCCGCGCTCCGCCTCACCTTCCCTTGCCACCGCTTCTACAGCAAAACGCACGACGGTGAGCTGCGCTTGCCTTTCCTCCAGGCGCTTCGAAAGCACCTTCTCAAGGTCACGCTAAACCTTGGCACGCCGCGCTCCCAAAGCGAAGCGTCCAGCGATTTTTTTCCCGCCACAGGACAGGTGTAAGGTCTTATTGCTGTTGCTGGTCCTCACCTTCCCTCGCCAGCGCTTTCACAGCCAAACGCGCTCTGGGCATCTGCCCTTGCCGTGCCTCCCAGCGCTCACGCGTTCTCCAGCTCACTCTCGCTCTCGGCACACACCAGCTCCCAAAGGGAAAATGTCGGGCAATCTCTCCCACCCCTTAGTCTAATGCCTTCGTTCTGTGAAAGCGCTCGCACGGGACGGTGAGGAGCAGCGAGAGCTTTCAGTGCGCGCACCTTTGCTGTGGGAGGAAGCGCTGGACGGTTGCCGTGTTGGAGCAGGGCTTCTGCCGAGCGTGAGCGTGAGAGAGCGCGTTGGCAGCGTTCGCAGTTAAGCAAGGGACGGACCCCACGAGTCAAGGCAACGGCAGAGCCCCGCTCTTTGTCGGGCTGTGAATGCTCAGGCAAGGGAAGGCGAGGACCTGCCAACGGCATTAGCTCCTTACACCTATGGTGTGGGAGAGAGAACTCGCTGGGCGTTTGCCCTTCGGGAGCTGGTCTGTGCTGAGAGTGAGAGTGATCTCGAGAAAGTGTATCGGGCGTGCCTGGAGGGGGCGGGGGGGGAAACAACAAAAGAAAGGGGGGTAGTTCACCGTTGTGCGTTTCGCTGTGAACGCGCTGGCAAAATAAGGTGAGGAGCAGCGAGACCTTTTCGTGCTGGCACCTTTGCTGTGGGAGAACTAGCTGGACGTTTGCAGTGTGGGAGCAGGGCTCCGCCTGTCGTTACAGTGATGCAGAGCTCTGGCAGTGCTGGGAGCTGGGCAGGCACGAAGGCCCCGAGTGCGTTTCGGCTGTAAAAGCGGTCGTAAGGGAAGGAGAAGAGCAGTGAGAATTTTCCGTGCCGGCACCTTTTGCTGTGGGAGAAATGGCTGGCCGCTTGCAGCACTGGAGCAAGCACTTTGGGAGCTGTGCGTGCCAAACTTTAGCGTGACCTTGAGAAGGTGCTTTCGAAGCGCCTGGAAGAAAGGCGAGCGCAGCTCACCGTCGTGCATTTCGCTGTAGAAGCGGTGGCAAGGGAAGGTGAGGCGGAGCGCGGGCGTTCCGTCCTGGCGCCTTTGCCGTGGGAGAAACGGCTGGCCGTTTGGCAGTGTCGGAGCAGGGCTCTGCCGTTCGTGGCGATGACAGAGAGTGTGGGCTCTGAGAGAAGGCTGAGCGAGCCCGGAGGCCCCGTGTGTGTTTTCGGCTGTGAAAGCGCTGGCAAGAGAAGGTGAGGAGGAGCAAGGGCTTTCTTTCCACGCTGGCACTTTGGCTGTGGGAGAATTCGCCGTCCGTTTGCGGTGTGGCAGCGGGGCTCTGCCAATCGTGGCAGTGGCGCAGAGTGTTGGTACCAGTAGGAGGTGGGCAAGCGCGGAGCGCCAGTGCGTTTTCGGCTGTGAAAACGGCGGCAAGGGAAGGTGGGGAGCAGCAAGAGCGCTAAGCCCGTAGAGCTCTGGTGTGGGAGAGACATCGCCGCACGTTTGCGCTTTGGGAGCTGGTCTGGGCCGAGAGTGAGCGTGAGCTGGAGAGTGTGCACGCCGAGCGCCCGGAGGAAAGGCGAGTTGCAGTTCGCCGCGGCGTGTTGCGCTGTGGAAGTGCTGGCAAGGCGAGGGAAGGCGAGGGCGAACAAGAGCTTTGAGCGCTGGCACCTTTGCCGGGGGAGAAACGGCTGGCCCTTTGCAGTATCGGAGCTGGGCTCTGCCTATCGCACACAGCGGCGCTGCGGGGCTTGCTTAGCTCCTAACACTGCCATCACTCCCTGTCACTGTCGCGATGAACGGCAGAGCGGTGCTCCGACACTGCCAAAGTCCGGGGCGATTTCTCCCACGGCAAAGGCGCCAGGACGCAACGCCCGCGCTCCGCCTCACCTTCCCTTGCCACCGCTTCTACAGCAAAACGCACGACGGTGAGCTGCGCTTGCCTTTCCTCCAGGCGCTTCGAAAGCACCTTCTCAAGGTCACGCTAAACCTTGGCACGCCGCGCTCCCAAAGCGAAGCGTCCAGCGATTTTTTTCCCGCCACAGGACAGGTGTAAGGCCTTATTGCTGTTGCTGGTCCTCACCTTCCCTCGCCAGCGCTTTCACAGCCAAACGCGCTCTGGGCATCTGCCCTTGCCGTGCCTCCCAGCGCGCACGCGATCTCCAGCTCACTCTCGCTCTCGGCACACACCAGCTCCCAAAGGGAAAACGTCGGGCAATCTCTCCCACCCCTTAGTCTAATGCCTTCGTTCTGTGAAAGCGCTCGCACGGGACGGTGAGGAGCAGCGAGAGCTTTCAGTGCGCGCACCTTTGCTGTGGGAGGAAGCGCTGGACGGTTGCCGTGTTGGAGCAGGGCTTCTGCCGAGCGTGAGCGTGAGAGAGCGCGTTGGCAGCGTTCGCAGTTAAGCAAGGGACGGACCCCACGAGTCAAGGCAACGGCAGAGCCCCGCTCTTTGTCGGGCTGTGAATGCTCAGGCAAGGGAAGGCGAGGACCTGCCAACGGCATTAGCTCCTTACACCTATGGTGTGGGAGAGAGAACTCGCTGGGCGTTTGCCCTTCGGGAGCTGGTCTGTGCTGAGAGTGAGAGTGATCTCGAGAAAGTGTATCGGGCGTGCCTGGAGGGGGCGGGGGGGGAAACAACAAAAGAAAGGGGGGTAGTTCACCGTTGTGCGTTTCGCTGTGAACGCGCTGGCAAAATAATGTGAGGAGCAGCGAGACCTTTTCGTGCTGGCACCTTTGCTGTGGGAGAACTAGCTGGACGTTTGCAGTGTGGGAGCAGGGCTCCGCCTGTCGTTACAGTGATGCAGAGCTCTGGCAGTGCTGGGAGCTGGGCAGGCACGAAGGCCCCGAGTGCGTTTCGGCTGTAAAAGCGGTCGTAAGGGAAGGAGAAGAGCAGTGAGAATTTTCCGTGCCGGCACCTTTTGCTGTGGGAGAAATGGCTGGCCGCTTGCAGCACTGGAGCAAGCACTTTGGGAGCTGTGCGTGCCAAACTTTAGCGTGACCTTGAGAAGGTGCTTTCGAAGCGCCTGGAAGAAAGGCGAGCGCAGCTCACCGTCGTGCGTTTCGCTGTAGAAGCGGTGGCAAGGGAAGGTGAGGCGGAGCGCGGGCGTTCCGTCCTGGCGCCTTTGCCGTGGGAGAAACGGCTGGCCGTTTGGCAGTGTCGGAGCAGGGCTCTGCCGTTCGTGGCGATGACAGAGAGTGTGGGCTCTGAGAGAAGGCTGAGCGAGCCCGGAGGCCCCGTGTGTGTTTTCGGCTGTGAAAGCGCTGGCAAGAGAAGGTGAGGAGGAGCAAGGGCTTTCTTTCCACGCTGGCACTTTGGCTGTGGGAGAATTCGCCGTCCGTTTGCGGTGTGGCAGCGGGGCTCTGCCAATCGTGGCAGTGGCGCAGAGTGTTGGTACCAGTAGGAGGTGGGCAAGCGCGGAGCGCCAGTGCGTTTTCGGCTGTGAAAACGGCGGCAAGGGAAGGTGGGGAGCAGCAAGAGCGCTAAGCCCGTAGAGCTCTGGTGTGGGAGAGACATCGCCGCACGTTTGCGCTTTGGGAGCTGGTCTGGGCCGAGAGTGAGCGTGAGCTGGAGAGTGTGCACGCCGAGCGCCCGGAGGAAAGGCGAGTTGCAGTTCGCCGCGGCGTGTTGCGCTGTGGAAGTGCTGGCAAGGCGAGGGAAGGCGAGGGCGAACAAGAGCTTTGAGCGCTGGCACCTTTGCCGGGGGAGAAACGGCTGGCCCTTTGCAGTATCGGAGCTGGGCTCTGCCTATCGCACACAGCGGCGCTGCGGGGCTTGCTTAGCTCCTAACACTGCCATCACTCCCTGTCACTGTCGCGATGAACGGCAGAGCGGTGCTCCGACACTGCCAAAGTCCGGGGCGATTTCTCCCACGGCAAAGGCGCCAGGACGCAACGCCCGCGCTCCGCCTCACCTTCCCTTGCCACCGCTTCTACAGCAAAACGCACGACGGTGAGCTGCGCTTGCCTTTCCTCCAGGCGCTTCGAAAGCACCTTCTCAAGGTCACGCTAAACCTTGGCACGCCGCGCTCCCAAAGCGAAGCGTCCAGCGATTTTTTTCCCGCCACAGGACAGGTGTAAGGCCTTATTGCTGTTGCTGGTCCTCACCTTCCCTCGCCAGCGCTTTCACAGCCAAACGCGCTCTGGGCATCTGCCCTTGCCGTGCCTCCCAGCGCGCACGCGTTCTCCAGCTCACTCTCGCTCTCGGCACACACCAGCTCCCAAAGGGAAAATGTCGGGCAATCTCTCCCACCCCTTAGTCTAATGCCTTCGTTCTGTGAAAGCGCTCGCACGGGACGGTGAGGAGCAGCGAGAGCTTTCAGTGCGCGCACCTTTGCTGTGGGAGGAAGCGCTGGACGGTTGCCGTGTTGGAGCAGGGCTTCTGCCGATGGTGACAGTGAGGCAGAGTGTTGGCAGGGGTGGGAGCTTGGCAAGCACGCAGCTGCAGCGCGTGTTTGGCTTTGAAAGCGGTGGTGAGGGAAGGTGAGGAGCAGCAGCTTTCTGTGCTGTCCCCTTGGCTGTGGGCCAGATGGCCGGACGTTTGCACTTTGGGACGTGATCTGTGCCGAGAGTGAGAGTGAGCCTGAGACTGTGTATTCAGAGGGAGTGGAGGAAAAGCAAGTGTAGTTCAGCTCTGAGTGTCTGTGTGTGTGTGTGAGTTTGTGTCTCTATGAATGCGCTGGCAAAGTAAGGTGAGGAAGAGCGAGAGCTTTCCGTGCTGGCGCTATTGGTGTGGGAGATCGAGCTGGACGTTTGCAGTGTCGGAGCAAGGCTCTGCAGATCCCCATAGTGACAGAGAGTTTTGGCAGTGTTAGGAGCTGAGTAGGCCCGCAGCAGCTCTGTGTGTTTGGCCATGAACGAAGTGGCAAGGAAAGTTGCAGAGCAGCATGAGCTTTGAGTGCCGGCAGCTCTGCTGTGGGAGAAATCTCTGGACGTTTGCAGTGTCGGAGCAGGGCTCTGCTGATCGCCACAGTGACAGAGGTTTGGCAGCGTTAGGATGCAAGGTAAGCGCAGAGACCTGGTGTTTGTGGTGCCGTGAAATCCATTCTATGGGAAGTGGAGGGCCAGCAACCGTTTTCTGTCCTGGCACCTTTGCTGTAGGAGAAAAGGCTGGTCAATTGCGATTTTGGAGCTGCGCTCTGCCGAGTATGAGAGCGGAAGATACAGATATGGGACCTTTAGGAGCAAACTGAATCACAGAGCTCCAGTGTTTGTGGGCCTGTGAAAGGGCTGCCAAGGGAAGGAGTGGACTATCAAGAGCTTTCAATCCTGGCACCTTTCGTGCCTTAGGTAGAAGTATCCCCTGTGCACCCTGTGCTGTAATAAAGAATGCCTGCTTTCTAAAAGTCCAAAAATGAGTCTTAGAGAGTTCTTGCAACGGGCTTTTATGATAACAGTTTTGGCAACCCAGTTGAGTCTCGACGGTTCCTGGGATTGCAGGATTTCATCCGGCACCGAGGGATTCTCAGGAAGGACCACAATCTCCGGACCAAAGACCCCCTGAGCGAAGACCACTATTTTGTAAGTATTAAGGCATTCTTGTTGGAAATTTGGATACCTGCCCATTAGTCGTAGTGAAAGCTCCTCAGGTTTGGGTTAAGCCTGGGGCTGGGGTTAGAGTCCCCATTGGTTTGATTGATTTTGGAACAAAACCTGCAGTTATTGTCATTATACGTGTTCGTCTGTGGTATTGATTGTCGTTGTGGTTTCATTGTGTTACTTCTTGTGTTTGAAATAGGTGCTGGATCATCTACAGGGAGGGGAATTTTAAAGAAATCAACTTTGGGGTCTGTTCTGAGTTATTGGAGACAAATTGCTGAGCTGTCAGGTGGGGTGGTGAAAAGGGATGATTTAATTAAATATTTAACCAATGGTGGATGCTTTATAAATTGGAGGATGGCGAAAAGTGGCCAGTAAATGGTACTCTAAATTACAATACTGTGCTGCAATTAAGTAATGTTGTTTTTAAGGTGGGAAGGAAAATGGGATGAAGTCATGTATTGTGATATGTTTTTCACTTTGAGAAATCACCCTGAATGGCAAAGAGACTGTGGGGTTAATGCACCACCTAGTGACTCTTTTGTTCTGTCTTTGGAGAAGGGTAAGAATGCTAATAGAAAGGGAAATAGGCTGACAAGAGAAATAGGCTGAAAAGATGTTGTTCGGCTTGTAGTATAGGGCAGAGGTGTTTGAAATTGTATGAGCAAGAATGAGAGGAGGACACCGAGCTAATCATTGCACCTGAAAGGCAAATGGGTCCTCCTGCAGAATCCCATGCAGATTCGGGACCAAGCGATAGAATAAATGATCTAAAGAATAATGAACTCTCTGATTCTAGTCCTATAGCAAGATGAACTAGAGGCAGACAGGGAGACATTCTTCAAGCCTCTCTCCGCCAAGCAGTCGGCAATGAAGGAGTGGTAACTATAAAGGTGCAGCTGGTAGTATTGGGGAAAATGTTTGAAAACAGGAGAGACGTGTAATTGTTGGTTTCCCCAGATAGGGATCAGGATGTTGTTCTTGGTATGAGAAGGGGTAGAAAGAATTTAGCCCTGTAGCGGGCAGAATGAATTGGAAGGAGTCTGCTGGGTCATAGCGGGAAAATCGGAGAAAATGTATCGTGACCCGGATTGGAAAGATGTGCGGGTGTTGCTAAACACTTTATTCCTGCCTAAGGAAAAGAGAATGGTGCTAGAAAAAGCTCGGGAGGAAAATGAGAGACTAAATGCAAGGATGGTCTAGATTGCTTTATGCTAGCACAAGAGCTGGACTGGGATCCAAATACAGGGGCGGGCAGCTTAATGAATAATCAATATCAGCAGTTGATATTGTATGGAATAAAGCATGGGTAACTAGGCTTAAAAATCTTGCAAAACTATATCAGGTGGTGCACAGTAAAGATGAGGGCCTCTCTGTCTTCTATAAGAGACTGTGTGTAATAGCCTGGAAGCAGTCAGATTTAGATCCTGAGGATGAGGCTAATAGAATGACTTTTACTACTTTGTGGGGCAGTCAGCACTGGACAGAAGGAGAAAGTTACAAAAGGTAGATGGCATTGTCTGGAATGTCAGCATCTCAGTTCATAGGAATTGCATATAAGGTATACTATAATAGGGAAGGATTGGAAAGGAAGGAAAAGCAGAAAGAGAAATTGAAGGATAGAAAGCAAAATGCTGCAATTTTAGCAGCTGCCTTTGCCCAAGCACAAATTTCCTCTCGGGGAAGAGGTTTCCCAAGAGGGCAGGGGCACGAAGTGGGGTGATGAGCAAGAAGAAATATAGGAAATAGGGTCCCTTTGGGGGTGCACTTACTGTAGAGAAGAGGGACACTGGAAGCGGGAGTGCCCGTGTTTGCAGAGGACTAAGGGACCAGACACATCTATACTGGCTGTAGAAGCTAGGGACTGAAGAAGACCGAAGGAATCTCCCCCAGCAGAGCCTCTGGTTAAAATCAAGCTGGGGGAAAATGAAACAGAAATAGATTGTTTAGCTGATACAGGGCCTACTTATTCAGTTTTAAATACAAAGAAACACGAATTGGGATATGATACTGTAAGAATTATCAGTGTGACTGGAAAGGCAGACACATGGCCCTTCTTTAAACCCCTTAAGTTTAAAATTGGAAAACAATGGGTAATACATCATTTGCTGTATTTGCCTGGTGCACCAAAACCCCTAATAGGTTGAGATTTATTAGAAAAATTGGAAGCTGAAATAAAGTTCAAAAATGGGGAAGTGGAAGTGATAGTGCCTGAATCTAAATCCTTCCTGCCACCATGGCCGGCCACAGCCCTGGCAGCCCTTCCTGTGGGAGCCAGGGCTCTGTGCCAGCCTCGGTCGATGCACAGACCTGCAGGTGGCCTTTGCTGCTTCTTCTGATACACTGAAAATAACCTGCCCGTTCTCACCACTGCCCCATCATGACACATAATTGGTTAAATTGGGAAGCATCTCTCTCCCTCTCTCCCAGTACTTCCTCCTGCTGCCTCCATCTCTCCTGTACCAACTCTGGTCCCGGAAGTGCCTTTTCTAGGAAACAAGATCACCTGGCAGGGTGGACTGGTCCCTGGAAAATCCCTTTTTTTAAAAAAAAAACCCACCCCAAACTTCTCCCACGTAGTTAGCAATAGGACGAGAGGAAATGGGCTCAAGCTGTGCCAGGGGAGGTTTAGGTTGGATATTAGGAAAAATTTCTTCACGGAAAGGGTAGTCAAGCATTGGAACAGGTTGCCCAGAGAGGTGGTGGAGTCACCATCCCTGGAAGTGTTCAAAAAACGGGTAGATGTGGCACTTGGGGACATGGTTTAGTCTAGTCTACCCTTGATTGGTTTAGTGTGGACGTGGTAGTGTAGGTTAGTGTTTGGACTGGATGATCTTAAAGGTCTTTTCCAACCTAAACAATTCTATTCTATTCTATTCTATTCTATTCTATTCTATTCTATTCTATTCTATTCTATTCTATTCTATTCTATTCTATTCTATTCTATTCTATTCTATTCTAAATTTGTCCAAGCTTCAATATTATTATTGCAGGAAACAGAACAGATGGAAAAGAAAATCCCAACTGAAATGGGGAATGCAGTAATTCCTACTGTCTGGGCAGGAGAGGTGCCAGGGAGATCAAACAGAGCTGAACCTGTAAGGATAGACCTTAAACCAGGGTCAGTGCTGGTAAGATTGAAGCAGTATCCCTTAAAATTAGAGGTTAAAATTGGGCTAATATCTATTATACAGAATTTTTAAAGTATGGATTGTTGAGAGAATGTGAATCTAAGTATAATACTCCAGTTCTGCCTGTTAAGAAAGCTGATGGGGAAATCCTGCAGGTTAGTCCAGGATCTAAGAGCAGTGAATCAAATTGTCCAAGATCTCCACCCTGTGACAGCAAATCCATATATGCTGCTGACAGCTCTTACCGAGCAATATGGGTGGTTTACAGTTCTAGATTTAAAAGATGCCTTTTTCTGCATTCCGCTTGATTTTGACAGTCAGGATTTATTTGCTTTTGAGTGGGAAAATGCTGAAACAGGAAGAAAGACCCAGTATACCTGGACAGTATTACCACAAGGGTTCAAAAATAGTCCAACAATCTTTGGAAATCAATTAGCAAGGGAATTGGAATTGTGGAGACAAGACAATAGGACTGGAATAATGCTACAACACGTGGACGATATATTGCTAGCTGGGAAATCTTGGGCAGAATGTTTGGAACTGACAGTCAGTTTATTAACTTTCCTTGGATTAGTGGTTATCGAGTATCAAAAGAAAAAGCTCAAATTGCACAAGAAGCTGTAACATATTTGGGGTTTGAAATCCTCAAAGGACAAAGACAGTTAAGTAATGAAAGGAAAGAAGCTATTTGCCAACTTCCAGAACCTCGGAATGTCCATGAACGGAGAACTTTTTCAGGGATGGTGGGATGGTGTCGCTTATGGATTGTTAATTATAGGCTAATGGTGAAGACCTTGTATGAATTATTGAAATCATCAAAAGGCCCCCTACGATGGACCAGTGACAGTTGAAATGCACACACTCAACTTAAAAGAGCTATGATGAAAGCTCCAGCCCTAGGCCTCCCTAATTTAGAGAAGCCTTTTGAACTATTCACTCATGAAAGACAAGCTGTGGCTCTCAGTGTTTTGACTCAACGCTTGGGAGAATACAAGCGAGCAGTGACATATTTTTCTAAACAATTGGATACAGTAAGCCAGGGGTGGCCTGGATGTCTGAGAGGAGTAGCTGCAACAGTATCATTAATACAAGTGGCATGGGAGCTTACTATGGGACAGAAAATAACTGTTTATGTTCCACACATGGTGATTACAGTACTGAATCAGAAAGGCGGACATTGGTTGTCTCCTAGTAGAATGCTAAAATATCAAGTGGTACTAATGGAACCAGATGATGTAATCTTAAAAACCACTACTATAATTAATCCTGCTATGTTCCTCTCAGTTTGACAGGAAGAAGGCAAGAGGGAACACGATTGCTTGCAGACCATTGAAGAGATTTATTTAAGTAGGCCTGACTTAAAGGACATCCCCTTGCAGAATCCAGACTGGGAATTGTACGTGGATGGTAGTACCTTTGTAAAGCAGGGAAAGCGAGTATCAGGATATGCAGTCACTACTGTTGACACAGTGGTAGAAGCACAGGCCCTACCTACCAAAACATTGGCCCTAAAGGCTGAATAAATTGCTCTTACCTGAGCTTTACAATTGAGCAAAGGCAAACGTGTAGATATTAGGACTGACTCAAAATATGCCTTTCTGCATGTGCATGGAGCTATCTGGAAAGAAAGAGGATTACTATCTGCCCAAGGGACGGGGATAAAACATAAAGAAGAAATTTTGAGTTTACTGGAAAGTATAACAGCTCCTGTTGCTGTAGCTACCATGCATTGCAAAGCCCACCAATCAGGACAAACCACTCAGGAAAAGGGAAACAAAATGGCCGATTTGGCTGCAAAGCAGGCTTAGAAGAAGAAATATAGCTATAGTACCAGAGAGGAAAATTTCCCTTCAGGAGAACTCTGTCTATGACAAGCAGGACTTAAAATTAATTGAAACATCGAAAGCAGAAAAACAAGAAAAAGTCTGGGCAGTTACATCCTCAGGCCTAGTAGTAGTACCCTATTCCGTTATGAGTAGTCTAGTAAAGGAGGAACACAATGCTGTGCACGGGGAACGGAAACTATGTTAAAACATTTACAAAAATCAGTTATTAGTAGGAATATGGTAGAAATGATTAGATCAGTTACAGAAAGATGTGAAATATGTTGTAGGAATAATCAAAAAATGCAGAATAAGGTTCAATTTGGAAAAACTACTGAAGGACAGGCACCAGCAGAATATCGGCAAGTAGATTTTACCAAATTGCCAAGAAAAGGAGGGCTAAAGTATTTATTAGTCCTCATGGATACATATACAGTTGGCCTGAGGCCTTTCCATGTCGCACCAACAAAGCAGGAGATGTCATAAAAATATTATTGAAAGAAATAATTCTGAGATTTGGAATACCTCTCAGAATGTCATCGGATAGAAGCCTGCATTTTATAGCTAAAGTAGTTACTGAAATAAGTAGAATGCTAGGTATTGGTTGGGATCTGCATACCGCCTATAGGCCTCAGTCTACCAGTAAAGTAGAAAGAACAAATCATACTCTTAAAACTCAGTTCAGCAAAATATGTCAAGAAACCTCGATGAATTGGACTCAGGCTTTACCTTTAGCCTTGCTAAGAATTAGAGTCCAACCTTGAGGCAGACAACATTTTAGCCTGTACGAGTTAATGTACGGGTGACCATATCAGACACCTGGATTACCAGGAGAGATGCGAATACAAGGGGAAAGTGATATGAAAAATTATTTCATGGCCCTTGGGAGAGTGTTGTATAAACTGAAGAAACATATAGTCTTAAATAAATCTCTAAGTCTTGATTCCCCAACACATCCTTTCCAACCTGGAGACTGGGTGTATGTCAAGTCCTGGACCTCTGAACCACTGCAAGAGAAGTGGAAGGCACCATTTCAGGTTTTGTTAACCACACATACAGCAGCCAAACTGGAAGGAAAAGGACCATGGATTCAGTATTCCTGCATCAAGAAGGTGCTGAAGCTATGGACTACCGAAGAGACAGCCCCTTTAAGACTCATGTTAAAGTGATGATAGTAATTGTAATATATATGCTAATCATGATTTCAGGAAGCGTAGAGCCAGAATTAGACAAAGAGAAGTTACAGGATTATCAAGAATAAGTATCCAAAATAGAATGGGCTTAGACATGATACCAGCTTCCCAGGGCAGAGTATGCAGTTGTCAACTCTAGTTGTTGCACATATATGGATGAAACTGGACGAATAAATGTAGACTTGGGAATTATGAAACAGCCAATTAAAATGGTTGAACAAATACAGAAGGATGATACACCCTTAGGGTTTGAAGAAATCTGGCATAAGTTAACCTCGGGGTTACCTGATTGGTTCTGGCTAAAGAAGTTATTTTTAGTAATCATTTTTATTACTGTTGTCGGTATAATTGTTTGTACAATAATACCATGTTGTAATTGTTTTTCCAGCCTTTGTTGGAACTACAGAAAATTGATATGATGAGGATTGAAGCTTGCTGTCAATCCACAGAAGAAAAGGAGGGATTGATACCAAGCTTGAGAAAAGCAAATGATTCCCCTCCTGTGAAACAATCTAGCCAAACTTGGAATGTTTCAAATACTTTATGGGTAGATGGCCTTAGAGCTTGCTCTAAGATTAGACAAAAGGGAATTCACGGGACATTGTATCCTTGAGTAGAATACATAAGGAGGATGTACTAGAATAACCTAGTTTTGTATCAGTAGAATTGTGTAACTAAGCCAAAAATGAACCGAGCATGCCTAAAAACCTGAGTCCAGCCAGTGAAGACTACCGACGACCACCAGAGGACCCCAAAAGACCACCAATGGACATAAGTACGCATGCACGAAGGACATTTACATATATTAATATGTTCCAAGAAATAACATGACTATGGTAATCATTTCTTGGAAATGTAATGAATATGTATATCTTACATCGTATATAATCTTTGTAGTTAAGTAACCTGGTGTGCACATTAGGTGGAAGTATCCCCTGTGCACCCAGCGCCGTAATAAAGAATGCCTGCTTTCTAAAACTCCAAAAATGAGTCTTAGAGAGTTCTTGCAACCGGCTTTTACGGTAACAGTGTTAGAACCGTAACAATGCAAGGCAAGCACGGAGGTCCAGTGTTTGTGTCGATGTGAAACCGGAGCCAAGGGAAGGTGAGGACTAGCAAGAGCTTTTAGTCCTGGCACCTTTGGTGTGGGAGAAATCGCTGGTCGTTTGCCGTTTCGGAGCTGGGCTCTGCCGAGAGTGAGTGAAAGCTACAGTGTTGGGACGCTCAGGAGTGAAGGCAATCGCTGAGCCGCAGTGTTTGTGTTACTGTGAAAGCGCTGCCCAGGGAAGGAGAGGATCAGCAAGAGCTTTTAGTACTGGCACCTTCGGTGCAGGAGAAATCGCTGGACGTTTGCAGTTTTTTAAGTGGCCTCTGCCGAGAGTGAGAGCTTTGGGAGCGTTAGGAGGCAAGGGAAGTGAAGAGCCCCAGAGTTAGTACGTCAGTGAAAGCGCTGCCCAGGGAACGGGAGGATCAGCAACAACTTTCAGTACCGGCATATTAGGATCGTTAAGATAGAAGGCAAACGCAGAGCCCCCGTGTTTTATTCGCTTTGAAAGCTGTGCCAAGGGAAGGTGAAGACCAGAATCATCTTTTAGTCCTGGCTGCTTTGGTGTTGGAGAAATCGCTGGACATTTACAATTTCGTACCTGGGCTCTGCAGAGAGTGAGAGTGAGAGAGTATTCAGGACCGTGTGACACGTTTCACTCCCCCCACCCCCCCCCCCCCCCGCCGCCGACGGGGGCTTTTAAAAGATCGGGGGTTTTAGCATGACGATCACCGGCTTTTTGCGCCTGATTTCCGCGCCTTTTGTGCTCCACCGAGCCCCAGGCAGTACGAGCCCCAGGCAGTATGCCCCTCGGCAGGGGCAGCAGGAGAGGCGCAGCCCCTCGTTTCGCAGACAGGGTCCACAGCCAATGAGGCGCCTTGGATCTTGGGAGGGTTCTGAGCTTCATGAGCAGTTACAACCACAGCTCAGATCCGACCAAGGGTATACATGGAGTGCCGCTGGAGACCCCCTTTGAGCGGTCTTCTCAGAGCAGTGGGTCCATGTTCGAAACCTCTTCCCTTGGGTTGGGATGCCACCTGAGGAAACTTCCCGGGATCGAGTGCCCTCACCTCCTTTTCGTGAGTGATTTCCTCTGCATACCGACCAGAGAGAGAGAGACTTTCCCCCTGTCAGTGGGGGGTGGGTGCACTTTGGATCATCATGCTTGCGTGTGTTGACATATAGTATCGATATCCCGAGTGACACCTCGAACGTGTTATGTGTTCAATGTTATCAGAGTGTTGATTGTTTTTTGGTTTACCCCTGCATCTCATTGGTTTCTGTTGTGTGTCTTTGGCTGTTTTGTGAAATAAAGTTGAGTTTGTCCTTCGTTTGGGTTAGTCTTAGTGTACCTCCGTGGCATTTATAATTGGTGCAGCAAGCAGGGCGTCGATGGAGGAATTGTTGCAGAGGCATGGTTGTGACCACCCTCCCTTAGGAATGGAATGGGCGAGGGGGAAGTGGTGTGAGCCTGAAAGGTAGAATAGATAGTTGCAGAAAGGATAGAGGAATGCTGTTGTTGTCCAAAACTGATGCTGCTATAGATGTCCATTGTAAGGCCCTACCTGAACTATGCTTTTGTTTAGTGAGCAGATTGTCCAAGAACAGAAGTCTAGGTGATGTATTACTGACTTGATCAGTAAACCATGAGAAGTTGCTTAAGATCTGCCAAGAAGGAAATTAGGGGAAAGGTAATGCCGGCAGGGGGAGATCACGACCACCGACTCATGAGCCCCCTACCACAATTACACCCCAGACCCAAATTGAAGGACAACTGAGCATGCTCATTAATTTAAAGAGTAGGCAAAGAGAGTTGAACCAATCATAGCACTGCATATGTATTAGAGAATTGAATATGGTAATGAATGTGTATAAATAGATGCTGACTTGATGATTTGGTGTGCTAGCTTTGTGGAATTACCACCTAGCACCCATCTCTGCGCAGAAATGAAATAAAACAGTATCTTGTCTCAGTGTGCGAAGCTTGGCTTATTGCACAGTGGGTAAACGAGCCCTGTTTGGGACAACAGCTTTGGCCATCCGGGTGGGACCGCGCTGAAAAAGCCTTGCCCAGATCAACTTGCTGCAGCCAGCAGGGAGTACCGGACCAATTGGACTCCAGCGCGCACTGAGTAGTTCTTTGGGGACTGCGTCGGCTCATCCCCTTGCTGGGCAGTAAGCAACACAAAGGTGCAACGCTAAATCAAGCTATTGTGAAAAAGGGGAAAGACTGACAGGGGAACATTTGAATTCTGGTATTCTGGATTTGGTACTTGGTATTTGTATTTGAATTTGAATGTGAGTTTGAACACCTCTGCATAAGTCGCTCCATGGAAGGACTGCTGCAGTAGGATACTTCGTCCACAGAGATGCTAATTGAGGCTGAGTGTTTGAAGTTGTGGATAAAGCAATTTCCTAGGAAATATGAGATCTGGCTCCTCTACAGAAGTGCCCCCTTGTTCTCCTTTTGGATGCATCCTGAAACATTGGGGAAAATTTGGTAGGGATCCACTGACAACAGAAAAATTGAAAAAGTATTGTAGTCAGTGGTGGCCAATGTGTAAGTTAGAGGATGGACAAAAATGGGCTGAAAATGGAATGTTGAGTTATAATACTATTTTGCAATTAATGTTATCTTGTCAGAGGGTGGGTAAGTGGGATGAAGTTCCATATGTTGATCTGTTTTTCACGTTGCAAAATGATCATGATTCTAGAAAGGAATGTAAATTTATAGATGCAATAGGATCATACAGGGATAATCCTGAGAAGATGTGTAGAGTCAGACAAACAGTTATGTTAAATCATAATCCTACTCGGGGAGATGTACAAACGTTGTTGAATACTTTTGTCACTCTGGAAGAAAAACGAGTGGTGTTGGTCCTAATGCGCTCTGTCACTCCCAATCTCACTTTTGCTAGAGCCCAGCTCCAAAATTGCAAAGATCCAGCGACTTCTCCCGCACCAAAGGGGTCAGGAATGAAAACTCTTGCTGGTATTCACCTTCCCTTGGCACCGCTTTCACAGCAACACAAACACTGGAGCTCTGTGCTTGCCTTGTATTGTAACAGTCCTAATGCTCTCTCTCATTCCTTATCTCAATTTTGCTTGAATGCAGCTCCAAAATTGTAAACGTCCAGTGATTTCACCCACACCACAGGTGTAAGAACTGAAAGCTGTTGCTGGTCCTCACCTTCTCATCACAGCACTTTCACAGGCTCACCAACCCTGGGCTCAATGATTGTCTTCCCTCCTAAAGCTCTCAACAGTGTCTCTCTCACTCTCAATCTTGGCAGACCCCAGCTCCGAAATTGCAAGTGTCCAGTGATTTCTCTCACATCAAATGATCCAGGAGAGAAAGCTCTTGCTTGTCCTCACCTTCCCTTGGCAGTGCTTTTACAACCCCTCAAACACTGGGGCTTAGCAATTGCCTTCCCTCCTAACGGTCCCAACACATTCTCTCTCACTCTTGGCAGACCCTAGCTCCAAAATTGCAAATGTCCAGTGATTTCTCCGACACCAAATGATCCAGGAGAGAAAGGTGTTGCTGGTCCTCACATTCCCTTGGCACCACTTTCACAGCAACACAAACACAGGAGCTCTGTGCTTGCCTTGTGTCCTGGTTTCGGCTGGGATAGAGTTAATTTTCTTCCTTGTAGCAGGCATAGTGTTGCATTTTGGATTTAGTAGGAGAAGAATGTTGATGACACACTGATGTTTTAGTTGTTGCTAAGTACTGCTAATGCTAGTCAAGGACTTTTCAGCTTCCCATGCTCTGCCAGGTGCACAAGGAACTGGGAGGGGGCACAGTCAGAATAGTTGATCCAAACTGACCAAAGGGCTATTCCATACCTTATGACATCATGCTCAGTATATAAAATGTGGGGAGTTGGCCGGGGGGTAGCAATCGCTGCTCGGGAACTGTCTGGGTATCAGTTGGTGGGTGGTGAGCAATTTGCATTGTGCATCACTTCGTAAATTATTATTACTATTATTATTATACTGTTATTATTATCATTATTGTTTTACTTTATTTCAATTATTAAACTGTTCTTATCTCAACCCAGGAGTTTTTCTTACTCTTAGTCTTCTCATTCTCCCCCATCCCATCGGGGTAGGGGGCATGAGTGAGCAGCTGCATGGTGCTTAGTTGCTGGCTGGGGCTAAACCACGACACCTTGCATCATAACAGTCCTAACACTCTCTCTTACTCCAAATCTCACTTTTGCTTGAGCCCAGCTCCAAAATTGCAAAGGTCCAGCAATTTCTCCCACACCAAAGATGGCAGGACTGAAAGCCGTTGCTAGTCCTCACCTTCTTGTTGCAGCACTTTCTAGCCGCACAAACCCTGGGCTCAGCGACTGCCTTCGCTCCTAAAGGTCCCAACACTGTCTCTCTCACTTTCACTCTCAATCTTGGCAGACCGCAGATCTGAAATTGCAAATGTCCAGTGATTTCTCCCACACCAAATGTGCTGGAAGCTCTTGCTTGTCCTCACCTTCCCTTAGCAGTGCTTTCACAGCGACACAAACACCAGGGCTCTGTGCTTGCCTTGCTCATAACAGTCCTAACACTTTCTCTCACGCCCAATCTCAATTTTGCTTGAGCCCAGCTCCAAAGTTGTAATGGTGCAGCCATTTCTTCCACAGCATATGTGGCAGGAGTGAAAGCTGTTGCTGGTATTCTCCTTCCCTTGGCACCGCTTTCACAGCAGCACAAACACTGGGGCTCTGCACTTGCCTACCCAGGTACCCGTCCCAGTATTCTCTCTGTCGCCAGAGACCAGCTCCAAAATTGCAAACGTTGAGCAATTTCTCCCACACCAAAGGGGCCAGGACTGAAAGCTCTTGCTGGTATTCACCTTCCCTTGGCACCGCTTTCACAGCAACACAAACACCAGAGCTCTGTGCTTGCTTTGCATCGTAACGGTCCTAACACTCTCTCTCAGTCTGTCTCCAGCTCCAAAACTGCAAACGTCCAGCGATTTCTCCCACCCCGTAGTTGTAAGAACTGAAAGCTGTTGCTCATCCTCACCTTCTCATCTCAGCACTTTCACAGCTGTACAAACCCTGGGGCTCAGCAATTGCCTTCCTTCCTAAAGGTCCCAACACTGTCTCTCTCACTCTCACTCCCAATCTTGGCAGACCCCAGATCCGAAATTGCAAATGTCCACCAATTTCTCCCACACCAAATGTGCCAGGAGTGAAAGCTGTTGCTGTTCCTCCCCTTCCCTCAGCACTGCTTTCACAGCACCACAAACATTGGGTCTCTGTGCTTGTCTACCTGCATACCCGTCCTAGTATTCTCTCTCTATTGCCAGAGGCCAGCTCTGAAATTGCAAATGTCCAGCAACTTCTCCCACACCAAAGGTGCCAGGTGAAAGCTCTTGCTTGTCCTCACCTTCCCTTGGCAGTGCTTTCACAGTGACACAAACACAGGAGCTCTGTGCTTGCCTTGCGTCTCTCTCACTCCCAATCTCACTTTTACTAGAGCCCCGCTCCAAAATTGTAATGGTGCAGCCATTTCTTCCACAGCATAGGTGGCAGGAATGAAAGCTGTTGCTGGTCCTCAGTTTCCCTTGGGAGCGTTTTCACAGCAACACAAACACTGGGGCTCTGCCATTGCCTTCCCTCCAGAAGTCCCAACAGTGTCTCTCTCGCTCTCGTAGACCCCAGATCCCAAATTGCTAACATCCAGTGATTTCTCATTTGGCTGTACTTACGGCTTAGATAAAAGAATATGTTACCTTCTCTTTTGGTTTAACCCTAGCCAGCAACTAAGCACCACGCAGCCGCTCGCTAGCTCCCCCTGCCCCAGTGGGAAGGAGGAAAGACTCGGAAGAGTGTGAGAAAACTCATGGGCTGAGATAAGAACAGTTTAATAACTGAAATAAAGTAAAATAGTAGTAATAATAGTATACAAAGCAAGTGATGCACAATGCAATTGCTCACCACTTGCTGACCAACACCTAGCCAGTTCCCGAGCAGCAATTGCAGCCTCCTGGCCAACCCCCCACAGCTTATATACTGAGCATGATGTCATATGGTATGGAATAGCCCTTTGGCCAGTTTGGGTCAACTGTCCTGGCTGTGCCCCCTCCCAGCTTCTCGCTGGCAGGGCATAAGAAATTGAAAAGCCCTTGACTAGTGTAAGCAGTACTTAGCAGCTACTAAAATGTGTATTATCAGCGTTATTCTCATGCTAAATCCAAAACACAGCACTATGCCAGCTACTAGGAAGAAAATTAACTCTATCCCACCCGACACCAGGGCACCTTCCTTCCTCCATTGGGGTAAGATTTATCTAGAAAAATAGGAAGTTATTCGTATTTGTATAATTGCTATCCAAATGGTAATGACAGATTGGTAGATTTAGTGACTTTCTTGTGAATTTTTGTGATGATATTCTGAAAATGGAAAGTAGAGTTTTCTCAAGGTGAAATGACACCTGGGAAGATGGATGAACTATTACAAGCAAAGACAGTTGTGAAATAAAGCCAAAGCCATTGGAGTTGGAAAAATTCAGAACTAGGCACATGCTTGATTTCGTAGTTTATTGTGAGGAAAACTTACTTCTCCGAGCTGGGAAAATAATTTTTTGAACTGGAATGCCAGCTTCAGACCCCACTGAGGATGACACCTGGATGCGCAGGTGCGGGGCAAAGCTGCCACCTTCAAATCCTACCAGCAGGCTTGACAACATCCTGTGACAGGCAGCAAAAGCCATTTGGGTAGGAAAAATCCTGTTTTACCCATATGTAGCTTATAGTGCTGCTCCTGTATAGAGCTATGGATGTTCCGGAAAATAATGTTAATTACTAATATCATTACCAAAGAAAATAATATTTTCAAATATTTTGTGCAAACTGGATATTGTTTTTGGTCACATCGAATAGTATTTCAGTATTAGTTGGTGCTGTTTATGTACATATATCTGCTTAAATACACTTTGGGAACATAGAAAAGGGAAGCAGCAGGCAGTTTTTTTTTTAAAAAAACAGGAACATTTACAGCTCTTGGTTTTATTCCAGCTGGTGTTGTGTTCAAAAGCTATTAATTAGCTGTCACATTAAGTACAATCTCTTTTGATTTAGTGAGACAGGCCAAGATTGTTAATTTATTAAAATGTATTTGTGGAGGCCCATGCTTGTCTCTGCCAGTAATTCATTGAGGTCAATTGTTTATGTTGAGAAAACTGTTGATGCATAAATGAGAACGGCAGTTGGATGTCTGATAAAATCATCACAGCAAAAACACTTTGACAGCCTACAGCTCTTTTAAAAACAATTAATTCAGTAAAGTAATGGAGCTTATTTGTAGGTAAGTGATTACTCCTGATGCAGCAGTTAAGAAGTAGGTCCTGGGAGGAAGGGGGAGCAGGAGGTTTTAACAGCAGCACAGTTCAGTAATTTGGAAATAAAGTCACCTGTATGACTGTTATAGACAGAACACCTTACAGACAGGTTTGTTTGGTTTTCCAAGTTCTTATACACACCCCTTTTGATGACAGTGATAATGTATAGTATAACATAGCCCAGGGATTGAGGAGAAACATTCTCACCTTTATCCCATATTGCTTTTTTCTCTTTCTCTAAAAAGTGTTGGTTTACATAAGCATGACAATCCATGCTGTGTGACTCTTGGACCAGCTTACGCTGGTCCGTCTCTAACTGAAAGAGAGGCATTAAGTCCATATTTATAGTTGATACACAAAATGGATGAGATTTCTTGGAATATGTTGCAGGAGTCTTTTCAAGGGACAGTACTTAGAGTACCTGGTAATCTAGTTTTTTCTTTTAGCCACAGCAGCAGCAAACATGATTAACTTTTTTTCCTCCATTCAGAACTGACCAATACTAAAAAACTCGAGGTCATCTCTCCTGCCATAGCAGAAGATGTGATGAAACACACTGTATCACATATCTATGCCTGCACATGTAGATCCTCTAAACAAGAATGATGCCATTTCCCCCAGAATAGGAGAAATTTCTGGGAGATCTATCTGGAAAAATATTTATTGGGAAAAGACATCCTACTTAACCAAATGCTGGTCTGACTGAATTAATTAACCCTTTTTCTATTTCAGAGAAGTGTCCACTATAAATCCTGACATACTTGTCCAGAACTGTATGAGAACCAAAAATCTGAAGGTTTAGTTAAATGCATGACATACGTTAAATATTCCATCTCTCCCTCGTTGAGTGTATATCACCCCATGGATCAACATCAAGATCTCACCCTGACATTTGTAGTGACAGTAAGTAACAATGCTCCAAAAATCTAGGTGTTTAAGTAGAATGAAATACTACTGTGATATGATTTTTGTGCCTGGGCTGGCATAGATATTCACAGACATGACTCTCTGTGAACTTGCTCCATGGCAGCCAGTGGGGAAGACAATTCAGAGCAAGAACCAGGGCCTCTCCCATGCTCTCTTCCAGCAAGGAGGAGCTTGGGCCAGGATGGCATGAACCTTGGGGCCAACAGTGAAACTGTCCTGTACAAAAGAGAGAGTAGCTTGCACAGATTTCTTGCACAGCTCCCTAAGCAGCTAAACCCCGTGGCGCTGACCAAGGGAGAAATGAGAATTTTAGATGTTTCTCACATTCCTGCATGTCTAAAAAGCCTCAATGTCTTCCTGCAATGATCTGCTGATTAGTGATCCTGGAAGTAATTCAGTGTGCCTAGCTTTAGCAGCACTGCAACCTATCGCACTTCTGATTTCATACTGGTGCTCAGCATTTACCAGCAGCATGAATAGTGAGTCATCCAGGCTTTTGCTGCATTTTATATCATCTAGTCCCAGAAAGTTTTCTCTGTCTCCTGAAAAGGTACAAGTTTTCTGTGTTTTTTTCTGTGTAATCCCATGTAGAGACAGTGCTACTGACTAGAGACAGCAGAGTCTGTAAGTGATAACACAATTAGTAATTATGTTTAAACAAATCTGCAGCATACCACAAGTTCCCAACATCTCTTCTGACATGTCATTCCCTTGTATCCTAGAGATCCTCTTCACCAGACAGGGTGGGGCTGGAGAGTGATGGAAGCACTGAAAATCCACGTGGCATTATGTGGGATGGTCACTGTATGTTAAGATTCACATGCTGCACATTTTTCTGCTCTAAAAAATTTTTGTGAGAAGCTATTGTTGAATGTTTTCAATATTAGAATTAAAACTGTTGGCAGAAAGAAATATTGAATAAAAACAAAGCTTCACTGGTGACTTGGTATTGAAGAGCAGGCAGCGCTTGAGCTTTTTGAGTTTATCTGGCAACAGCTGCTTGCGTTTGTAGCTGGAGCTGGGTTGGAAAGAAAGCATTGGTTCTCCAGCCAGCCCAGCAGCATGGCTTTGACTGCTCTATAGAAAAGGCTGCTTTCCTGGATTCACTTTTTTGCAGAAAAGCCTTTGTTCACTTTTTAACTCAAGCAATGGGATTTACTACATTATGAGAGGACTTGTTCTTTCTTGACTTCTGCTTGACAGAAAGGAAGCAGGGTCATAGACTTCCCACAGGCATTGGTCTCAGGCTGCAATCCACTTCACCAGGAGAAACAGTTCTACAGGAGAAAGCAGGACAAAAATAATTTAGAGCTTCTGCCTGCAGCATCAGAAGCTGGGTGAAGGGGAGTCCTGGGACAAACATTGCTGCTGCTGTATTTGGAAGCTGGACAAAGCAACCAGAGCCCTTGCTCAGCAGAGTTTCCATGGTATGTTGCAGCATGTGGGGCATGGAGGGAACTGTTTTCCCATCTCTTACTTCTTCCTGATGAGCAGTCCAGAGTCAGGCCTGAGCACAGACTGACACAACCTTGGTGAGAGCACAGCGTGGCAGTGGGATCCCATCCCAGCCAGAGGACTGCCGGAGCGTGTTGTGCTCCATACATAGGCTCTGGGTGCATGTCTGCAGCCGGGGCATCAGAGCTGGTGGTGGGATGGGCACTGTTTTTTCTGTCATCCCCAGAAGATACACATCAGGACACATAAGCAGCCACCAACTTCACTGTGCTACTCTGGGTGAGGGGGGAGGGAAAGCAGTAAGAGAGGGCAGCTTTGCTGCTCCCCTAGAAAATAGAATCATAGAATCATAGAATAGTTTCGGTTGGAAAAGACCTTTAAGATCATCCAGTCCAAACATTAACCTACACTACCAATTCCACTCTAAACCAGTCAAGGGTAGACTAGACTAAACCATGTCCCCAAGTGCCACATCTACCCGTTTTTTTAACACCTCCAAGGATGGTGACTCCACCACCTCTCTGGGCAGCCTGTTCCAATGCTTGACCACCCTTTCCGTAAAGAAATTTTTCCTAATTTCCAACCTAAACCTCCCCTGGCACAGCTTGAGCCCATTTCCTCTCGTCCTATCACTAACTACATGGGAGAAGAGACCAACACCCACCTCACTACAACCTCCTTTCAGGTCTCCCCTCAGCCTCCTCTTCTCTAGGCTAAACAACCCCAGTTCCCTCAGTCGCTCCTCATAAGGCCTGTGCTCCAGACCCTTCACCAGCCTTGTTGTCCTTCTCTGAACGTGCCTCAGCACCTCAGTGTCTTTCTTGTATTGAGGGGCCCAAAACTGGACACAGTGTTCCAGGTGCGGCCTCACCAGCGCTGAGTACAGGGGGACAATCACCTCCCTGCCTCTGCTGGCCACACTATTCCTGATACAGGCCAGGATGCTGTTGGCCTTCTTGGCCACCTGGGCACACTGCTGGCTCATGTTCAGCCGGCTGTCGACCAACACCCCCAGGTCCTTTTCGGCCAGGCAGCTTTCCAGCCACTCCTCCCCAAGCCTGTAGTGTTGCATGGGGTTGTTGTGACCGAAGTGCAGGACCCGGCACTTGGCCTTGTTAAACCTCACACAATTGGCCTCGGCCCATCGATCCAGCCTGTCCAGGTCCCTCTGCAGGGCCGTCCTACCCTCCAGCAGATCGACACTCCCACCCAGTTTGGTGTCATCTGCAAACTTACTGAGGGTGCACTCAATCCCCTCATCCAGATCGTTGATAAAGATATTAAACAAGGCTGGCCCCAAAACAGAGCCCTGGGGAACACCGCTCGTGACCGGCTGCCAACTGGACTTAACTCCATTTACCACTACTCTCTGGGCTCGGCCACCCAACCAGTTTTTTACCCAGCGAAGACTATGCCCGTCCAAGCCATGAGCTGCCAGCTTCCCAAGGAGAATATTGTGGGAGACGGTGTCAAAATCTTTGCTAAAGTCCAGGTAAATGACATTCACAGCCTTTCCATCATCTACCAGGCGGGTCACCAGGTCATAAAAGGAGATCAGGTTGGTCAAGCAGGACCTGCCTTTCATGAACCCATGCTGGCTGGTCCTGATCCCCTGGTTGGCATGCACTTGCCTGTTGAGTTCACTCAATTTGAACTGCTCCATAATCTTTCCCGGCACCGAGGTCAGGCTGACAGGCCTGTAGTTCCCCAGGTCTTAGAGTAGAGTAAGGCCCCAGTAACTCACAGCTTATGCTGGTGTGAGCGCACCCTTTCCCTATTGCTCGCTGATGTGTTTTGAGCTCTGCCTCCACCCCACACTTGCTGTTCGTGCAAGACAGTTTTCTTCCTTGTGGTCCTTTAGTGAACCAAAAAGCTAAGCTTTTGATGAAATGGGTGAAATATGAGATCTGGCCCTTTGATAGCATTCTATAAATGCTTATGTATATTAACAGTTGTAATTAATATCTATTTAAAATGTAAGGGTCATCTAACCCACAGGGATTGATGATATTTGCTCAGGCATTGATCCTTCAGCATCAGATCCTTTCTGTGACTGCTTTGTGTGTTAGCTCGTGAACATTCAGGTAGAGTGACAAAATCTGCAAAGCTAAAATCAGCTACTATGGATTTGATCAACCTCATGCAGTGCTCATGTGCATCTTCCCTGTTGCCCCATCTGTCCCACCCCTGTGGTCAGAAGCAGCTGAAAATGCTGTAACAAAACTGAGTTGCACCATGACTCACAGCCTCAGGTTTAAAGAAAAGGTTGATATAGTTCTCAAGAAACTTTAGATTAAAATATAAACAAATGACTGAGAAATGGTGCTAAGCTTGGAGGGAGTAGGGAATTCAATGAAAGATTGTCGTGGTTTAGCCCCAGCCAGCAACTAAGCACCACGCAGCCGCTTGCTCACTCCCCCTACCCCGATGGGATGGGGGAGAGAATTGGAGGAGTAAGAGTGAGAAACACTCCTGGGCTGAGATAAGAACAGTTTAATAATTGAAATAAAGTAAAATAGTAATGCTAATAGTAACAGTATAATAATGATAATAATAATAATGATACACGAAGCAAGTGATGCACAATGCAATTGCTCACCACCCGCCGACCGATACCCAGACAGTTCCCGAGCAGCGATCGCTTCTCCCCGGCCAACCCCCCCCAGTTTATATACTGAGCATGACGTCATATGGTATGGAATAGCCCTTTGGTCAGTTTGGATCAACTATTCTGGCTGTGCCCCCTCCCAGTTTCTTGTGCGCCTGGCAGAGCATGGGAAGCTGAAAAAGTCCTTGACTAGCATAAGCAGTACTCAGCAACAACTAAAAACATCAGCATGTTATCAACATTCTTCTCCTACTAAATCCAAAACACAGCACTATGCCTGCTGCTAGGAAGAAAATTAACTCTATCCCAGCCGAAACCAGGACAGTATCCACCCCTTATTCTATACCATCTACGTCATGCACAGGCCCTCCCCTTTCCAATGTGTTCCAATTAATCACCACCGCTTTCCCTATCTTGATATACACACAGATATCATTCCCTTCGTCTATGGCCCATCCCTCTAAAATGTCCATTGAGTTCATTTAGCCCATGACTTTGGGTTCCATCTGTCATCACAGTCTTTCAGAGCAAGAGAGGTGGTGTGCAGTGTTGGAAGGTTGCATGCTGAAGTCAGTTCTCATTCCAACATGGTTTCATCAAAGTTCATTTTCATTAAGCTGGGCAATTCTTACTGCAATACCATTGATGCGGCATATAGCAATCATAATATATAGTATTATATACTTAATATTAACCTACTATATTATTATATTAACATGCAGTTAAGAGATAACATATAGTTAAGAGATAACATACAGTATTATAAAGCAATTAATATTATACAATTCAGTTCATTGGCTATTTTCACCCAAAATCAAATTCCCTTGAGGTACACATTGGGCTTCCCCATCCTTTCGCATCACCCACCAAGTGCACCCAGGTCCTTGAGCAAAAGCAATCCCACGAATGGGTTTGCCTTTGCCAGAGGGGGAAGTAACCCAGACTGTCTTCCCCAGCATATTTTTCATGTGCACTACAGGAACTTTATCTCCTTCTACAGTACGTAAAAGTTTTGATTGGGCAGGGCCAGCTCGATTGGCAGATCCCCTGGTGTTGACTAACCAGGTGGCTTTTGCTAAATGCGTATCCCAATGTTTAAACGTCCCACCACCCATTGCTCTCAGGGTAGTCTTTAACAAACCATTGTATCGCTCAATTTTCCCGGAGGCTGGTGCATGGTAAGGGATGTGATACACCCACTCAATGCCGTGCTCTTTGGCCCAGGCGTCTATGAGGTTGTTTCGGAAATGAGTCCTGTTGTCTGACTCAATTCTTTCTGGGGTGCCATGTCGCCAGAGGACTTGCTTTTCAAGGCCCAGGATGGTGTTCCGGGCGGTGGCATGGGGCACGGGATATGTTTCCAGCCATCCAGTGGTTGCTTCCACCATGGTGAGCACGTAGCGCTTGCCTTGGCGGGTCTGTGGGAGCGTGATGTAATCAATCTGCCAGGCCTCCCCATATTTATATTTCAGCCATCGTTCACTATACCCAAGGGGCTTGAACTGCTTGGCTTGCTTGATTGCAGCGCATGTTTCACACTCATGAATAACCTGTGCAATACTGTCCATAGTTAAGTCCACCCCTCGATCACGAGCCCATTTATACGTTGCATCCCTTCCTTGATGGCCTGAGGCGTCATGGGCCCACCGAGCTATAAATAATTCACCCTTATGTTGCCAGTCCAAATCCACCTGAGCCACTTCAATCTTAGCAGCCTGATCTACCTGCTGGTTGTTTTGATGTTCTTCAGTGGCCCGACTCTTAGGTACATGAGCATCTACGTGACGAACTTTTACAACCAGGTTCTCTACCCGGGCAGCAATATCTTGCCACAATGCGGCAGCCCAGATTGGTTTGCCTCTGCACTGCCAGTTGCTCTGCTTCCATTGCTGCAGCCACCCCCACAGGGCATTTGCCACCATCCATGAGTCAGTATAGAGATAAAGGACTGGCCACTTTTCTCTTTCAGCAATATCTAAAGCCAGCTGGATGGCTTTCACCTCTGCAAACTGACTCGACTCCCCTTCTCCTTCAGCAGTTTCTGCGACTTGTCGTATAGGACTCCATACAGCAGCTTTCCACCTCCGATGCTTTCCCACAAGACGACAGGACCCATCAGTGAACAGGGCATATTGCTTTTCATTTTCTGGCAATTTATTATACAGTGGGGCCTCTTCAGCACGTGTCACCTCCTCCTCTGGTGATATTCTAAGGTTTTTTCCTTCTGGCCAGTCCATGATCACTTCCAAGATTCCTGGGCGACTGGGGTTTCCTATTCGAGCCCGTTGTGTGATCAATGCAACCCACTTACTCCATGTAGCATCAGTTGCATGATGTGTAGAGGGGACCCTCCCTTTGAACATCCAGCCCAACACCGGCAGTCGGGGTGCCAGCAGGAGCTGTGCTTCAGTACCAACCACTTCTGAAGCAGCTCGAACCCCTTCATAGGCTGCCAGTATCTCTTTCTCAGTTGGAGTATAGCGGGCTTCGGATCCTCTGTATCCCCGACTCCAAAACCCTAGGGGTCGACCTCGAGTCTCCCCTGGTGCTTTCTGCCAGAGGCTCCAGGTAGGGCCATTCTCCCCGGCTGCGGTGTAGAGCACATTTTTAATATCCTGCCCTGCCCGGACTGGCCCAAGGGCTACTGCATGAACTATCTCACGTTTAATTTGTTCAAAGGCTTGTTGTTGCTCAGGGCCCCATTTGAATTCGTTCTTCTTCCGGGTCACTTGATAGAGAGGGCTTACGATCTGGCTGTAATTTGGAATATGCATTCTCCAAAACCCCACAACGCCTAAGAAAGCTTGTGTTTCCTTTTTGCTAGTTGGTGGGGACATAGCTGTTATTTTGTTGATCACATCCATTGGGATCTGACGACGTCCATCTTGCCATTTTATTCCTAAAAACTGGATCTCCTATGCAGGCCCCTTGACCTTACTCTGTTTTATGGCAAAACCAGCCTTCAGAAGGATTTGGACTATTTTCTTTCCCTTCTCAAAAACTTCTTCTGCTGTGTTGCCCCACACAATGATGTCATCAATGTACTGCAGATGTTCTGGAGCTTCACCCTGTTCCAGTGCTGTCTGGATCAGTCCATGGCAAATGGTGGGGCTGTGCTTCCACCCCTGGGGCAGTCAGTTCCAGGTGTACTGAACACCCCTCCAGGTAAAAGCAAACTGGGGTCTGCACTCTGCTGCCAAAGGGATGGAGAAAAATGCATTAGCAATATCAATTGTGGCATACCACTTAGCTGCCTTTGACTCCAGTTCATATTGAAGTTCTAGCATGTCTGGCACGGCAGCACTCAGCGGCGGTGTAACTTCGTTCAGGCCACGATAGTCCACTGTTAGTCTCCACTCCCCATTAGACTTTCGCACTGGCCATATGGGACTGTTAAAGGGTGAGCGAGTCTTGCTGATCACTCCCTGGCTCTCCAGTCGACGAATCAGGTTATGGATGGGAATCAGGGAGTCTCGGTTGGTGCGATATTGCCGCCTGTGCACAGTTGTGGTAGCAATCGGCACCTGTTGTTCCTCAACCTTCAGCAACCCTACAATCGAAGGGTCCTCTGAGAGACCAGGCAAGGTGGACAACTGTTTAATTTCCTCTGTCTCCAAAGCAGCTATGCCAAAAGCCCACCGGTACCCTTTTGGGTCCTTGAAATACCCTCTCCTGAGATAGTCTATGCCAAGGATGCACGGAGCGTCTGGGCCAGTCACAATGGGGTGCTTTTGCCACTCATTCCCAGTTAGGCTCACTTCAGCTTCCAGTACAGTTAGCTGTTGGGATCCCCCTGTCACTCCAGAAATACAAATGGGTTCTGCCCCTCTATAGTTTGATGGCATTAGCGTGCACTGTGCACCAGTGTCCACTAGAGCCTTATACTCCTGTGGGTCTGACGTTCCAGGCCATCGAATCCACACAGTCCAGTAAACCCGGTTGTCCCTTTCCTCCACCTGGCTGGAGGCAGGGCCCCTCTAACACTGGTCACAGTATTCGCTGTTCACTTCCTGTAAATGTGAATCAAAAGTCCCCTGATCAAGGTCGGAAGTAAAATTAGCCCTCTTACTCTGTCTCGGGAACTGCTCACTGGAAACTGGAGCTGCAATTTTCCTGGGAGAACCGCCTTTTCTAATAGTTTTTCCTTGCAACTCACGCACCCGTGCCTCTAAGGTTGAGGTGGGTTTTCCATCCCACTTTCTCATGTCCTCTCCATAATCACGCAGGTAAAACCACAGGGTGCCCCGTGGTGTGTATCCTCTATATCCTCTCTCTTGAGCATAGGGACATTGACTCCTAATGGCTGAGACACTGGTCCGTGCAGGTGGGGAGTAGGACAGATCCTCTCTGAGTTGTTGGAACTCTTGGCACATTTTTTCAGACAGTTTTTCCACAGCCGAGACACAGGCCCGTAGGGAGGAAGAGAGCTTTTCTTCGTAGTCCCGGAGTTGTCTAGCCACTTCATCCACCGTTGGTGCCTCGTCGTCTTTCCAGGCTAGTATTGCCAATGAGTTGGAATACGATGCTGGTGCGCTCCGTACCACCTTCCGCCACATGGATTGTGTGCACCTGACTTCATCTGGGTCTTTGGTTAACTGCTCATCATTCAGGTCACTGTAAATCACCTCCAGCACGCCTAATTCCCTCAGGTACTGGATACCTTTCTCTACGGTGGTCCATTTGCTTGGGCGGTATAAAACATCCTCCTTGAAGGGATACCTTTCCTTCACGCTTGACAGAAGTCGCCTCCAGAGGCTGAGCGGTTTTGCCCCTTTTCCAATTGCTTTGTCAATGCCCCCTTCCCTGGAAAGGGATCCCAGCTGCTTGGCTTCCCTACTCTCTAAATCCAGGCTACTGGCCCCGTTATCCCAGCATCGGAGCAGCCAGGTGATGATGTGCTTGCCTGGATGACGACCGAAATCTTTTCGCATATCTCGCAGCTCACTCAGGGATAGGGATCGGGTGGTCACCATCTCATTTATGGGTTCTTCCTCCTCTGGTTCTCGTGATGGCCCTGGTTCATCTTCATCCCTTACTAAACGAACTGATTTCCTCATGTATTTCTTCTTCTGTATAGGGGCAACTGATGCCGGTGCAGGTTGGTTCTCTGGTTTAGCCGCAGTGCCTGCCACTGGGGTTGGAGTGGCTGCAGTACCTGTGGTGGGTGTTGGAGTAGCCACAGTGCCTGTGGTGGGTGTTGGAGTAGCTGCAGTGCTTGTGACTGTGGTTGGAGTAGCCACAGTGCTCATGGCTGTGGTTGGAGTAGCCACAGTGCCTGTTGTTTTGTCATCAGATCCAGAGACCCTCTCTTTCCCTGGAGGGTACTGAATAGTGTTGAACAGGGCTCTATAAGCATGGGCCAGTCCCCAGCATGTTGCAATGAGTTGTGTCTCTTTGGAGTTGCCAGGGTGAGAACATACTTCTTCCAAATACTTTACTAGTTCTTCAGGATTCTGCACTTGTTCAGGGGTGAAGTTCCAAAACACTGGAGGTCCCCACTGCCCTAGGTACTTGCGCATACGATCCCACACACCCTGCCACTCATAACTATCCAGCCTTGGGGTAGATCTCTGGATGGTATTTTTAAACTGCTTACTGACCTTTATCAAAACGGAAACAACATTCCCAAGAATTATCAATAGAAGTATCTTAACTGCCCAGGGGTGTTCAAGATACAGGAAAGTTGTTGTAATGAAGGAGGAAACATCATAGAAGAAAGCAGCAAAGGTGCCATTCTGTATTTCCTCCACAACAAGCCTCTCAGAGAAAGAAGCATAATTGCTAACTCTCTCTATGAGGTAGTACCCGAAGTACAGTAGTGACTTCTGTATGAAACCCAAATACCAAAGAATGCTCAAGGTCAGGGCTTTGATAAGGAGCCTCCCGAGCAAAAGATCATGAATCACTGCAGAGCATAGCACACTACACAAACTGACAGCAAGCTTTAACGCGTGCTACAAAAAAAAGAACATGGTGCAGATCAGAAGAACTAATATCGTGACTGGCAACTGTTAACAGACTCCTTAATACACTCTGATTAATCTGTTGTTATCTCAAGCCCCACGTTGGGCGCCAAAAAGGACTGTCGTGGTTTAGCCCCAGCCAGCAACTAAGCACCACGCAGCCGCTCGCTCACTCCCCCTACCCCGATGGGATGGGGGAGAGAATTGGAGGAGTAAGAGTGAGAAACACTCCTGGGCTGAGATAAGAACAGTTTAATAATTGAAATAAAGTAAAATAGTAATGCTAATAGTAACACTATAATAATGATAATAATAATAATGATACACGAAGCAAGTGATGCACAATGCAATTGCTCACCACCCGCCGACCGATACCCAGACAGTTCCCGAGCAGCGATCGCTGCTCCCCGGCCAACCCCCCCCAGTTTATATACTGAGCATGATGTCATATGGTATGGAATAGCCCTTTGGTCAGTTTGGATCAACTATTCTGGCTGTGCCCCCTCCCAGTTTCTTGTGCGCCTGGCAGAGCATGGGAAGCTGAAAAAGTCCTTGACTAGCATAAGCAGTACTCAGCAACAACTAAAAACATCAGCATGTTATCAACATTCTTCTCCTACTAAATCCAAAACACAGCACTATGCCTGCTGCTAGGAAGAAAATTAACTCTATCCCAGCCGAAACCAGGACAAAGATGAAACTTCAAAAAGTGCTTAAGCCTGCTTCTTAATTCTTGAAACTCAAATGCACAGAAAAGTAACCTCTTAATTGCTACATGCCTGTGCATGCCTTTGCCACTGTCTGCAAAGTCAGCTTAGATATATTTTAGTGACCAAAAAGGTGGACATTTCTCAACCATAGTGCTGTACACAGTTCCAGTTAAATAAAATCTTCCCTCTCTGCCTATGTATTAGAAAAACAAATTCTAGCTTACAAGCACAAAGTCGGTCTTGGAGTTTTCTCTTGATACTAATATAAACTCATGAGGAGATGTTTGTTGCCTGAGGCACAAGAATCAGAGTGGAAATACTCATGACATCCTTAGCTGGAAAACTTGATTATAAGAATCTTTAAATCGTACAAGACACCATGCTCTCCTGGAGACTGACAAATGAAGAGGACTAACCAACTAACTAGTTGGATTGCTACAAATTTTTTGTCACCTTCAGTAGTACAACACAGAAGGGCAAAATGTTCACTAATCCTGACTGAAATTTGGCTGGAGGATACAGACAGGAAAAGAGCAATGGCTCTTCTGCCCAAATTAGGCTTTCTGGACAGTGGGTCAAATAGGTAGGCCTCTTTCCTTTGGAAGACTTTCTTCTTTCTTAAACCAGTATACCATTAGTATTGCACACTACTTTCTTGGCAGAAAGTTTTGCTTCAAAAGTCATTTACAACCATGGTCTGGAAGCTCAGTGGGCTGCATAGGTCCTTCGGCACACAGTGAAGAGCAGCTCAAAGTATAGCCCAGGGACAAGAGAAAGCAGCTAGCAACAAGGACACCTGTGATTGACTTCTTGTCTTGCTATGCATTTCTTTGGAGAAATGCACACATTTGACCCTTTACTTCAATTTAATCTTGAAAGTAGGGGTGGCAGTAATTAATACTGTACAGAACTACACTGGATGTCTGTTGTGGTTTAACACCAGTCAGCAAGTTAGCACTACACAGCCACTCGCTCACCCTGCCCCCGACCCTGCAGTGGGATAGGGATAGAATCACAAAAAAGTAAAACCCATGAGCTGAGATAAAGGCAGTTTAATAGGACACCAGAGGAAGAGAAAATAGTAATGATAAAGGAATATACAAAACAATAATGCACAATGCAGCTCACCACCTGTTGACTGATGTCCAGCCCATGCCCGAGCAGCAATCTCTGCTCCCCCGGTCAGCTCACCCCCCCCCCCCCCCCCCGTTTATATACTGAACATGATGTCATATGGTATGGAATATCCCTTTGGCCAGGTTGGATCAACTGTTCTGGCAGTGCCCCCTCCCAGTTTCTTGTGCACCTGGCAAAGCATGGGAAACTGAAAAGTCCTTGACTAGTGTAAGCACTACTTAGCAACAACGAAAACATCAGTGTGTTATCAACATTCTTCTCATGCTAAATCCAAAACACAGCACTATGCCTGCTACAAGGAAGAAAATTAACTCTATCCCAGCTGAAACCAGGACAGTGTCCATCACTGTTTGGAAAGGTCAATTAAACCTTTTTTTAGTGTTTCTTTATGTTGAATTCTCCTTCAAATGACCTTTTAAGCTATCTATCTGCACAGAAGCAGAACAGAAAACTTAGTGCTGCCAGTGCTGTTGGCTCAAACAATGCTTTTGACATTTCAGGAATTACGCATGAAGGATTAGCAGATAAGTGGCACATTGTTGTGCATGAAAAACAGTCCTTAACCCTTCACATATCTCAAAAGAATATGTGCATGACCTGGATGGAGAGTGAAGAGGCACTGCAAAGTGGGCATTTGGCTTTCCTTTTTTCATTACAAAGGATTCACATTTGTACTAAGAATCCCAGGGAACTTCGTGGAAAAACTGTAAATGTTAGGGCAGATGAGTGATGGACGGAGGACTGCAGGAGTGGGCATGCTGCAAGGTTTTGTGTGCATGACAGAAAATGGATCAGAAAAAGTGTTAATATGTGCTGAGTTTACATACTCCAATTTAGGATGGGGAGGTGGAGGTGAGAAAGTGGCTTTCAGGCCACAACTGCAAGCACAGAAACGTCCTGGAAAGATTGTCACTGTGGTGCTGCTCAGGATTTTGCAAAAGCAGCAATGGAGCCAGTCCTCACCTTAGCTCAGGAGTTCTTAATTAATTCCTCATTAATAAGGCACTGTAATTAATAAGGCATTGTAAGTGGAGCCTGGGAACTATGTTTCTGGTCAAAGAGGAGAGTAAGACTAGAAGCAAAGGAGCATGGTCTGTGGAGGATAGGTATAGAAGCATATGAGTGTAGAAATGAGGTGACAGAGGAAAAAATAGTAGTACGCTTAGCTAGAAATCCTTGGAATTGCTGACCCAGTGCATTCTTCTGTTTTGAGGCAAAACCAGCATCTAGATAACACATGAGAATTTCTTGTCCATTGTCCAACCTCTTAAAAACCACCAGTAGAGAAGGTCCTTCAGCTTCTCTAAATAGTCCATTGCCATACTGTTTCAGACAGCATGGATCCAGGCTGGAAGGTGGCCAGAATACCAGGAAGACCTTCACTCCTGTAAAAAGTGTTTTTCAAACTTTAACTGTTACAAACAATACAAGTTTTTCATTCACACAAAAAATGAGAGCAATACTTTGTTGTCATGTTCTGGTACTGGGACAGAGCTGTTCCACTTGCTGGGTCAATGCCTGCCAACAGCAATCACACTTTTGGCTGTCTCATGTCCCATTAGTCATCATATTTGACTTGCCCTTGTGTAAAATCTCTGAAAGGATCAGAATGCAAGACTATATGGCTACAGTGCTGCAAAAATTTAATGGAAGATAGATGGAAAGCTAGGTTAAGATAAATTATCCTTGCTAAAAAGAAAGTCAATATCGTCATCTTAGTCTTGAGGATTAAGTTACAGTGATTTAAGGATACATGAGAGCACTGAATTGGAGGTTTGACATGCTTTAGCATATATATATCAACTTCACACACTTTCCTGAATAGATAAATGACAGTCAAAGGTCAGCCAGGGAGCTGAACTGGGAGCTAACAATTATAATGTTAGTTTCTGCAACCATTGCTATGTTTTCTTTTTATATGGACCTCAGCTAGGATTACAACATGCTATACACCTGCCATTACCACTCATGAATTTTCCATTATGCTGGCTTACAGATCTCTCCCAAATGAACTTTTAGTGAAATTTAGAAGGCTCACCCTTACTACATGTCCAATTCCTTTTACAACATTGAAATACTGTCAGGTCTTAACATGCTTAGGCTGTACCAAGGTCAAATCAGCTACTATTCAGTTGTCATTCTTTAAGAACATTTGCTTGTAATATGTCTGTGTACATCTCTGTGAGGGAAGAAGTCCACTGGGAGGGCAGAGGCAGGGAGCAATGGGGATCTGCTGTCCTGCATGTGTGCTAAGCACCTAGAAAATTAGGAAAGTGTCTCTATTTGCTTTTGCTGTTGGGGTTTGCAATGGTGTTTTCAAAGCTTCAATTTTTCCTTTAGGATATGTCAGAGTCTGCTTTGGAACAGCATTAGCTGCCCTATCTATTAGACAAAGCCTATGAGAGTGGGATACAGTTGTTATCAGATAGTGCTTTTGCAATGACCAGCAATGTAAGCTTTAGAGCCACAAGGACCATGCATTCTTCTTGCTTAATTTTTTAGTCAGTAGTTTATATTATTCTTTGTGCTATCTCTATTTTCTTCATGTATGTCTGTGAACATTACCTTTTTTGGAAGGAATCTCTATCATCTTATGGATTTTTAATAAGCATTTTGGTTTTTAAACAGGAACAGTCCCTTTATTTGTATATTGTGCCTTGAAGAAGTTTTTAGTGCTTAAGCTGACTGCAGTCCTCTTTCACTTAGGCACCCGAAAAGGTAAATTTTAGTGTATGATTCCCATTAAAGTAAAACAAATCCTTTAAGATACATGCATGATTAAGTATAGGAAGGTAAGTAACATCTAAGTGGTTAATCTGTCATTGCAATGTTATTCTTGAAAATAATAAAATAACCATCCATAACCTATAATTTTTAGAAGCAAATATGTTGAAAAACCTCAGCAGGAAGAAGGTTTGGGTAGTAAAATTTGCTCCAAGTCCTGTTTAGAATCACCTATAGGACAAGGATGAAATACGGAGGAGAATTATCAATTGCAAAGGCTCCCTTCTGCTCATTAAGGATGTTGTTATGTGTTCTAGAGCGCCAGGAGTTTGAATATGCTTCCATTAAAATTTTGTTCACAATTTTTATATATATGCCAATGCTTTTAAGTACTTCAAAAAAATGGAACTCTGATCCGAAACTTGTTATGTATCTTAATCAATCAGCTACAAATGGCATCAAAAGACTGCCTGCAGTAGCCTTACATGAGATATCTAGATGCATTTTGCAACCATCCCTTTTATTAGGTCATTAAGAAAAAAACCCCAAACAACAAAGAAACAGAAGAATAACAGCATGATCAAGGAAGGAATTACATGTCTTGTAGCACTTAGAAACCTCAGGCTCACTCTAAGGCAGAGAATTTTTGATAAAGCACATCATTACAAAGTCTGTATTCATTTAGACCATAATGTTGCTACATAAAATTGTCACAGTCTTTGTAGTTTTAAACCAAAATGTAGTTATCTTTAACTTATGAAGCTTTTTTGTTTGACTGCATGGTGGAAAAAGTTGGTTGCTTGTTTAAAGTCTACTTCCATTAAAAACAACCCCAAAATACAGGGGAAAAAAAGGAAGACTCTGGAAGGACATGTCTGGAGTCCACAATGATATGTAAAGGAGCAAGATTACTACATTAAATGTATGCAGTCAGGCATGCATCCCAGGCTGAAACATGGACCAGGCTGGACTGATGAAATAGATTCAGCCATTGAGTCAAATTCTTACTTCTCTTAGCATTGGCTCCAGGTCTGAGTTCACTACTCCTCCTGGAAGTTTCTCCTTGGAATATGTAGTTAGTGCTTGGCAGATGTAGTGGAGGCTACATGGGCAGATAGAGGGGCCATGTATACTGCTTTCCCAAGAGGTAGGAGCTGTCAGTGAGGAATGTAGCTGTCGTGGTTTAGCCCCGGCCAGCAACTAAGCACCATGCAGCTGCTTGCTCACTCCCCCTACCCCGGTGGAATGGGGGAGAGAATCAGAGGAGTAAGAGTGAGAAAACTCCTGGGTTGAGAGAAGAACAGTTTAATAATTGAAATAAAGTAAAACAGTAATGATAATAATAGTAACAATATTATACAAAGCAAGTGATGCACAATGCAATTGCTTACCACCTGCCGACCGATACCCAGACAGTCCCCGAGCTGCGATCGCTGCCCCCCGGCCAACTCCCCGCAGCTTATATATGGAGCGTGATGTCATATGGTATGGAATAGCCCTTTGGTCAGTTTGGATCAACTATCCTGGCTGTGCCCCTTCCCAGTTTCTTGTGCACCTGGCAGAGCATGGGAAGCTGAAAAGTCCTTGACTAGCATAAGCAGTACTTAGCAACAACTAGAACATCAGTGTGTTATCAACATTCTTCTCCTACTAAATCCAAAACACAGCACTATGCCTGCTACTAGGAAGAAAATTAACTCTATCCCAGCCGAAACCAGGACAGTAGCTCATGGGCTAACCCCCCTCTTTATGGCTCTTTGTTGAGAAGCAAGATCCAAGTCCTTAGGCAGAGGTTAGGAGATCTTTTTTTCGTTTTTAGATACCAGTTTTCTCATAAGTACTTGCATGCAGCGGTGGTGAGAAATCGGCCAGGGCATCATTTTTTCCACCAGAAAACTTGCTTTTGTCAAAAATTGAAATATTTTCTGAAAATATATCAACTTCAGTTACAGTCTTGATGAAATCGGACAGTGTGGAACTCTACTTGGTTCAAGTAGGTGAAGCTATGTGGCAATAACAGGATGGATACACTTTCTTGCAGCAAAAGATGTCCACAATTATACTCAATTTAAGAGAATACTCCATCCATTGAATTGTGATTTGCCAGTTAAAAAAGCAGAGGTCTTGATTTGTGGGTGAAGAGATACACAAGTGCAAAAGAAACAACACTACAATTAATTTTAAAAGATTTTAAAAGAATGCAGATGTCTGTTGTCAGAACTGTGAAAACACACAGATGCTTGTTTCCTTGTGCAATTGCTACTGTTGTGTAAGTAGTTCCCATCATGGCAAACAATGAAGGTGAGACACTGAGATAGATAGCTTGGACAAACTTGTATTTATTTGTCAATGCCACTTTGGTGACTGTAACTACAAATAGATTTGATATTGCACATCCAGTGTTCGATGTCATTAACATTTATCAGCTGTCCTTGTTTCGGCTGGGATAGAGTTAATTTTCTTCCTAGTAGCTGGCATAGTGCTATGTGTTGGATTTAGTTTGAGAAGAATGTTGATAACACACTGATGTTTTAGCTTTTACTAACTACTGCTTATGCTAGTCAAGGACTTTTTCAGCTTCCCATGCTCTGCCAGGTGCACAAGAAACTGGGAGGGGGCACAGCCAGAAGAGTTGATCCAAACTGACCAAAGGGCTATTCCATACCATATGACATCATGCTCAGTATATAAGCTGGGGGGAGTTGGCTGGGAGGCTGCAATTGCTGCTCGGGAACAGTCTGGTCAGCAGGTGGTGAGCACTTGCATTGTGCATCACTTGTTTTGTATATTATTATTATTGTTTTCCCTTTCTTTTCTGTCCTATTAAACTGTCTTTACCTCAACCCATCAATTTTCCTTTTTTGTTGATTCTCCCCCCCCATCCCACTGGGGAGGGGGAGAGTGAATGAACGGCTGTGTGGTGTTTAGCTGCTTGCTGGGTTAAACCACAACATCAGCAAATTCAATAATGAGTAGCAGCAGCAGTCTTTTCATCAAAGACAAGCATCATAAACTCTGTATTTGACTATATATTTTCTATGTGACATTTCATTATTCCTGAAGGAGCATTGTGCTGGTTTTGTCTGGGATAGACTTAATTTTCTTCATAGTAGCTAGTATGGGGCTATGTTTTGGATTTGTGCTGAAAACAGATAATACAGGGATGTTTTAGTTGCTGCTGAACAGTGCTTACTGAGGCACTGCTGAGTCAAGGCCTTTTCTGCTCCTCACACCAGCCCACCAATGAGCAGGCTGGGGGTGTGCAAGAAGCTGGGAGGGGACACAGCTGGGACAGCTGACCCCAGCTGACCAAACGGATATTCCATACCATATGACATCATGCTCAGCATATAAAGCAGGGCGGGGTGGGGGTGGGGGAGAAGAAGGAAGGGGGAGACATTTGGAGTTACGGTGTTTTGTCTTCCCAAGTAACTGTTATGTGTGATGGAGCCCTGCTTTCCTGGAGATGGCTGAACACCTATCTGCTGATGGGAAGCAGTGAACAAATTCCTTGTTTTACTTTGCTTGTGTGTACAACTTTTGCTTTACCTATTAAATTGTCTTTGTCTCAACCCATGAGTGTTCTCAATTTTACCCTTCCTATTCTCTCCCCCATCCCACTGTGGGGCAGGGGGGTGAGCGAGAGGCTGTGTGGTTCTTAGTTGCCAGCTGGGGTTAAACCACTGCAATCGTTAATCCTCTCCCTGCAACTACTGTGCAAGGGCTATAGGATCCATTGTTCTCATTGCTTTTTCTCTCTCTGATATCTTATTTCCTTAGCAAGGCAAGCACGAATAAAATAGCTTGGAAGAAACCACTTCACACAAACCTGACAGTCATCTCCCACTAAATTATACAATACTGTACTCAACTTCTTAGATGCTTCATTTAGTGGAAGACAGCTAAATGCTGTTAAAATCAAAAGGAGGAAAAGAAACTGTGATCCCATTTGAGGAAACAACTTAAGGGCTCGGCACAGTCTGCAGCTAATGTAATTGTCAAAGCTTTTGATTTTGGAGTTTCTTTTCAGGGGTCCCTTAGATCTTCCCTGCTGTAGAAACATTAAATTATGTTTGCTGACTCAATATTAATCTCTGAAAGTACTGCTAGAGGTTTTTTCTTTTCTAAATTACAGAATAATTGGAATTGATCTGAATTGTAACTCATCAGCTTAATTCTGCTGAATGTTGCACTTAATTCTGCATTCTAATGAATTACTTGTGTACCAAATAGGCTCAGATGCTTGGCGTCTTTCTGTTCTATGTTGTTGCAGAAACACTCTGCCATCACTAGATGGAGATCCATTCCTTGCAAAACAATCGGATGAGCTAATGGCTCACATTTGGCTTCTTCTCTTTGCAGTCTTGTTTCCTAAGAAAGTTTGTGCATGTGTAAGTTCATGCGCATCTTTCCCATCTGCATCCTTGTATCTTTTGAAGCTATTGGCCAGTTTTAACTATACAGGACACATGAGTAGCAGTCCCAAGGACACCACAGGTTCAATGGAAATGGGAAGGTGAGGCAAAAGAGGAGAGAGACCCTTCAGGTGCCTCAGTAAAAGACAACATCTAGGAAGTGCTGCAATACCTGGTAGACAGGAGAGAATCCAGATGAGACACATCTATAGTTAACAGTCCTGCTGTGGGAATCTCTCAGGCACAGCCCACATGGGTTTTGAGAAGTGTACCAGAAGACCCAAATCTGCAGGCAACCAGGATTTCTTGGTCTCACTGCTTATAGTCCTTCTCCTTCTGACTCCCCCCTTTTCAAGAAACTCAGTGCTTTAACAAATGAAGATGGGGGCCTTATCTGACTGGAGAGAGTAGGAATGCTTAAAAATATATGAAGACAGAGTCTCAAGGATGTATTTTTCAGGGGAAACACTGAATGTGTATGGGCTGGTTTAGAACTGCAAGAGGGTGAATCCAAATAATTCAGATTTTTAGAACTAAATTAAAACCCTGGGTTTTTTTTTTTTTGTTTGTTTTGTTTTTTTTTTTTTTAAAGGCATGTCATACCTGGATCTGATTCTGCTCAGGAATTTAAATCAAAACCATCCTTAAACTCCATTTCCCTAGACTCACAGACCCATTTTTATCTTATGTGATGAGTTGCAAAGATTACATATGTCAAATGAGACAGAGCTGATCTTCTGCAAAGAATAAGTCAGGGGTTCACAGAGTTGTGCTACGTGAGTTAGAGGCAATAGTAACTCCTTCGTTCTTTGCAAGGTGATGATAAAAAACAGAGGGAACACTACTTTTAATTTTGGCTTTTTTCTCCACCAGATGGTGCTCTTTCCCGTGTCCTGATGTGGTTGTTCAGTCCCAATCAAGTAATACCTAGCCATATTAGCCCCTCTGCATGTCTTTATCTGTCTCTAACCACGCTGTGCACCCGGATGCATTGTACTGGGGGACTGCCTTGGCCAGCCCTGCTTTTGCAGGTCTGACCTGCAATTGTGCATGATTGTTGCAGGATGCTTGGAGTCTGTTTGGTTCTTCAAAAACTTCATGATTCATTGCGAAACTGATATTGTAACTGAGACCAATCACATTGCATCAAGACATCCCAATGCTTTGTTACCACCATATATGTACAGCTTTATGGCACTGTCCAAGACAAACAAACCAAGAAATGAGGTATCCTCTGTGCAATTCCACACACCAGCATGATAGAGGTCACGATGTATTAACTAAGCATGGGATTATGACCTGCGATGGAATGCGTTAGCTCTTTGGAAATTATGTATTTGTTTCTCCAGACAAGGTCTGTATCACTGTAAACAAGTGGATGACATGCCAAGCAAAAAACAAAGGCTGAGCCTAGCAGGAAATAAATCTGATCTTACAGCATCTACATCCTCTGATTTCCAGAGCACTTGCTGCACTTGCCTTGACACGGGGCTGTCTGGTCCCTGCTGAGGGCAAGCTCTGATCTTGCATAGACCAGAGCAGCTCACCAAAGAGCTCTTGTAACTTCCACTTTTATTTAGTACCAGGAAGACAGCCAGCAAAGGATGTTGCCAGCAAAGGCTTCATTACCTCTACTAAAAGCTCTGAAAAGTATAAAGAGTTAACACAATGTCCCATGACATGTTCCCTGTCATTTTAGATGTATGGTGTGACACCGCTTAGAACAGTAAAGACACTGATCCACAAATAACATGTCTGGGACCTGACGATCCTCCAGTCACCAGCTGCAGCCCTGTCCTTCAGCTGTCAGCACCCTCAACCTGCTCACAGCTCTCCGTAGCCCTCACCTCTGCCTTTTCCCCTTTTAAGAAAACTCCTGAAATAACTAAGCATTTATTTTGTTGTAAGGTTTTTTTCCCTGATTTCTTTCTCCCTCTCCATATATTTAGCCTGTTGTCGGTCCCCACCCTGCCTCCCCCTGCCACCCTGATAGTGTATTATTGGCGGTGTTGAGGAGATACACCTGCCAGATGGTTCAATGATTAACTCAGTGTCAGGAAGGGATAGGTGGGGGTTCCAATACCTGATTTAAATAGATGGTGGGCAGTATGAGTTTCTTTTCTGTAGGACTTTTGTGCTTTGTTCTGATGATGTTACTCAGCTAGGAAGGAGGCAGGTAGGAGATTGTAGTTACAGAGCTAAGCCTTTTCACAGGAAGTTGTTAAAGCATTTTATGAGCCTGAGAATTATCACTCCCCCATTCACAACTTCATGAAATAAGACAGACACTTGCCCAAGGTGTACCATGAGTCAATGTTAAATAGGTATGCCTGGGCTTTACCTTGCAACTTTACAATGCATTTTGGGGGCTCTGTAACAACAGCAGATTCAAAAAGGGGAAAAAAATTAGTAAAGAAAAACTTCGTGAGACCAAATGACTGCAAGGAATCTAAGACTTGTAACTGTTGAGTCCTATCCCCTTCTGTCAGAGCCTGCTAATTCCTATAGGTCCTTTCATTCACACATCAAGTGACATCTTAAAAACAGGACTTTTGCTGGCAACTTGAACTAAAATTCCACTCTACTTCTTCCTTTTTCCCCCACCTTTTAGTGGGAAAAAAAGTTTTAACTGTGATTAATTTTAATTTCAATTTTCATTTCTTGTTTAGATTACATGATTTTTCATGACCTGTTTGTCTTATTTAGGTGCCATTGTCGATATTTAATTTAGTTAAATAGCAAAAGCATTGTATTTTTGTCACTTGCAAGCAGCTGAGTCCTACAAATAGCTTCTTCACAGCAGGAATGGTGCAGGAATGGTGACCAGCTGCATGGACCTTGAGAACTGCCCTGACCTTAATTTTGCTTGATGATTTAGTGATGCATCAGATCATTTTATCTGTTGTGAGGTCTGTGTATCCTGCTTATTCAAATGCCTAGATGATATAACCTTCATGGACAGATCCACTCCTAATGAAAAAGGGGCAAAAACATACTCCCATGGTTGTGATTATAGTGGTAGAGCTATTTCATGCATTTGTGCCAAATACTTCAAGGATTAACGACAGCAAATCCTATGGCTCAAGATCTGCTTGGATCCTAAAGTCTGTTTCAGTTTGGTCTTTTCCTGCCTAGAAGTTTGCCCTCATTTAAAAATCAAACTATATGGGCTTCTCATCTTCACTCTCCAGCTACCTTAATAGCAGGATGCATTTACAGGAGCAGGAAAATTATTGGAAGAATTTAAGCTCTCATCTGATCCACTACCCAAGAGAAAAAACTTCAGAGTGTTTGTGCCTAAATGGATTCCTTCTTTCCCATTCAGGGCTGCTTGATTCACCTATCTCTGGGAATTATTTTTGCCAGATGATTCAACACTACACTGAAGTGTGAAAATTAATTTGGAAACAGTCACAATTCTGATGAGAATGGGACAATAAGGGCTGCAGGAAGTACTTTCTCATGATGCAAAAATGCAAATTGTACACTATGCATGCAGAAGAGTTAATCCAAGAAAAAGTGCTTTTTATCTCAAGACAGGCACATATTTTGAAACTGTCCTGCCCTGCCTTAGACATTTTAATTACAAGTAGATAGAGATAAGCTAGCACTCAAAATTATAGCAAGCTGATATAATACTTTGTATTGAGACCAAAGGAATGAATAACTTTCTCGTAACCAATCTCAGGCATGGGAAGGCAAAAGAAAAGGTAATATTAAGATTTGGGAAGGGTAGCTGCACTGCTGGGCCTGGTGCAGTCTAGTTGGACTCTTCGTGTTTAGCAGTAGCACTAGTGATAGTTAATGGGTCAAAAGTTACTAAGAGAAACTGCTTTTACTGACTCATAGACTCACATAATATAATGAACAATATAGTCTTGCACTGACAAAGAGGGTGGTAGGTTGATCTAATGTCTTAGTTCTATCCCAACTCCAAAATTAACAGGCTACAAAAGCTAGTGCTTGGGTGAGCTGAAGCAGGTCTATGAGGAAGGAGTGGACTCTGCCTCCGAAAGGTTACCACATAACTGCTGTGATTCAGAGCTTATCAGAGCTGAAGTGACAAAACAAGAATGCACCTTCCAGAAAGGCTCCAGCTATGCAGGTCACATGGACACTGCTGCTGGCATGGAGCCATGGTATCAACTGCTGGGCTAGCACTATCTGGTGTCCTTGAAGGTGATGGCACATGTCTTCTGACTTTGCTCTCTGCATTTAGATTTGGGTGCTGGGTGTTAGAGGGCCCTTTCCCCCTTCCCCCTTCCATAGACACTATGGTAAACACTCTGTTTAATTACCAAAAAGAACTCAATAGCTAGTCCAAGTTCTCACCCACCACTAAAGTCCTCAGGAAAGATTTTCAAGGGCGGAGTGAGAACTATGAGGCACTCCGCAGCACTGGCAATGATAGGGCCCCTTGGCACCCTCTGAGATGTCATAGCTCCTGTGGCTGATGCACCCTTTTGAGAGGCTGTTGAAGGTGTATCAGCCACATCCCTTTTTCTGTCTCGGGCATAAGAAGAACCAACAAAACTGTACTGTATAGGTCCTGCATATTAGCAAAGCAATGATGAGTTTGTGTCTTTCTCAAGGGAACTTGGAAGAGTGATTCAAAGAGCTTTGGGAATGTTTGTTTTAATGTTTGTTGGGCTGTACTTGCTGGTCTTTGCATTTGGCTTGACATTTTGTTTACTATAGTGTTTTTGAAATAGGGACAAGCTATAAACATCCATCTAGCTGCACCTCTGCAATGACATGCTCTGACACGCACGAGTATTTTCAGTGGAAGTGTTCCTGCAGCCATCTTAGATCTTTGTGGGTTCTCAAGTCATCCAGTTAGGGAGAAAAACAACCATAACATGTTACTGAGGTCACAGGATGAATAAGACATTATGAATAGTCATGCTGGAAACAAAAGCTTTGGTGAATACTTGGTGAGAACTGTGAGGGTTGACAAAAGTTTGCAGAGCATTTCAGAATAATGAAGCACATGGAAAAATATTAGCTTGTGGATAACTTCCAGGCAAAAAGAGTTTCTGAATAAACTGTTCAATGTGGTGATTTCACTCACGCTTATTTTCTTCTGAGCTGCAAATCATCTGGTCATTGTCTTGAAGGTATAATTATTTACCTATTAAGTAAAAAATCTGGCGGGGGGGGTGGGGTGGGAATCAATGTGTCAGGTTTACCCTACGACCCAGAGCAGTGAATAAGTGCTTTGTGTTGCTGTAGCAACTGATGGCTTAATCCCTTAAATTTAAACTTCTCACCAGCAGTGTCACACCTTCTGAGTGGGTCATAAATAAATGTGAATGTATCTTCTTTGCATCAGATATTTTGCCAACAGATAAAATACCTTTCTTTCCTATTCCCTATAAAAGACAGCATATACTAACATGCCCACATAATAACTTTTCAATTTGTGACAAAGCTTTTCTCCATATCACATCTTACTCTTTATTTACAACTTCCTTCATGAACTGCTGGGATTTTATCTGGAATTTTCAATCAGATGTGTATTTGTAAGCTTTTCTCAAATACAGATTGTGAACATTTATACATTTATTCTCCCAGCATCTGTATAAAATGATATAATGTTTTACAGGTCTGGACCTTAAAGACAGGTATCATATAACCTGCCTATTGTCTTGCAGAAAGTCTATGGTAGAAAGAGAAATACACTCCAGATTTCCTAAGATTAACCCCAGAGCCTTAAATACACACTCATCCAAGCTAAACATCAACTCTGTGATCGTGGGTCCGGGCATATCTGTCCCTAACATGATAAATGGCAGAAAGATACTGGCACAAAATGATGGTGTGAGGTTGAGGGTTAGAATACTTGCTTTTCTCAGTCTTACAACATCCTAGCATGTTGCTCTGTTTTTTACTCCCTCTGAGGTAGATTTTCAGATTTTTTCTTTAGTGATGCATCTCACTTTAAGTTTACTTTAGTCTTTTGGTCACTTATTTCCCCTTTCCTCCACAAAATATGAAGAGCTTTGCCACCTGCCAGGAAATTTCCAAAGGAAGAACAGCACTGGTAACAGCAATCAGCTGAAAGGATGAATGCGCTTATTTTACAAAAGTTATTCTAAATTAACATTGTAGTTGTTTTTGTTCTTTATGTACAGTATTAAAAATAAAGTAGTCTACCACAGGTAATTTATAAAAGCAGCTAATAATGAGTTCATTATTGCATAGCAAGCCAATGTTGCAGTCGTGGTTATAGGCCTAGCCAAGGTCTTTGATCTTCTGGTTCATTAATGTATAAATGAAAAGACTTTAGCTTTCATCTCACATTCATCGGCTAATTAGCACAGTAACTGGTCTCACTCAGGTCTCAGTCAGTTCTTATTGAAGGACTTACCCTTTCATTTTCCATCCTCTATACAGGGAGTGAGTCACCAGAATCATGATTTATTGTCCTTTCGTATAAGATATTTGTTATTTTCCCTCTGTTCAAGGGACTCATCTGTCTATAAAATTTGCAGTTGAAATAATTTGAAAAATACCAGGTGATGTAGCTATTTGCAGTGACAGCACTAGATATTAGTTAGGAGGAGCTGATTTTAAACAGGAAAATGCAGCACTTAAGCCAACCGCAGGGCTGAACTGAGTATCATTAGAGCATTACTGTACTCTTCAGACTCCTTCCTGTGCTCCCAGTCGATCAGGACATGAAACCCATGATTGTGAACAAGATTTGATGTTAAGAGGGCATTTAAAAACCAATGAAGTTGAATTCTTGGATCTGTTAGCCTGGGTATTAGAATGCACTCTGTCAGAAGTGAAGAGCAAATAATTTCCTCTTGGAAAAATTTGTATCAGTTTAAAGCTTCCTATCAGCAATAGGATCTCTACACAAGAACATGGTGTAATTTAAAGCTTTCATTCACTTCTGAATATTGCAAATGGCCACTTCTATTCAGCTCAATTTCAGTCAAAATTATATATATAATATTCATGTATATATTAATATCCTCAGTTCTAAATGAATGAAATCTGGATGGTGATTTTAAAACGTGGTCTGTTTTGTACACAGATTGTGGTTTTCACCTTGCATCTCAAAGAATATTAATAGTTACCAAATGGTGCTTAACAGATGACTGCCAGTATCTTTCTCTCCCCCCTTCCTCCCTCCCTCCCTCTTTCTCATTATTTTAATAATAATAATTCAATGTCAGCAAATAGGAAGATTAAGTTCCTGACTTAGAACTTGCATACCAAATATTTTATGCTAGGATGCTAAGACATAGATCATGTGTTTGTTATTACTGTAAACAAAACACACTTCTTGAAGAACTATGTTATTAGAAACTCACATTAAATTCATATGTTAAGGTGTTAAGATGATGAATGCTTGGAATGGTAAGACTGCTGATATGCCTGCAAATTCTAGTATTATTTCATTTTCATTGTATCTTTCAATGAGTGATGAATCCATATATGAACATATCATGGCTTACCTGCCTTGACTGCCATTGATTTTCCAGGGATGAGAGATGGTGCTGGGAATGGAGCTTGTTCTATGCAACTATCCTATATGAAGAAAAATTCTGAAGGTGATACTTAGCAATAGTTGGACTCATGTATAATTAACCATTTTCAGGGGAATTTGCTTCTGTTATTTTTTTACTATACACAATTGCACTTGAACAGGTGGGTGCTTTCTTTTAACTTGTACCCTTATGGACACTGCATTTCATGGTGCCTCAGTGCCTCTACATATAGCATTACTGGAGATATGAAAAGGGATATGATGCACAGTTCAGAAGACGAAGTGACATGGCAAGAGGAGTATGACAGTGGATTGTAACTGGAGCATATGGCTGAACATGAGCAGGGCAAAACTGAGCCAGTTGACTAGGATAAGCTTCTTGCCAGAACGTGATAAATCTTTGAATACTCTTATAAAGGAAGACGTACAAGTACCATCCTTAGAACTAGTCTAGATGATAGACTAGTTACCATCATAGTTATAATAGTAGTTTCAATTGATGGAATACACCTGATCAAGGAACTGATTTAGAGGGACAAATAAAGCCCTAAAGCCTATAGCAACATGGTCTGATCACTTACCTGGCTGTGGTTTGAGCAGGAGGTTAGAGACACACTGAGGTGCCTTCTGACCTGAATTATCATGTGAAATAAATAGATCCAAGCATACAGTGAAGAAATATAAAAAGTGATTGTGCCATTTCCTATAGAGTCCATAATTTGAAACTTCCTGTTCCACCTGCTTTCTCCCCCCCTTTTTTTTCTTTTCTTGTCCTCTCCTTTTCTTCTTTTCTAAGTCCTGGGCATATTAACACATTCCTGTGTAGCTGTGTTGTGATCCAAGAACATGCTTTTTGTGCACTTTCTGTCCTTACCCAAGAATGCTTAGACGTAAGCATGTTGTGCCAGTCACCATTTGGGTTAGATCATTCAGACCAATAACTAAATTATATAATTGGCAGTAATGACAGAATAGCCAATTCATTTTAGTAGCAATGGTGCAATTGCCTAGTACAGAAATTGACTTAAAGACTGTGTCCATTCTTTCCTCCAGATGTGGCTGCTCCATAGGTGCTTCTTTCACGTATGCTCTTGAAAGGCATTTCTGCAATGTGTGTATGTGTGTGGAAGTGCATGGTAAAGCCACCTGTCTGCTTAATCAGCAGCTCACTTCACTGTTTTTGGGGGATTGACTCCTGCTACTAGGTTGATTGTAGCAGGCATTGCTGCCTGTTAATATGTCCTGGCACTTTCACACAAAATAAGCTTGTAGAGTTCTCTTGTGGCAACTGCATGTAAGTAGAAGGATTGCCTGCAGGGCATGAGACTAGCGATGGAGTTTCCTGAAGATCACAGCTCCAGCTCCAAGGCGTTTGCTGGCTTACTAGAAGAATACAGAGCAGCTCAAGGAGAGACTCACTCCTTTGAAATTCAAGGCTGTGTTGCTGTGGGTCACTGAGGCTAGTTTGAAAGCCACGGAATGAGTCCTAGTAAAGTCACTACAATTTTTCTCATTCTTTCCTCCCACAGATGCACCATGGCAGCTGCTAAAAGCCATTTCAGAAAGGGCATGGGAGAAACCTGGGAGAAGGTTTTTTCTTTCTAAATAAATCAAGTAATTAGTTCTGAGCAATGCAGTGTTGCATAGTAACCCTGTACAGGGGTGATGAAGTGCCAGCTTCATGACAGTATGCCTCACTGCAGTACCCACGATACTGTTCACGTGGTCACTTTCCACAATTTAACAGCCTGGCTGGTAAAAGACAAATGCAACTCTTCAGTGCTCACTGACCAAACAGCCACATAACTGAATAAAATTGGCCCCTTCTCCTGGAAAAAAGGATGTATGTGTACTTTCAGCTGGGAACAATGTGCCAAATGTAAGGGTTAGAAAAATTAAATCTTGGCAGTGTAAAAGGCATCTGGATAATATTATAGCTATCAGACACAGGCAGCCCATCTCAAAGACTAATGCAGCAGAACTCTAAGGATAAAGGCTGAACTTCTGTGCCCCTCAAGCTTAGTGTGATAAGTGCTAGTACAGTAGTGTGGTATATGCAATACTTTTATTTATGGGGCTCCCTACTTAACTCTGTAGAGTCTGCATATCTAGACATATCCACTGAAAGTTGGGATGTCTCACAAACAGCATTCATCTTTATAGTGCTACATTGTTTCAAGTAGAGTTACCTCTTTACCAGCATAGACTAGACAGACCTATAGAGATGAATTGCTGAAAGGCTGTGTCAGAACTCAGAGGAATAACCCTGGCCTCTGAAGTCCTATCTATGTCATTCTTAGCAAAAGTTGGGAACCAGCTGACTTTCTCTGAGGTCAGTGCAAAATATTTGCTTAGTGTATCCTCCATCTCCAGTAGAACAATATTTGCCCTGGTCACGCATGCATTGAACATGCATATTGGCAGATAGTGTACTGGTATGTCCAGCTAAGGGATGTGAAGGAAATTCTTGGGACCTACAAGGATATGGCACATATATCTAGTGAAAGATTTCCTTGTAACTTCTAGCAAAGTGAAAATACAGTAAGGAAAGGGTGCATTTTTTTCAATTTCATTATACAAACAAATAAAAGTACTTGCAGTTCCATGGAATTTTAACACAGTTAATCATAAACCTGGTATTTGCATCTCATGGGCACTGAGCATTGTGTAAACTGGTTTGGAAAGGTTTGCCTGCTATAGCTATGGTCAAGGGTTAACCCTCACTCCCCCACTCAGATGCTGGCAAAGGAAATCCTCTCATAATCACAAAGATTGCAAGTTAGCCTATGAATTGTTCACACCTCATGCTATCTTGCAGGTAGTTGCTTGCTTTGAGATGTCCCGAAAAGATATGCTCTGTATGATTTCTGAGGCTAATTTGAACCATGAAGGGTTGGGTTTTTAATGTTCTTTGTACCTGTGCAGTTCTTAGACCCTTTCATTCATTTCTGGGAAGCTATTCCAAGTTTGCCATATGGCAGATGTGTCCACTCCCTAACTCTAAATGCTGAAATCTTGGAGGCTTCTTTAACAGCCTTTCCCAAATATGTGAATGTACTCATTTGAATGTACTCAGCCCACATTTATGCACCAAGACAGACATATGCATAATGAGTTTCTTAGTTTATCCCCTCCTCAGTCATTTAGTCATGCAATGCTCACCCACATGCACGCAGACATGCATGAAAATGCACTCGTACATTATTACTCTTCAATGTCATGAAGAGTGAGAAGCTCACATTGAAGAACTCGGTCACCCACATTTTCATGTTGCCATGGGTCTCTGTTGGGTGTATTTCTACTTAAGCAATCCAGGGGAGCAGCGCTGGTGCCATAGATTCCTCATAACTAATCAAATCCATAATCTCCGAGTCAGACACTCTGCACCCCAACCTGTCTGTCTCTGTATTCTCAGTTAGGACCTGTGCTGTGCTGTCCTGTCCTTGAATTGCTTTTGATCTAAATATGGACATGGGTATGTGTGTCCAGGGATACCCTTGACTCCTCATCTCTATCTCATTTTGTCATGCCCTATGGATTACAAGGATGGCTGCCTTGAAAAGTAACTGGTTACAATGTGAACAAGTTCCATTTTGACATAACTGGCCCTGCCATCCCTTTTTGTTCCCATTTTATTGGCTCCTTGATCTGTCCTTATGACATATAACTGGTCTTTTGGCAGCCTGTTGTCCTTACTTTTTAATTTCCTGCTTTCCCAGCACATGAAAGAAACCACGCATGCTCCTTGTAGGTCTCTGCTGGAGATTCTCTCACATCAACTCCTCTCCTCTGAACAGCTTTTAAGTTTGGGAATGTTCAAACCATTTAGATTTACAAAGACCCCAGCAGACTCTTAGGGAATCCAACACACTTAAACCGGGAAAAGTTTAATTTGATAAGAAACTGTTATAATTAGCATTCTGCAGCTGGGAGTCACTTACCCATTTGTACATTTCCTAAAAGGTTTGACATTACATGCTCTATATAAAATGCCATAGCAAAATACAGATACAGAGTCACTAATGAGGATGTAAGTGCAGGAATGAACTTGAACTCTTGTCCAGACAACGTACAATGCTTATCTCCACTTTTTCTTATATTTGTAGGTCAATAACAAGGTATCCACATGACACAAGACCTCTTCTGAGCTCTATAGCTGTGCTCCAGTTCCTATCTCTGTGAATCAGTGGCACTTGGGGGATTGCACAGTGGTTTGTAGTTACAAAGGGTCCTAGCACAAACATACTTCTATATTCACCAGATTTTGGGAGCGAGAGGTGCAACACTCATTGGAATGGTTGTGCCTCTCCCGGCCCCTGTAGTTTTATGATGTCCTGGTTTATGAATGTAACAGGAAAAGTATTTGAGCCCTGCTAAAATTTTATCTCACCATATTTGTACTCCTTTGTTTATTGATGTGCATTACTTTGTGTTTGCATTCAGTGAAAGATAGTTTTATGTTCTCAAAAATCAAAGCTTTTGTTTTGCTTTCATCCTGGGAGCATCAGGGTGTTTGCTAAGAGGTTCAAACCACAACAGATAGAAAAGACCCATCAGGTTGTTGTGCTCTGCCTGTTGTTTAATACCTACTATTGCATAGTTATGAAGCTTTTTCTCTGAGACATCATTACACAGTCACTATAGCCTCATAATAAATTTTTTGACTCCTGAAAAGGCAATATACACAACTATATTAAAAAATGTTGTTAGATATACATTGCCAAAGCCTCACAGAAATCCATGGAACTGTCTCAGTTCATATGGGCAGAAAATAGTCTTATAAATAGTTTCTTACCAATTGTTTCTGTTGACTCCTTACAAATTTTTGACATTTTTGTTTCAAATGAGAAGCAAAACCTAACTGATGCTGCACTGGATTTATGGTCTCAGTGTTACATATCTTTTTATTTGCCACAAACATTATTTATTAATATTGATCTCTCTCCCCATTTCTCATATGAGTTTACTCCCAACAGTTTAAGCAACAATGGAAGCTCTTGCACAAAGGAGTGTCTGGATGCCATTGCACTGTTACACTGAGTTGGTTTGACTTACACACTGAGGAGACCAAAACAGACACATAATTAATAATAAGCCTATATTCTCTCCAGGATTTGCATTTTTTTCTTCCAGTGCTTGTGTAAGCAATTCGTGTTTGCCCTGCTGGTTCATTCTAGCCCTTTGTTACCCTTATGTTTTCCATGGAAAACATAGTTTGTTATTTATAATTTTATTTGGTTTCTACCCTATCCCCATTCTCTTTCTCAGTGCAGGTGTCTGGTTTTTTCCCATTAATCTCTCTCTCAGAGCATGGACAGTTTTGCATTGATCCTTGCAAAGGTTCTTGTATAAGTCCTTAAATTAACAGATGTACACAGATTTTGCCTTTTCTTTACCTTTAGACTGCCATGATAAGAGCAACCACTGTGATGTTTCCAAGAAAATGTCCATCTTTTGAGCTCGGATGTGTGGAAAGGAGACCAAAGGGTCAAGATGGCAGGGGGGTCCTCCCTGGTAGCAGGAGAAGTGGTGCTTAGGTGGTACTTTCTGGGTAGCAGCTGGCTTTGCTGTGGAAGGAATTTGAGGGGGCTCATTTTTATCCCTTTGCTCATCAGGTTGTCCAGTACCCTTTTTGAGTGTATCTGGATTTGCAGGACATTTTTTTTCATCAGAAGAGCATACAGAACCAAAGGGCTTTGTTACTCAGTTAATTCCAGTTCATAGGTTCCACTTTACAGCAAGTTAGGGTCTGTCTGATGACTGGGATGTGTGTGAAGAAGCTGAAAAAATATTAACATACATAGACGTATTGGTATAGAAATTGAACCTTCAGAGAATTTTATGCAAAGCTAATAGTCTCTTCTGATCACTGCCTATCTCCTCGTTGTTACTACTTTTACTTGTAATTTATCCAAATGGTGACCAGCAGAGTTATAATGGACTTCTGCTTGGGTTGAGTATGTTTGGAAAAATCCAGATAAAATGCTTAGGCTACTTTCTAGATGTATGCTGCCATTTGTTCATATTAAAAAAACCCAACCCAAACCAATTTTTTCCTTCCAATTTTTTCTGGGAGAAAAGGAGTCTGATTTACAGAACTGCTAAGTGCTAAGATCTGAAGTTGAAGTGAATGGGAGCTGTGCCTTCAGTACAGAATGCTAAGTGCTCTAAATACATGGTGCTTAGGCATCTCAGAGTGGATGCCTTGAATTATTAAACACCTTTATCTTGATCTTTTTAGGATTCTCCATTAAAATAGGGATAATAAATTATTACCTTCTCACCTCACTAGGGAAGCATAAAGATGTTTTGGTGCTAATACTGTAAAATTAGTGCTAATGCATTAATATAATGTAATACACAAATGTACATATATTAAGTAAATGTGTTACTATAATACCTCAAATACCATGAAGATGAAAACTATAAGAAAACTCATGAGAAAATTAATAGAAGTCTTCAGAGCAAGTTTGATTCATGTGCAGCAAATCCAGCTCAGGGCCCCTCCCTCAATCACAGTATTGGCTAGCTTCTCTTCAAATGAGTACCATCTTGTCTGTGTCTTAAGTACAGTACCTCCTAACTTGTCACAATGTTAATAATGTTATTCTAGTTCTGTTTCTTGTGTATAGTTTCTAGGTTTTGAATAAGTGATTTGCAAAGATAGGTGTTTCAGCATTGGTATCCTGTAAGTTAAGCCCATGAATGAAACTTTTAGCTCCCCTGTACAGACCTCTGCCAGTTGCATTGAGAGTAGCTGCTGGGCCAAATGGGGGACTCACTGGAAAAATTTCCTTTTCAGGAGGGTGAACACACAGCAATAGCCTTTGCTAGCTGCTGGGAAAGCCCTGTGAAGCCAGGAAGTGGAGAACGCTCAGTGCATAAGGAAACTGCAGGAAATGTGGCTCTTCATCATGGAATCCATTATGTGGACTATGACTTGTCAATGAGCTTTAAACTGGCTAATTTTGGTTGGATTTTATAGGGAACGGTTAATACACACCCTTAACTCAACACCCTGTTGTAAGCAGTCCTTGCTTCAAACATAAATGTTCATGAGCTTTCCAAAGAAAAGGCAGGAATATTTTTTACAATGAATACAAAGAACAGCATTTTTTCCCCATCTTTTTTAATTTGTTGGAAAAGCATACACTATTATGGATGACTTATTAAAAATTTTGTTGCAAAGCAAATGCCCATTATGGAAAACTTCAATTTAGCCAAACAGCTAAGGGCTAGAGTTTGGGAAACTGTAAAGAAAAAATTACAAGGTCTTGCAAGCGTAAGTAATGGGCAGCCTTAGTAATAGGGGATGCTTGCCTATAACATCAAACAAGATTGGAAATAGTATTCGTCCTGCTCCTTCTGCATGATGTTTTTACAGAAAGTGTATTATTTTACAGCAAACTTGATGAATCACTTCTGATTTTGCTGCAACAGAATGAAGGCAGGAACATCATACCCTGAATTCTCTGATAGCTTGGCATATATAACATACATATCAGCCTATTACACTCTCCTTTTGATATTCCACTGGAATTTAACAAATGAAGCAGAGATTAATATTAATGGAAAAGTAGAAATTACCATACATTTGTTCTGTTTTCATCAGGTGTCAGACACTACAGTAACAGATGCCAGTTTAAGAATCTAGTCAGATTTAGATAATTTCCTCGATACTTGATGGCTATAATTAAATTAATTCTGGGAATCTGCACTGAGACTTCTGCCATACTGTGAATGTGGCTTCCTAGCTCCTATTATAGACTTTCAATGTTTTCTCTGCCACCTAGCGTTGTGTGGGGACCAAAATCATGTTAATATTGTGGCTGCAGTGCTGGAGAAGGATATGCGGAGGAAAAGGTCTGCCTGTCTCCAAAAGCCACCCATAATCCTCTCTGTGCTGAACCACATGTTAAATGTCAATAAGCATAGTTGGAAGCATGGGGGCAGCATACCTGGCCAGGCAGGGCAGTAAATTTAAGAAGCCACCACCCTGTGTGGCACCCTGCCTTTGAAAATAGCACACTACTAAATAATGCATGCTGGTGTGCCGGCCAAGTTAGCCTCACCTTGCCCAGACCTGTTGGTACAATGTGCTTTTTTTGTCTGTCTGGAAGTATTCTGGGTCTTAGCAACCAGACCTGTCTCTGCCCTTGGGAGCTGAGACAGAAAAGGCTTACAGCCACACAAACAGAAAGTGACACACCAGTCTAAGTACTGTATTTGAACCACATTTCTGCTGCTTTTGCTGGTGTCCTTTGTAGCAGGAAAAGTCTGATTTCCCTAGCTATGTTGAGGTCCAGTGTTCACATCCTCCTGTGGTGCTTCTGCAGCATATGGATGAGGTGTATTTCAGTGTGACTCTTTAATCTCCCATGTTTAGCTCAGTGGGACAATGTAAGAGGTGGGTTCCTTGTTAAAGATGTCTTTCCTGGGAAGGAAAGTGCTCTTTATTGCTTTCTCATTCTTTGCTTACTTCTTAGCTTTTTCCTTTTCTCGTGCTCTGGATTGCTCATTCATGCTGATATGATGATAAGACATTATTTTCATGATAAAAGCTTTAGTATAGTCACCAGGACATGAACTGGTATTCAAATACTTAGACTCGGTGACATGAATGCTTAGAGAAATCTTATAGGTACTAGACCTACTTATGAAAACTCCAAACAGTTGCCTAACTGTTTTCAGTGACATCCTTAACCCCTGATGTTGTAACTACAAGACAATACTGCTCTCCAAGATGCACATTTACAGCCTTCCTTCTTCCTCAAGGACAACTTTCTTTGATAGGTGAGAATCAAGGTGAGCAGTCACGGAACTTGACTGTAACCTGGGTGAAAAATGATGGGATCTTCCCAAGCAACAGCTGTACACAGGTGCACCTTGTATTTGTGAACAAAAGCAACTCAGGTTTTAATGTAATCGGTGTTTAGTGTGGATGATAGGAACAAAGGTGACATTCTTTGAGTCTGAGATCCACTATTTAGCTTGAAATTGGGTTCAGCATAAATAACACGTATGAAATGTTTCTGCTGCAATGAACCTTGATTAATAATTAATAGTATCTCTGGATGTTGAAGGACAATTCATTCCTCATGGTTGGTAAATCTAGCACTGAGAATACTTGTCAGCATCTGTGAGGAAGGAGATTTATGATGAGCCCTGGAACCAAAACTGAACAAAACCAGGAAAATTCACTTCACAGAGACCTCTGAACAGTCACTGTATAGTAATATTCAGCACTTGTGTTTCATGCATACAAATTAATGAAACCTCACTACCTTCCTATGTTACTACATTTTTAGCTGTTTTCATTTTAAATGCCTTTTCTGACTAATGAAATAATGAAAGACAGATAAGGGTTCATATTTTCATTTAAGCACCTCATTTCCTGCCTCAGGTTCATGGTTGCAAGCTGGAGGGGTAACTTACACATGGTCAAGGAAAACTTTGGACTCACAACTCTTAGAACTGTCTTGCAAGCACAGATGTTCCATGAGGAAACAGCTCTTCCTTGCTCTTCACCACAGGTGACAGCTGAATTGATGACTGAATTAGTGAAAGGCCTCTAATGCAATGCCCAGGCCATGGCTCAGAAGAACAAGCAAAAATATTTTGCCTGACTTCCATGGGCTGTGGAGCAAGTGCCTGAAGAAAAGTTTTAGCTTTCCCCCGCTGATCTTAACCTTCAGAATTAGAAAGGTTAAAAGCAGAGAAATGTAAAACTGAGCACTCATCTGCTGATTTTCTGCTCTGCTAACCTGCATGTAGTTGAGCTTTCATAATCAACCCCATATATATATACATGTTTTTATTTTCTCTCAGATACCCAGAGAAGCTGGAAGACCAAGGGACTCCCCTTTCCGCAGATTCATGCATTTTGCAGGATGCTCAAGGTATGAAAAAAAAGAACTGAGCCCATGGTATTGGCTCGCCCAGTCCACCTCCCTGCCAGCACAGGGTTATTCCACACCATGCATCTCCTAATATTATTTCCAGACTATTTAGGACATTCCTGCTTTTCATTTCTCCTCATTTTAATTATAATCTCCTTATCTACCTGAAATAACCTTCATTAAAAAAAAAAGGGATGGTCTTAAAAAAACAACTACAAAGAAATCAATCCCTCATCCATTACCAGGTTTTTCTTTTGTTCTGGAGCCACGCGTGTAACCCGGTTAGACCTGTTCTCTTTGAATACTGAGGACTGATCTGGCCTTATGCAAATGGTTGTTGTCGTTGCAGACCCAATCAAACGAACAGGAAGTGACCTAAGAAATTTCCCTATTGGCTGCCTGAGTGTTCAGCAAAATGTTTTAAAATTAATATCACATCCATTTATCTTCACTCCTGGCAGTCTTTAGGAGACATAACCTAGTACCTGTGTTTACCCAATCTGCTGTTCTTTAGACAGTTTTCCCATTGCCTCAGTTAAAGGATTTCCACTCCAGAATCTGCAGCTAAATGAGGTAAGGTGTTTGGGGTATTTTTTTAAAAATATGTTTCCTTTAAATTAACACAAGTGAAAATAAAAAAAAGAGAAAAAGTGTCTACTGGACTCATGCCCACCCTACCGAGCCTCTCCCTTCCCACTTTGGAACAGCAGCTAAGCTCATTTGATCAAAAGGCTTTTTAACATTACAATAAAGACTTCTGTTTTTGTATTTTGAACTTGTATCTTACTTCTGTTTAAATGTTTCAGTTGTGTTTATGTTTGATTGGGGCCAGATCTGCTGCCTTTACTTACTCAGAATGTCATTGACTTTGAATTGAGCCAGTGGCTTCATCAGGATTACTTAAAGTTTCCTGAGGATCCTTTTTATTATGATGTATCTAATAATATTCTGTGTCCTAAATCTGCTGCTTTTGTCCACAGAGTGGTCATCTATTCAGTAAGGCAAGGGGTGAGAAAGTGGACCTTCTCAATACCATTGAGAGTGCTGGTGTCACAGATCTGGGAGATGCTGACAGTATTTCTGTTGCTTTTAGTGGTGAGGATGTTGATTGTGCTGGTAACAAAAAATCCTGAAATACATTTATAATTTGGCTCAGTTTTAACCTCAAGGCAATTTCTTGGCAGTTCCTGTGGTCAGGGGGGTTCTGTCAATCTTAGTCCCTTCTAAGCTACAGCACCGCACTGAACCCAGCTCAAGCACTGGGTCGGTAAATACATTGTGAGTAGAGGCCTGCAGTGTCTTTCCCTGTTTAATTTGTTGCTCTTCCAATGGTAATTTTATTTGAATAGAACCAGAATTGGCCCCTTAAGGTATAGACACCACTGTTTAAGTAATGGTAGAAGTGAATGTAAAGACAAAGTTGCTCAAAATCTGTGTTGATTTTGTAAAATATGTGTAATGGGCTTAGTGATAAATGTTTGCATTTCACCACATGAGATATTTTAGGCACATACTCTTGTGTGCATAGTTATAAAGTTATTGAATTTTATCAGCTTTTGGGTTACTTCACCTAAAAATAATACGTCACCTTTCCTTCTAAAGTACATCCAACTATCCTTTTTTTCCTACTCTGTAGACAATGAAACCAGTGCATAATGACAGAAATGAACCTTGAGGTAAAAGTTTCATTTAGTGATTTTATTTGTGTCACATGGGACTGTGTTAAATATACCTATCTTTCACCAGTATTTCATGTAATTTGTGAAAACTTTAGTGGAATAAAAAAATGCACACCTTTAAGTTTTCTTTTAACAGCAAATTTGCAGGTAGCAATTTAAGCCATTTTTCTGACATCTATTTTGCACTGTGGAAAATACCAGAGCTGGAAAATATAGCAGTTTTATATTTAATGCAAATGCAGAAACCAAAGAAAACAGTTGCAGTTAAAACTAGAAAAAGAACAGGATTAAGGTGTTTAAACAACAAATATCCTAATAAATGACAGTTTAATTCCTGGCCCTTAAATTTTTCAAACCCAGAAGTGATTGTTGTGATAACAACATAGGACTTCCCAGAATTTTTCAGAGTTTAATTAGGTGACTTGAAATAGAGTTTATCATCTAGAAAATGTCTGATCTTGAAAAAAAAGTCCAGAAGTCCAGCAATGGGAAATTCACCAGAACTTTTTAAAGTGCCCCTGCAATTAAATACCATTCCTTGAAAAATATTTAACCTCATTTTCAGTCTGACATGGTCTAGCTTCAACATTCAGCCATCTGATTTTGCTGTCTTTTGATGGTTAGTGTGAAGTTCCCCTGGGTGGCAAATTTCTGTTCCTTGTGTAGGTAGTGGGGGAAGTCCTTCCTTAGCCTAGGCTTTGATAATTGTGGTAGTCCAAGTTCCATAGGCTATTCCCTCCTATGGAAAAACTTATACTGCGGTGAAATCCTCTAGGACCTCAACCTATTCCACTGTAAACTTTTCCATCCTTTCATCACTTCAATGGTCCCCTCTAATTTTTCAACATCTGCTGTGAAATTGGGTATCAGGACTGCACACAGGCTGTAGGAACAGCAGTGCCAAACACAAAGGTAGTATGAATCAATATACTGGGAGTTCAGGGTCAAGGGTTTATAAAGTGTGCCCAAGGCTTTCTTAGAGTCATTGTCTTCCAGACCCCTCCCTTTCTTGCCTTTGAGCATTGGTCCTACATGTGGAGACGAGGTTATCATTAGTAGAGTTGATATTTTTTGTTTTTTTCATTTTTAACTAGTCCTAGTGCAATTTGTAAAGTCTATAAGGATGTTAAAAAAGTACATCTCTCCCATGTAACTGTAGTAAAGGACCTCATATAAGACCAGAAGAATGCTTTGTTTGCCCTGGCACAAATTAGGTAGCCCTTCACAGCAATTTATAGGGTGACTACAATAGATATTACAACAGTCGTGGTGAGATCAGGTGGTCTATTTAACATAGGATATTATTACCCTCTTGTCACCTGAGAGAATATGCTGTGGTATTGCCATAGTAATTCCATATTACTTCAGATATTCTCAGGGTGTTGTGAGTTTTCAGCAGTGGTGGAAACAGACAATAGGACAGTTGAAAAAAGAAAAAATTAAATAATTTGGCTCCCACTGAACTTCCTTAATATTTTTTTCATTCCCAATGAATTTTATTGTTAACATGAGTACTTGTTCTGTCTGGGAGGTGCAAGGAAACAAATTACAATGGAGAGAGATCAAACTAAAAAGAAAAAATAATCCAGAGACACAGATGAAGAGAGATTAGAGAGGAAAAAGGAGGATTTCTGTAGGTGAGTCTGTGTCCAGACAGGACTGACGTGTTAGCCTGTTGCCTATCCCACAGAAATTTGCACCAAAAAACCTTGTGAGGATGAAATTCTACACCTGCTGAAGAAGTGAATATTTATGTACAATTCTCACATAAGAGGATTAATGATTTTATTGCCTCAGTGATCTCAGAGGACTGTCTGTGAGCCATGACACCTTTCCAGAATTGGTGCTTACCTTCCCTCCCTTGTTTACCCCTTACATGCTCTTTATAAACATGTTCTAACCTAGTCTCAGGACCTTCTCCCAGACAAACTTTCCACTGACTGCAGTGTAACCTGGATCTGTTCTGTGGAGTCTAGAGTTATGTGCTTTCTATTGCTCTTTACCTGCTTAGATTCAATTTACACACACGTGTCTGAGCTCTTTCTGCAATGCGATGAATACCATCTCAGAACTGGAGCAATGACCTACCATATGGAGAGACAGGTTGGAAAGTGGGTGCTACAGGACAGACTTGTCTGGCTTAAAAATTGGTCAGTGTGCCGAGACCAAGCTATGGATAGAGATGAATGACCCCTCCTTATTCTGATGGTAATGTGACCACCTTTTATAGGATTTTCTGTGGTCTTACAGTGTTCTCTTTCTCATCAGCCTTCCTACAGTTGGAAAGTAGGTATTCTTGCTGAGGACTAGGCATTCCTGTGGCAAGCAGTACATAAAAAGAAAAGGGTCACAAACTTAATTGTCAGTTGTCATTGCTAATGACACATGATGTTAGGATGTGGTAGAACCAAATATAAAGGCTTTGTTGTACATGAGGAAATGAATGTTAATGATTTTTGTAGCTTGCATAGTTTGTGATGTTTAGTGAAGTAAAGTCTCTGCTCAGTCTCACAACTTAGTTACTACTGAACTTTCAAGCATAAACTCACAGACTTTTCTTCCTAATAATAAGTGCCTTGTGAGCACCAGCGAAGTCCAACACCATCTTCAGCAAAGCATGCTGGCTTCAGCTGCTCAGCCAGGCTAGTGTTCAAGGGCACTTCAAGATCTCTAACCACAAAGGTCTGCTTCTCTTTCTCCCTGTTCCTGCCTTCAGCACACTCTGCAGCTTACATGTATTTGGCCCCGATGAACCAAGGATTTATTTCAGTAAGTTTTCAAGAAAAAGGTACATTGCAAACTTGGTAAGGGAGAAATTCATAAGTAACACTGCTGATAGAAAGGGTAAGCAAAGAAGGGTTTGTTCACACAGCTGGTGTATGGAAAAGTAAGGATTAATTTGGTTTCTGTGGAAGTCATCAGGAGTCTTTCTTAGTATGAGAGCTACTTTGAGCTCTACTGGGGATGCGGCCTGCACCAAAACCCTCACTGAATGCCTAAAATACTTGGCACATTTGTCGGTTATTGGTCTATAGACGAGTGAGAATGAGTAAACATGGAGTCATGTAGCCAGTGGAGCAATCAACTGGCATTTGGCATTTTGCATGTCTCCCTCTGAGGAAGAGCCCTTAAAGGTTCCCTTTGCAAAAGCTGACATTGCATGTGGTTATCGTTACCTATTCCTCTGCTGATCTTGTGACATGCTTCACAGGAAAGAGTATGAGAACTAGTAGACAAAACAGCTAGCTGGGGCTGTATAATCACTGGTTATAGGCAAATAAGATGGGGCAATAAAAGAGAATTGCTTTGGAGTGGTAAAAAGAAAGTAATTCTACTTAAAGGATCTGCAAACACATAGAATAAAATAAAAGTTCCTTCCTGTTATGGAGGAAGGATACAGACATAAACACTTGAGATATTTCCTCAGGTCACAATCAGATGTAGCCAGAATAGTCTCCTGAGCCCCTGCCAGTCTGTAAGGGTTAAGCAACTATGTGTAAAAATATGCTCTCTTGTCCAAATTACTAGTGCCATCATCAGAAGAATTGTTTTTTAAAAAACAATTATTTTTTAAACTGCTCTGCATTTTCTTCATCTAGCAGTGAACAGGTAACTAATTTATATTGTTATATCACTAACGAACTCATGTAAAACTGCCCAAGACGCTATGGTCATAGACTAAGTCCATGGTACAATGATTACCCCCAAACTTTCTTAATGATTTTTACTGAAACATGTAATTATTATTACACAACAGTTTAGAAGCTTGCATCTTGGTGATGCACTTTCAAAGTATGCTTGGTTAAGCAATTGTCTCACAGATTGGCATGGCTATGGAGGGGCTTTATCAGGGAGTCAAATCCTGACACATTCAAGGGCACTGTTCTCATCTCTTTTGCAGTGGGATATAACTCACTACTCACATAAAACAGACTTGTAATATTGCCAGGCAGCTGCCCTGACAGAGGAAGATGAAAAAGTTTTAGAAGACTGAATTAATAGGTGATTAGATGAGTAAGATATCCTTACAGACTTATCAAAAGCGGGATGTAAAAAATGAAACTGATAGAGTTTTTCCTTCATTTAGTAACTTGTCGCTATCCTTGCCCTCCCTAAGCCCTTTTTAAATGGAGCTGTAATACTTCGTAAGAACAGGTAGGAACTTCTTTTCCTTCTTTAAAATCTCAAATGATTAAATTTTTTTGGATGATAGTCAAATTGTAGTCAATCCAGTAAATTTTTCTCAGTCTGCCTGTAGCCACTCCTGATATTCATACGCTCACATAAATATACTGCACTAAGTACATGCACATGCACATCCCTTATCCTCTGCACAGGCTTTCATGCTTTACTTTTTAAAATAGGAATTCAAATATTTTCCCTGATTTCAACCAATTTTGTTTGCTAATCTGAATAACTTCTTCATATAATCCTTTAAAATGCAAAGCTATTTGTATTTGGTATATATATGTATTTTGTTGGTAGGTATAAATGACTGACTAGCATTGTCCTGCAGCAAGTGAGGGGCTGCTCGTGCCAAGAGCCCTAGCCTGAACTGTCTGCAACTCCCACACCTGCTGTTTTTGCCCTGTGCTGCAGTACTTTTTCTTGCAGGAACATGTGCACAGCCTGAGAGCTGGTGTGCCCAGGGCTGCCCTTCCCCAGACTCCAGACTATGAGCAGCAGGCCTGCTGCTCTAGCACCAGCCAGGCTCTTCAATGCTAGCGTTGATATAATGGAGGGATGCAGAGACTCAAAGGTGTTAACGTAATTAGTGCTACTACACATGTGAAAAGCTAACAGGGCTGTGGGTCATTTAGAACCAAGGTATCAGCCTGCCTTATGCTATGACACATCTTCAGTATTAAAAACCTTATGAAGATTTAATCCTAAAAGATAAAAAGAAAAAAAAAATAGCTGTTATGAAGATCTCTGCTAACACTCCCTTCCTAGAACAATGTTAAAGTTGGTAGAATTCACGTGCTAATAAATCTCCTTTTGAAGAAAATAGTTGTTTGAAAAAGTCCAGAAATGTTTTTATTGGTTTTGTTGGTGGAACCTGTTCCAGTTACCTTGAGAACTAAGACATACCTGTACAGCAGAGCAAAAAGAACTGAGGGAAGCAAGTTTTTTTTACCCTGTTTCTGACCCCTTCAGCCTCCATCCTACACACCGGCCACAAACTCTGCAGTTGCTGTAAGACCTGGCACTCTTGTGCCATAGATAGATAATTTAAGATGATGTGTTTGTCTGTTTTGCTGGTGATAGGCTTCTGGTGGTGTTTGAAAGAAGCTTCCTTGGCCAGGTCAGCCAGTCTGACTAAGTAGAAGGCAAAAAATGGAAGAGAGGGGAAAAAAATGCGACAAAAATTTTAAAAGAGAAATAAAAGAAATAAGGAGGGAGAGAAGGAATAGCAGCAATCAGTGAAAAAGGAGGAACAGGATCTCAAACTTCACATCCTAGGTAGCATTTGAGACAGTCAAATCTGATAGTCTGCGGAGACTGCATTTGAGGATTACTGTTGTGAAGCTCTGCAATGGGCTCCCTGGTGACCATGTGCAAAACAGCCATGTTAGGCAAGTTTATTGCTTCCAATACAGCTGCTCTGTGGTGGCCTGTCCTGTTTGTAGTAATATCTTAGTTTGGTATTTGACATTTTCTGTCTTTTATAACCAATTCTACATAACAGGTTGAGTAGCACTTTTGTTACTTGGGCAACCTGAATATAGATTTTTTTACATGTCAGTTGATTGGGATGGGATCCTCTCTCTCTGTTGCCAGGGAACTTGATTTTAAAAATTCCTTTCTTTCATTGTGAGAAAAAAAGAAAGGAAGCAAAAAAAAAAGCCTTGAAATAGCCACAGTTCTACAGAACAGAAACTTTGGATTTCAGGCAGCTCTTCCTTTTCTGCTTTATGGTTGTCAGTGTTTCAGTTCTTCTATCACCGTAGATGTTTTTACAGTAGATGAGCCCTGCAGGCTTAATTTTCAGAACTTAAAAGTAGCCCAGTTCCCAGCTCAGTACCTACTTCTCATGGACTTAATTTTTTTTAATTTTCTTTTTTCTTAACAGTAGATTAAGGGTTAGAGTGTGTGTAGCTTCATATGGGAAAGGAAACCCTCCCAGTGCTTCAGGTTTTCTTTATCTGTCAAGAAAGTTCCTTTACTGTTTACACTAATTTGTTGCTTTTTCCTGCTGATTTTCAAACCACTGTGTCTAAGCTGATTTTTCTTTATCTATTTTGTATGACACCTTTTCTGATTTAAATCTTAGAACAGTGTGTCACTGTTCTAAGTTGAAGTTTCAGTTGATGGAAAAGTATGGCATTGAGCTCTCCGCTGACACCACCTATTCTGTAGCAAAGGACTATTTATGAAGCGGGAGAGAATTCATGTAAGGATCAAAATAGTACATTTGTACAAAACCCAGTGGGAAAAGCTTTATCGTCAAACCGGCCAAGGCTGTTGAGGCAGATGCCTGGCTTTGCTCTTTTGACAAATCAAAGCTGACCTGTGTTGTTATCGGAGTAGAGCAGCAGGTGCAAAAAAATAACTCTGCTGCCAATCCAAATGAAAGGGTAAGACTAACCCTTAGGAGAAGATAACAGAGAGCCATGCCAGCAACTGAATTAACGGCTCTATTTACGGTGGGTTTTACTTAATAACCTGCTCCTAACACTGACACATAAGTACTCTATTGTATTGTTTAACGCAACCACTGGAGAAATCAATGGGAACAGGATGGGCAGCTCTTGCTTTGCCAGGTGAGAAGGAGCAACACCATGGAAGTGTTGCTCCTCTAACCACAGGCAGGAGACAGGAGGAAGCTGTTCTCATCTTTTACAAAAGTAGGGACACATTGTTTCGCACAGCTTCTTGCCTTACCTATAGAAGGCTGCAGAGCAAAGGAACTTCATCCCCCCCCCATTTTCTGGTTGTTTTTAATGAAGGCAGGGAGCATAAATGAGCCCCAGCATATACGTCAGCTACTGTCCCAGGGCCATATGGCTCCGGGAGGCTCAGGGCTTCCTCGAAGTCCTGGGTGCGTGGGGCAAATAAGCCTGCTGCTACATGCAGGAGGTGAAGCAGACAGCTCTTGTGGAGCCGGTGGAGTGGGATGCCAGGGCAGCAGTCTTGCAATCTCTTATTCTTTACACAACAAATACAATATGAAGAAATGGCATGGGTATAGCTGGCCTCCAAAGAAATGTTTACTAGGCACACACAAACATGCAAGCCTGAATGACAGTCAAAGTAATAGTTTGACAGCAGGTTTCTGAAGCAGGGTCAGTGAGCTCCATTGAACTATTTCAGTGATAGCCACCTGCCTGGAGACACTTTGCTTCACAAACAGCTGCCCATCTTGGGAAACTTGGTAGTCTGAAGAGGAACGCAGAGGGAGCAGGCATCCTGGCTGGAGCTATCATGCAGGTGGGATTGGCGAGTCCTAGCTTGGTGCTAGGGAATGTGGCTGACCTGGGCAGAGGAGTTAATAGTCAGCCATATAAACCCTCCCTGTCGGCTGCACAGAATGATCCTTCCCACCACGAGCCCTGCATTGCCTCTGCTATGTCTTCGCCTTGAAATATCCGTTTGCTATCATGCCAGCAAAAGAGTGCGATCAGATTGTGGTTAGTCAGGCAGTAGGTTGTAATAAGGTATAAACCCTGCTATTGAGTGGGTTAGTCCTTGCACAAGCTACCTAGATAAGAATTAAATTCTTTATACTCAACTTCCAGCTTCCCTGTCCTGGCTAATTTGTGCTGTGCCCCTCATGTATTTAATGAAGAAACACAATTACTTTGTTGATTGAATGAATCAATTAATGTAAAAAATAGTAGTCCCAATGGGAAAATTTGCATGTCCCCAAGACACTTTCCTGGTTTTTGTCTCCATCCCATGTTTCTTATTCTGTTTAGTTCTCACTCAGAAACCAGCCCCAAAGAGGAAACTTGCAGTTTCCAAGCAGATGCCCTTTATAAAAACAAAATGTATGAAACAAAGTTTACAAAAAGGAAAAGAGAAAAAAAAGGATCTTTTTATTTTGGAAGCAGGTAAATTAGTGGTTGTAACTGTTGAAAACCAGACTAGTCCCATAACAAAAGAAGCACTGGTGGTGATAGTGATTAAAACAAACTTCTCCACAAAATACTGGCTGCTGCAGCAGCATATGTCAGAGTGTCTATATCTGAGTGGCTGTTATGTCAGAAACACTTCAGCACCTAATGAGACCCAAACATGAACACAAAGACAATTATTATTGTTATTATTGTCATTATTCACTAATAACTGAACAGTCACACAGGGTACATTAGCAGTATGGAAAGCAGTTCGCTTGATCTGCAATGCAATGCAAAGAGAAGCTGTCGTGGAAGGTAAAGGGAAGTGGTTGGGGAACCAGAGCCAAGGGGAAAGGAGAAGGTGTTAGAACATGATGGTAATATTTTGTTAGCTGATGAGGTTCTTGCCTAATTATAGACATGTGACTTGTCAAGCTACAGAGGCATCTAGAGTGCTTTTTGGCCATTTGTATATTTAGTGTATTGTAAGCAAAAGAAAGGTGTTTAGCAAAAGGAGATTAGGGAGATGAGCTGGCTCCTGGTTAGAGGAAGGATGTACCAGAGAGATAGGAAGGACATGAAAGGAGGTGTGGAGCTGTTCCATGAGGTGTGGTATTAAGTGCTGAAAGAAGAATAAAGAGCAAAGGCAGTTTTTCCCATTATTGTGTTTTCCAAGACTCTGTATCCCTGAGGCTAGACCAATGAATCTATGGCAAATGACTTCTAAATATTCAGGAAAAATGGCTGACCCAAATTATCATGAACTTGCTGAAGTGGTGCAGACAGTAATGAAAGGAGTGTCATACGCTGGTCAAAACCATGTTTTGCAGCACCAAGTCTGAAGAATAAAAAAAGAAAAAAAGCCTGCTTTTTGGCCAGTTTTTAGTGAATTGTTCCAAACATTCTATGGATATATTAATGCAAAAATGACACGAACATTTATGACAAGAAATAAAACCTTTTCTTGACTCGCTTTTGTTGAAACAAATTGCTCTATGACTAGCAATTCCATTAATAATACACAGATCTGTGCACAGATCTGCAAGAGGAGAAAGCTGATTCATTTTGACAGTAAAATAAATTATGACATTGTTTTTTTCATATTCAAAAACTAGTGGCATGGCAAGAAGATGCACATCTAGCCTGTGATGTGGCAAGGAAGCATGGATCCCAAACACTGGATCCTTGTTAAGTGGCAGGTTCCAATTCACTGTTTCCTCTGCTAAGGTAACATAACTATGGGCAAAATTTGCAGAAGTGCTAACCTTTGGCAGTTAGCACTGTCAGACACATCTATGCCTTGAGGACTCTGTTCATAGTTGGCCTTCTGTTTGCTTCTGATTTAGAAAAACAAACAAACAAACAAAGCCTCTTTTAAAATTCTCCCTTTTACTTTCATTATACTAATGAGTACCTTGAAAATTGAAGTCAGTTCATATGAAGATTGTTGGTTGTGGAAAAAAGGGGTCAGAGAAAAAACAACCTATGAGACTTTGCATATCATCAAGTAAATTTTTTTTTTTTTTCATTCATAAAGTGAACTTTGTTCTCTGTTAAAAAGGAAACTGAACTATGGTTTTGTCTTTAAATTACATCATTAAAAGAGAGATAAGAACCAATCCCAAACCCTGGAGCGGGGGGATAGCTCAGATACAGATCTAGATCCTAACTTTTCTACCCAACCTTCTCTTTAGTTAAAATGTATATGCAAGATTTTGAAGCATCCATATGAACATGTTAAAACAACCACCACATATCTCTTACAAAAGTTGCCTTATAGTGCATCATGAAAATCAGATCTTTAGTAATAAAAGATTCCAATCAAGCTTTCTTTGATTTTGTTTATCATGATCCTATCTGTAATGTAGGTAAATGTTAAATGCTCCTTTTCTATTCATCTTCCCATTTCTGGTCTTTCAGTTTACCTTCATATATACATTTAATATACAAGGTTCAAAGAAAACAAAAGAATAAACCCAACTCTTCCTTTCCAAAAGCCCACAACAGTAAATGTTCAAGGTCTCAAGTAGTCTCTGAAAGCTCACCAGGAGTCAGTTTTGCATATGCAAAGGTGGGTTTATGCATATGAACCACAGCTGCATACACCAAAAATACAGAAGCATAGGAATGTGCAGTTCAGAGAGGTTTGGAAAGGGAAAAACTTTGGCCCCAAAGCCCCAAACCAGAATCCTGAATACAAAGTGTTTTGGAGATTACTTAGGAAATTTTTTTATAAAAATGATTCCTTGAACTTCGCACTCATAATGTGATTCAGTAAACACATTTTGTTACTGTGGCCCAAAGGTGCATATGATGGACTAAAAATGAAATGCACCAAACACTCAGTACGTTATGCAACAAATATTGAGTGTGATCATAGTGCTTCTTCATATGAACTTTCTTCAAAGCTTTCAAAGAGTTTGGAAAAAAATTGTTATGAGGTATGTTTGCAATGATATTAGTGGTGAGTCTTGAGATTATCAACAGTCAGGCCAAGCTGTCATCTGAATGGTACCTTGCAGGTCATAGCAAAGTGGTCCAAAGTTGAGCTTTTTATTGTGAAGTGAATCCCTGCCAGGAATGAGCCTGCATATGAGTCGTTTCTTTTGAGGCTTCTCTTTGCTTTTTAGGCACTAAAACAAAGGGATGGAAACAAGGAGATGTGTGATGGCTACATGTGGATCTACATGGCCAGAAGAGATCCTATCACACTGCAGAAAAGGTCATATCTGAAAGTGAGCTGTGGCAGGGATGGTATCTTATCTGGGAGTTTGGCACAGACACCAAGGATGAACCTGAGACATCTGCAAAATAGACAGATAGAGATCATAGGACAATCTCAGGGTCAGCCATAACTGTATGTATAGGCATACTGGTTCAGAATAAGACCCTGGAGCCCTGGTAGTAATACACATTAAATGGGGGGGGGCGGGGGGCGGGCCCCCAAACAAACAGAAGACCCAAAGCTCATGGTAATATGCAAACAGGCTCTCAACATTCATATATTCAGTTTCTGCCTGCCCTTACTGCCACTGGAGATGTAAAATAGGTGGTTAAAATGCAAAGCAGCTAATTGATCATATACATTACAAGAACAATGCATTTATGTTTCTGCAGTAACTATATGTGCAAAGCAGGTCCACCTGCTTTTCCTTTGTTTCTGGTGTCTTTAAAACTCAGTCCACTTGGTTGTCTTTGATTTTTCAAGAAAAAGATTAAAATCCAGATTCTGTTCCTCTGCAGCTGCAGTTATTGCCTGGTATCATTTATTTTAGATTGCTGTTTAAATGCTTGACTGTAATCCAAGGTGCAATAATGATCTAAAATATTTAACATACTCTGTAGATACTTGTTCCATAAACTCCAAGCCCTGAAAAGCAGGGATTGTGTCTTCACTGTGTACATAACATACTTCAAAGAAATAGGCCCCGGTGAAATCTACATTTGAAGTTCAGCCATGATAGTAAAAGGGGAAAAATGGGGAAGGATCCCATAGGTAAATATGCCAAAGGAGATCCACCCTTTTGTACAGGCCAGGAGGAGCTGCACTAAGCTTGTCTCAGCTAGAAGTCACTCAGACTTTGCATAGCTTATGGGTGGAGTCATAATTTAATAGTTTCAGTCAGTTTTGCCTTAGACATCTTTTTTTGTGTTTTGCATAGAGTACATAGCTGTACAAACAAGAAGGCTGTAGCCCCCCTTCTCTTATGGGCTCCACAACCCCTCATATTTGTGATTAATGAGACCCTTAGTTCAGTTCAGTGTTGCAACATAAGCAACCATACAAATCAATGTCAGAACAATCAGTCTGGTTGTCGTACTTTAGGATTCACTTGTTTTCTCTGTACTGCTTATTTGCCTTTCATGCTGTGTTCAGCATTTTCCTGTTGTTTAATATGAGCTGTTCTTGAAAGATTCTGGTTCAAAGAAAGGAGAAACTCATTATCTGGACGTTAAGTCTCATTGGGTTGAATGTGGAAATGGGGATCAGAGTAATTTATTTTCAAAGCACACCTGTAGTGCAATAAAATAATTTGCATAGTGTGCGCTATACAGTGTTCAAGGTTCAAGGACTTGTAAATATGTTTTTCTGCAATGCTGGATTTGCTCCATGGGCAGGCCATGGCTCCTTGCTTTTGCTATTACCTCCGTTTACTCAGAGTGGTCAGGCAGTCAGGGAAGAAAAGAAGAACAGAGCAAATGACCTCCTGTTACTGCCAGGTTGCTGGGTTGTGTCTCAGTCAAAGCTCCTAACTCCAGTGAGACCTTTCACTGAGAGGCCTTCAGGGGTTGGTCTTTGAATACCAGCTGATATGTTGAATGTAGGCAAAAGATCTTTTTTTATTATTATTATTATTATTTGGATGCATTCATCCCTTCTCATAGAACTCTCTCTAGAAAGAATGTTGCTGAACACAAGTGCACAACTGTATTTAACCTTGCTGACTGAGCAAAGTGTTATTTGCTTCCTCTCATAACTGTACAATGTTCCTAGTAGTGTTATAAGATTATACTCTAGAGATGGCTCCTCTTCAATGGAAAAGAATGGAAATGTGTGTACAAGTACCTACAATGCACACACACAGAGGCATATGTGTACATATATATGTATATAAATGCATATGTATATATATACATATGACATTTCATTGGTGCTTTCATTTATAATGTGCCATGTCTTAGTAGAGAGACAGATCCCAAGATCTTTATATTGTTTTCCAAACTCTCAGCTCAGCTAGAATCCTTTTTTAACGTGGTTTCCTGAGGAAATGAGGCTTTTGTGGTTATTCTGTCTATGTGTTGGATTTTGGACTTGGTCTGTAACAATCTTTGAGTCCCATCGCTAATTTTAATTAAATTTGATATGAGGTAGAACTTTCAAAGCTATGAAATTCTTACAGGATTAATGAAAACTGGCTGCCAAGTACAGGAGGAAAATCTATTAATACTCCATCCGAAAGAAGGAGTGAAGCTTGAGCTCACTCCTTTGAGACAATGAGATACTATGAATGCCCCAACCGTGGGAAAAACTTCAATCAGTGCTCACATCTTACTACACACTAGAGAATCCAACCACAAGATACACATTCATAGGAAACTAGGCTTCATTAGTTCCACCATTTGCTTTGATACATGGCATATGATTAAAAGAAAACTGAACATATTATGTGTCCTTTCCCTTGAGGCTTCACACCCTTTAACCAGGTTTGTCTGCACACAAGGGAGATTTGAGGATTTGGCCCTAAACTAATCAAGAACACACCCCTTCCAATATCCTGACTCAAAATCTTTCCAAGTATGGGATGAGACACTGCTATAAGCATAAATCCGCCATGAACTTGTATCAAAGAAAGGCATATACAGGACAAAATAGAGAAAATCAGTTTCGTTTTCATAGGGAAAATATTCTTGAGTATGATGCTGTACAATTCCAAGCAAAGTTGTGGAAGTTATGTTAGTGTGACTTTATGCTCACCCTGAACAAAGTGCTAGAATGATTTCCAAATAAGGAATACCCTTGCATTAAGATAAAGGAGATGACTTGACAATTTTCAAGTCACCAAAAAACCAGTACCTTAAATAATACACAGAACTTTGGGAAAGTTTGGGTTAAAGCTAAATCCAGTCCTGTTCCTGTGATTAATGTCATATTGCAAATTCTTCCTCTCATGCACAATTGTTCTCACAGGTGATCTTGGAAATTAATTAAGTTATTCTGGTTGAGATAGCTTATATAGCTTACAAAAATGGGATGTACTGATTGATTAATTTATAAAGCAGGTTCCATGCACATTATCTGAAAATACTATTAAGTTGTTTAGGCATACTGTGGAGAGCAAGTGTCTGCTAGACTGTGACGAGGAAGAAGATTTTAAAGGAAAATAACTGAAATCCGAAAGTAGGGAAAAGGCTGTCAGGGTGCTGCTTCTCAGATCTCTGATGTGCATTGGTTTTGGTTACTTCTGGGGTGGAATAACTATGTAACACACATAATTTGGTTTATTTAACTATCCATAGCTTCAGTTGCTGAATCAAAGTGTCATAGGACCTTTTGGTTTGGAAATTCACCTGATTAGTTATTAGAAAAATGAGCGTTTACCTGAACTGAATTTTCAAGGCAAAATTACACAGGAGCTTGGACACAGAAATCATTTCAGTTCATATTGCACAGATTTTCCCAGACACCTTTTTATCTGCATAAGTATTAGGCATGAAAATCATGTAGAATTCCAGAAACTGCAGAAGTTGCAGAAGGCAAAAAGCACATAACACAGTACCTGAAATTCTGAGATGTCTTCTGAAAATGTGACTTCAGATCGATAAGTTGAAATTCAATATTAAGTGCATACTGTAATTTTTTAAACAGAAATGAATTTACCCAACTAAGTTCCTAAGAGTTTTTTGCTAATCCTCAAGTTTTATAGTTTTCCCAGAATAACTGGTATTCTGCCTCACCTCTATCTGATACTGTAATAAGGTCTTTATCATTAATACTTTATTCATTCATACCTAATTGTCTTAAATGATTAAAACCTAAGTTAAATAAATAACTCGATATATCATCAACTTGTACGGTCTCAGAAGTGTATGTATTGACTGTCAAACATGCATTATTGCCTAAAAGTTCTTATACATCAAGTGTATGAGATAAATTATATTCATGTTATGTGCTGAACATCTTTATAACCAGTATAATAAATTAAAATGCTTCCTTACACTTTCTCCCTTACAATACTAAGTTACTTGGCTACATGGGACTAAAAGAATGTCTTTTCTAATTGCATAAATTTACTCACTAATATGACAGTCATCTTCTATTTGGCCAGAGTGGAACAATAGGTATCTCTCTTAATTGTTAATATTTTATACCCCCTCATACCTGCTATGAGAAATTAAATTCTCCTTGCTGGTGGTCACTGAGTCACATATTGGCTAGAATTAAGGGTGGAAAGCAACTGTTAAAACATCCACAGTTTGATTTTGCCATTCTGTATAGATACAAAGAAAAGCCCTGAACTAGGTTATACTGTAAAGCACCATCCCCTGTGATAAACTTCCCAAGGCTTTGACTTTTTAATAAATTCTCGGTAACCTCTCTCTCTCTCCTTCTCCCTCTTTAAATATATATAGGGGGGGAGGGAAGAGAGAGAGAATTGTAACTTTTTAAAGTTACATCATTTATTTTAAATGACAGAAGAAAATATAACCCAGGTAATTTTCAGGCTGTTCTTTAAAACCAAGGCTGTGACTGTTTTTATTGACTCCTTTTCTTCTATCAGAAATGTTGCTGGTGTGAGCTTGCAGGGGGTCAGGCTGTGCTCTCAGTGGAAGTTTTCCCCTTGACCTCAGAGGGTAAACAGCCAAGACCAGTGACTTTAACTTTCACAAGTCCATTTTGTATTTCATCCTCTTTTTAATTTCAAGGTGGAGTCTACCTGCATGCACATGACATCCTGATGTCTTATGTTTCACTTTTACAGACTTTGTGGCTTTCAATTTAGAATATTTTTGAACAAAGGTTTGGTTTTTTCTGTGTATTTATATAAGAATAACAATCTGAAGTGTTTATCATATTTAACAAATTACTTTCCCAAATTAAAGAATGTCTATGGTTATAATGTATATTTTTAAACTTTGCAATTTCAAACCACTGAAAGATAATGTAAAATGTCAAGAATACCTGTAAATGGGGAATTTTGTATACCTTCACTAGAAAGATTAAGCATGTGATAAATACGTGACATTTTTCTAAAATATCATGTAAGTATTTTTTTTAAAGTATAAATAAAGGACAGTTTTACTCGTGGTGCTAATGCTAAGATAAGCAGAAAGGAAAGTTTGTGTCACTTAAAAGAGGGAATGTTGTCTTGGGGTGGTGTCACTCCAAAATGCTGTTTCTGTTACAACAATGGCTGTCGCATTTACAAGATCTTTGACTGATTTTTTCAGCGGTTTGAAATCTGTGATATTTGTTACTGAGAAGTGTTATGGACACTGCAGACACAGATCAGATAAGAAACTGGGTCAGCTGACAAGATATTCCCTGTAATGTTACCTCCCTGTAGCATAAACACGTGGGTCCTTCTGTGTGAGGGAGTTTCTGAACATGAGTTGTTGTCAACTGTATAGTTTCATTTACAATTATTGAAAAGTCTTTTCTCTCTCCTAAAAAAAAAGAAAAGAAAAAAAAGAAAGCATGTTTGAACCACATTTCTCTTTAAATTAGAAAAAAAAAGTAAAACTATTTGGTATTTAATTTCTTAAAGCTTGGAAGTTTTCCTGCATTGCTCTGTCAGGAGCCTTGTCTTTTCATTCGGCTTCATTTCTGATTACAGATTTTTCATTTATGGATGGGCAGCTGTAGAAACTTGCTTCTTGCATATGCAAATCAATCATGGTAATGTTTATCATAAGGAGATTTTTGTGGCAGTGGAAAAGGGGTTGTGGCAACATGTTCTTGATTTCAATTGTATCATCTACAAATGGAATTGGCTTCCTCACTTCACCTTCAGTGGATTTTTTTTTTTTTTTTTTGCCATTTACCTCTTGGACTAGACACTGCTCACTAAGAAAGCTGTTCGATTCACTTACAGATCATGATTTTGGAAGGAGCTGGCAGAATGAGTATCAATTCCAGCAGCAATCTACTCCACCAGCAGCCTTCCTGGACAGATGGATATTCCACATGCAATGGTAGGAGGAATTCGACGACTCTGAGCTATGTTTTCTGCAGGGAGGCAGGGGGAGAGGGGCTACTACACCTCTAAGCATGCACAAGTATTTTTCAGTAGTACTAATTTACTGGAGTTTCACTTCTGGTAAGAAAAATTTCCATTTGTTACCTTATTTGTAAAAAGCTGAACTTGCAACACTAAGTTTCTGAAAGTGACCAGTTTATCATTCATTTCCTTACTGGTTCTTTTTCTTAAAATTAATTTAGTGGTGTTGAAAGTGCTGAAAGTTCCCTCTCCTCAGTCCAGCATTCTTTCTCTCTTACCTTTATCCCTCATGCCTTCTGTGAACCAACACTACTCTTCAATGCTAATCACCCCTCTGGCTTTCCAGGGGAATAGCCTTTTTGCTCTTTTACTGTATTTGCTTTTTCAGCTCAAATTACTAGATAGCTTTCTAATTAGACTGGCATTAGAACACTAGATATCTTGTGATCTGAGAACTTTTTTTTCTTACTGTTTTCTGGTTATATGGCTGTATAGATAAAAATGTGTTCATATATATACACTCTCAGTATAAAAATACAGATATAGACACATATCTATCTATATAGTATTTGATATAATTTTTAAATTCTTTTCATCACTCAGTCAATGGGTAAACCTTAAAAATCTAAGCAGACAAACACATGCTGCAGTTGTCCTTCTAATCCAAATAATGCTGCAACAAAACTTACAATGAAAGTTCCCACTCAGTGAAACTCTTATTCTTTTTAATGTGTAATTTCTAAATACAAAGGAATACATAAGCGTGCACTTAATAAATGTACTGACCTGTGTGTAACAGATTCATGGGGAAAAAAGTGCTGGCTGACTTTCACTTTGCACAGAATTTCATGAAGGGAAATGGTGGGGTCTATTTTCATGTTTCCAGTGTGAAACTCCTCGGGATTCACTTATGTTTTGAGGGACAGGAAGCCAAAAGCTCAGACCAGCCTCTACAGTCATTCACCACTTCAATTCCTTTTACCTAGCTACTCTTCCCTAAAGGCTCTCCATTTACATTAGGATACTAGTGGCCTCTGAAATTCGTTTACCCTTCTGAAGTGATGGGAAGACATATCAACCTCCTTTTCAGGGAATACTTGACGGATCCATCAAACCTTTGTTCTCTGACATAGCACACTCTTAATAATTTCCACACTCATTCCCCAAATCCTTCAACAGGAGGATGAGAGACCGTCATGCAAACTCCCTAAGTTACTGACACAGACCTTGTTGGCCAATATTGATAAAGAAACCTAAGTAACTGTAGGGCTTGCTTGTGTTTACCTGGAAACTAGGATTGTGCAGCATATCTCAACTGAAGACACCTGAGGTCTAGTGGGACCTGAGGGGAAGTGATTTCCTAAAATGTGCCAACTCTGTTGCTTGTGGTCCTCTAGCAATATCCACTGTTGTCAGTATTTCTCACAGCTGTGTGGGTAGTCTTTTTCTTGGGGAGACTGAGAATGGTCTGGTGCTACATCCTGGAGTGGGCTTACTGTAGAGCCAGGCCATGGCAGCCTTTCTTCTCCCATAATTCAATGACCTCTGCAATCTCTCATCCTTACCCTTCATGCACTTGTGAGCATTTTATCATGCCCCTGTCTCTGCCTGGCACACTCCATTGTCTTCCTTTCCCAAGGAATAAATTCTACTGAACTCCTTTTGCCAGCCCTTCTGTGAGGGCAGACCAAAGCAGTCCTGCCTTTGCTCTTATCTTATACAATTATCCTATCGCCACATACAATTTCTTTCATTTGCACACGTAAATTATTGTTGTGTAATGACATACAACTGAGAGCAGTTTAAAAGATTGCCAAGAAAAGATTCAGGCATCCTAACAGGAAAATTAAGCAGCTTCTGTAACTAAAAATTAGTTTTACAATTGTGTTCAGAAATCATCTTACCTGACTACAGAAATAATGTGCATTCATCAGAATGCAAGCTCTATCATGAAGCTGTGGGCCATACTGATAGGCTTTTACTGTTCTTTGATTGAATCCCGCAATTCATATTCAGTCCTTATTAAGTCTTTAAAGTGGAAAATTTCCACAGCACGTTATGAGACTTTTGCAAGGCTTTTCCATAATTTTCTGATGCACTGAAATTATTTTCCCACAAAAGGATCAACATACCTTTTTAACAGTACTTTAAGGTGTCTTCCATCAAATAATTTTGGTGTATTTAGCCAACATTAATAAATTAATTCCTATATACTCAGTCTGCCAAGAGAAGTGTAATGTAATGATTCCCAGTTTTTAATTGGAAAACTGAGGCAAAAAAAAATAACAATACCTTCTCCAGCAATAGCTTCTGAGATAGTGTTAAGGACTGAGAAAAGAATCTAGATCTGTGGACCTCCAGGGCATGCAATTTAGTTATAGACCTTTCTCGTTGTCGACATAATCCTGTGGTGCTAACAGAGACAGTAAATACCTATTTTCTTTTCCAGTGTCCAGCAGCTTCTTTGGAACCCAGTGGCATGAAATACACCCACAGTACTGGACTAAGTTTCAAGTCTGGGAGTGGCTGCAGCATCTCCTTGATACCAACCAACTGGATGCCAACTGCATACCCTTCCAGGAATTTGATATCAATGGGGAACATCTGTGCAGTATGAGCCTGCAGGAATTCACTCAGGCAGCTGGGACAGCAGGGCAACTGCTTTATAGCAACCTTCAGCACCTAAAATGGAATGGTAAATAGACATTAGGCAGAGACACACGTACAGTGGTCTGAGTTCTGGGATCTTCAGAAGTCGCTTATGTTCCTGAGAGACCTACCAGGCAGGTCTCATTTGCTATGTTTGCTTAACTGCTTATACCTCATTTACTGTATTGCTAAATTGCTTAGATATGACATAAGGCAGGAGTCTGAAGGACCCGGGAAAAGGGTATGCTGTAGCAGTTGCTGCTTGGCGCTAATACTTTTTAATTCTTCTGAGCTTGTTGTCATACGTCCTATCTGCCATATGCTTTCTTGCAGGCCAGTGTGGAAGTGACATGTACCAATCTCATAATGTTATTGTGAAGACAGAGCAAACAGGTGAGTTGGGTAACTTGTCTTTTGATGGTGACAAAAAGAGGAAACTGTCCATTCCAAGAGAGGGATCTCAAAACGGCATTAAATAAAATGGAAAGTGTATCGTGCAGAATAAAAGAAGTAACACAAATATCAGTCAATGTCTACTTTTTGAAGTTTTGGGTAGTACTGCTATATCTTAGTTTGCGTGTGGTGACTTTTCCTGGGAGAGGTCTGCAGTATCAGCATTCTATACGGATGTTCAGACTTGGAATAGTTTGCAGTGCTCAGTGAGGGCAGCTTTGTAGGGGATTTCATTCTGTGCTTCATTCAGCACATTTCAAAACAACTATTTTCACAGTATTCTCAGTTTAAAAAAAAGAAAAAATATTTTATTGTGAAGTGCTGTTAATGTTTGAAACATGAGGAAATTTCCAAACAAAACAACTTTGAGAGAAAAAAATGTTACATTTCAATTTCTTCACATCTTTCAATGGAACTGAAATTCAGATAGTATTTTGGTTTGACCAAAACTGCATTTTTTCCTGTGGCAGTCTTTTTTTCCAGTGTGTTCATAGCTAGATCCCTTTCCTCCCAGGACTTTGTTTCACTGAGAGAACTTCAGCTCATTTCAATCCTCCTCTCAGGCACGATTATTTTCCTGGTGCCTTTGCCAGAGCATCTCTGTCTATACCCAAACACTCTCTATCCCACTAGTCCCAGCCTCTTTGTATGTGGGTGTGTTCATGAGCCACATTTTAATATCTCCCGGCAGAACGAATACAGATTCGTGGCATGTGATGTCTCTGACAAATACTACCAACCTCTTTATTCAGCTAACCTGGAGGAGCCCAGACACTCCAGCCAGGGACGCTAACCACCTTCTGCTTGCAGCAGGCAAGCATTACAATCTGCAATCCACTCCTTGCCTGTGTCCACATAGTGTGGGTGATGTGCATACAGCAGCCTCAATGCTTGCCATATAGGAAACTACAGTAATCCTTTTAAGTCCTGATTTATGAGATCTTGGTATAATATTAGTTCCTCCTCCCACTAGAGATACACAGTGCAGTGCAAAGTATCTCAGCTGCACATCTGGAAAGGCCAAAGCCTAGGACTAACTGATGGTTCTCCTAGCTGTGCTGAATCAGGAGTGGTGTGGTGGGGCTCTGGAGATGCTGACCATGGGCAGTGGGAGCAGGGTCAGTTTCTGCATGGGGAAGAGCAGGCGGTGCGAATTGGGTCTGCTGGGGAAGGGACTCCTTGTGAGCCAGCAGGGATGGGTCTGGTGGTTTAGAGGGGAAGCCTGCCTTGTCCTAGTAGACCATCACAGTTGCAAAGACATGGGTACTGAAAAAGGCCAAAACAGGAAGACAAGATGTGTCCCCGTGTTCTGGCTAGGAAAGGCCTGTTTTCAGAGGCAACATTAGGCAGATCAGGTGTCCAAGCAAGCAAAGGGTGTGTGCTACTGTAGGAACACAAGCTCTCAGTGCCCAAACATGCAGCTATTACTTAGCATGCCTGCTAAATTCCTATGTCATAAGTGGTAACTCAGCCAAACGTGATGATTTAGCTGTAACTCATTTTTGGTTTGGGATTTCATTTATATGAACATGAAAAAAAGTAAGTAAAACCTAGATTTGAACCTTGAATCTCATCTTTTCTGGCCTGGATTCAAAAGAAAAAGAGATTTTTAAGGCTTCTGACCTCAGAATGCACTGCAAAGAGAGTAATTTCCTGATCAATGTAGAGGTCATAAAGACAATACTTCTGTTCTGCTTATATTGATCCATCTGACCAGAAGGTCACTAAAATTTATTCCTCTGGAATAACTGGAAAAATTATTCCAATCATGAAGGTGGATTTAAGGTTAAGGATGGGAACTTGATGTGCCTGGAATAAAATGGCCCTTCATCTAGGATTAGGCTTTGATGTTTTTCACTATGTGCTTACACATGAAGCTGTGTTTCAGAGGGGACTTTCTAGTTCTACCATTATAGAAATAAATACTCATTATAAGCATCCTCCTGTTTTACTAGATACTTGAGAACACTTTCATCTCTATGGCACCAAAACACTGTCATAATCACCAGGGGCTGAGAATTCAGGACTGGATTGGGTAGAATTAGAGTTGATCTGGCACAGGAAACGTCCTTCAAGGACAGGCATAAATGATAGCCAGGAAAAGGAGAGCCTACTACATTATTTCTAAAAGTCAGTGCTTTGTGTAAGTACATTTGACTGAGTATGCAAAACCCCATCCATAATTTGAGTGAAAGGAAATAATTTCATGCATAGCCCCTTAATTTCTTGGTTCCCTTTGCAGCTCTTTTTTTGCACATTTCTTATTCCCTCAGTGCTCCGTATTCACCTCCATGCTAAAAAATGTTCTTTTAGTTATCTGATTTTCCTTTTGGTCCTTTACCTTCAGATCCACCATTAATGGTGTCCTGGAAAGAAGAGAATTACCTGTATGAGAGTGGCTATGGTAGCACAGTAGGTAACTAACATCACAATACTTCATGCATTTCTGAGATGGTTTTATTGTTGTCTGAGGCTATTACTTTAAATGTCTTCTTTTTAATTCCCAGAGCTATTGGACAGTAAAACGTTCTGTCGTGCTCAGATTTCCATGACGACACCTAGTCACCAGCCTCCTGGTAAAGAACTTGTAATTATATTATTAATTGTTTGTCTCTTGTCCCAGACCTACTGACATATAATAGTCTCTGTAGTCTTCTGTTGTAGGATTGAATCTGAGCCTCCAGTAATTTTAAACTAAGCAATACTGATTCTGACAGCTCTTTTACCTACCCTTATTACAATAGCTTGCTTTAATGAAATGTTTCTCTCTCCTCTCTGTTGAGACAAAGTCGACCAAGTAATCTGCAATCTCTGCATATCTTTTAAAGTGACTGAGTCAAAGGGGAATATATTAGTGTCAGAGAGACAAGACGTTCCAGCTCCACTACACTTTTCTGTGGTATGGCTGGGTATGGGTAAACGAGTGCCATGGTCCTCCCCAGAAGTGGCTGTGTTTCCCTAGTGAGGCAGTGGTTCATGCTGAGTAGGTTGCTAGGTTTGGGGCTGGGTTTGGGGTCAGCCCGGAGGAGCCATAGTGCAGGCACCAAGCCCTCTGCCCAGCTGCGCCAGCAGAAGGGCTTCCTACTGGAACCCATCTCAGCTGACAGCAGGGCAGGCACTGCACGCCTCTTCACCCCTCCTCAGTACTTAGAATCATAGAATCATAGAATCATTTAGGTTGGAAAAGACCTTTAAGATCATCCAGTCCAACCATTAAACTACACTACCAAGTCCACACTAAACCAATCAAGGGTAGACTAGACTAAACCATGTCCCAGAGTGCCATGTCTACCCATTTTTTGAATGCTTCCAAGGATGGTGACTCCACCACCTCTCTGGGCAGCCTGTTCCAATGCTTGACTACCCTTTCCGTGAAGAAATTTTTCCTAATATCCAATCTAAACCTCCCCTGGCGCAGGTTGAGCCCATTTCCTCTTGTCCTATCGCTAACTACTTGGGAGAAGAGACCAACACCCACTTCACTACAACTTCCTTTCAGGTAGTTGTAGAGAGCAATAAGGTCTCCCCTCAGCCTCCTCTTCTCCAGACTAAACAACCCCAGTTCCCTCAGTCGCTCCTTATAAGGCCTGTGCTCCAGACCCTTCACCAGCTTCATTGCCCTTCACAATCTGCTTGCTAAAGGGCAGGAGAAAGAGCAAACCCTATTGGTGCAGTGCCTGGTGAAAGTACAGTCCAGACACATGTGTTGGGGTGCTCTGTGGGCCATGTCCTGGGGGCAGGCACCAGGGGTGGAGGTGAAAGAGCGAGGCAGTGGGAAAAGAGGAGAGCAGAGATGGCAGGGGAGTGAGAAAGGGGGGAAAGAAAGGCAGGTCCTTCTTAGGAGGCTGTTAAACAAACAGACCTGAGGGAGTAAACAGTGGAAGTCCTGGGAGGATGAGAAAGGAAAACACACTGCTGTAGATGCAGCCTTGCAGGTGTTATCTTGGCACTGGGGGCAACCCTGTGCCTCTGCACACGGGTGACAGCCACAGCCTCTGTGCCTGGCCATTTGCTGCATCCCCCAGCCTCCCAGCACAGCTGGAGTTGCCAAGTGGCATACAGTTTAAACTAATGCACTCAGCAATAAATATAAAAAAAAAAGAGAAAACCTGACCAGAAGAAGAAAACCACCCAAACCTTAAAAAAACCCAACCAAACACTGTTTGCTTTCTCCGCCGCCTCCACCCACTGTCATAAGATGATTACCAGGATTCCAGAGCTCTCTGACGGGACTGGGGACTTGTCAAGATCCTGGCACAGTGTGTTTACCTGCTGACTCCTTAAGCCTAGAGCTAGGGTGGCACGCCAAGGGCACAGCCTCCTGTAAAAACTAGATTTGTATATCCCGTAAAAAAGTGGCTCATTCCTGAATCATATGCAAATACTGTGCAACCTTTTGTCAGAAGTTTTGCAAGAGAGCTTTGTTGAAACTGTATCATAACTCTTTTCATCTGTCAGGCCCCAGCCTCCTAACATGGCGTGTTTGAAACTGGTCTCCACGTAGGAGTGGAGGCAGAGTGGGAGGCTATTTACACAGCTGAAATCCAGAATAAATCACCAGCTAGGTAGAAGGCAACTGAACTTCCAAGAATAAATCTCCAGCTAAGTGGAGCATAACAAACATTTGCAAGCAAATTGTGGGATTTTAAAATGAGAAGGATTTATATGAGGGCAAATAAAGGACTGAGTCCTGCTGTTCTTGCCTGGAGTTCCCACAGACTTTTAATAACATCAGGGGAATCATAATCTGAGGAAAGGCAGTGAAATAAGCTTCATTTTACTTTTTCCCTCAAGCTGAGTGAGGTTCAGGCTAGTTCCTGCTCTTTGAGAGTGGGAAGGCAAAATTACTTTAAGCGCATTTGCTGCTTGGGGGTCAAGGACAATAATTATGTCAGGCTCAGAATGGTGGAGGTTAGGCTTATCCTCACTGACCTGTTCAGTTTATGTTTCCAGTTACGTATGAATAAAGCAAGTGTGTGAATAGCTTTGCATCTACCTTTTCACATGCAGTTATTGCAGTTGCTTGTGCAAATCTGACAAGTTTCTATGCAAATGAATATTTCCTGTGAGTCATTTTCCCATGCAAATGCCTGGTTTCCATGAGAAGTATGATAATCGTGCATTCATAGAAGCTGGGAAAAAGTGCGTGGGACCTTAAGCTTTGCTTTATGGAATTCAGGCACAAAGTATGCTGAAAAGCAAACATAGAAGGGGCTCCCTTTCAGGACTATCCCACAGATTTTGCGAGACTTAGAGTGATCGGATGAAAGCTATTCATTAATGACAAGAACAGAGCCAGGCTGCTGTGGTTTGAGGGTGGGAGGGTTGAACGTGCAGACTGCTACGTAGGTTACAGTCATGAACAGGAGGAACTTTTCTTTTTCTTCATTTCTGAAGAAATGCTTGTGCCAGAAACCCTATTCCTCCTCTGGCTGGCTGCAGGTGATAAAGTACCATCGATGAGAAATGGCTTGTTTCTATGGCTCTGAGCCATGGAACAACATATGCATGTCCAGCTGCCAAAAACTCCTACCAGCACAGCCCCATTCCCCCACCCTGCCTCCCCCAAACAAGAACCATTTGCCAGTTCATTATGTTTTAGTCAGGTAGGTGTTCTGTGCATTGGTATCAGCGCATACATTTCACATTAGATCATCTCTTCAGAAACAAACAGGCCCCCAAAGACACATGCTTCTGCAAAGACTAAGACATAATGGGACAATTCAGGATTCCTTTTATAGATGTGATCATCTTATTTTTCTCTCTCACACACATAACATGAGGTGAGGTATTTGTTAATCAAATTTAGGTTTCAAAAGCCAAATGTTTACCTCTGCATTCATTCTTTATTTGTCAATGGTCTCTTTGTGAAGTGTGCTGATTAACATATAGTACAGAAAACAAAACTCTCCCCCTTCCTCCTTACTTAGATTACCTTCTGAAAAGTTATTATCTTTAAAAGAAATATTAATTCTTTTTTGTGGCTTTATTTCTTTCAACCTGGTAGTCAATGGAAACCCTTTAATCAAATTTACAAATAGGCTTCATTTTCCTTCTCTGCAGATTTTTCAGATGTGAAAAAATCGCAAGATCATACCCCAAAGTCCCACACCAAGAAACACAGTAAGTTGACATCCATGTTTATAATGGTTGGTTGATTGAAGGAAAAGAAACACATTAAAAGTCAATCCCCTTCAGTAGGGAAAAGGAAGAATTTTGAAAGCAAAGCTGGTTAGATCGTTACTGTGATTGAATCCTCCAAGGATCTGACTGTTTCTAGTACTGTTTGCTTACAATATTTTTGGCTCAGTATTGTTATACTTTTCAAATTGTTTTTATCAGTGAGGGCTTATGGGGAAGCAACCAGAAACCAGTTGCCTCTGCCCTGTGTTGAGCTGGTCTGGTGGACTGGAATAAAGGAATGATGGAGACCCAGGATTAAATCAGGAAGGTCTGTCCATGGGCATGGCCATGCTCATGCCCGTGCCTGCTGAGTGCAGCATGCACCAGAAACCCTGCTCAGCATCTCCTTGCACAACTTCTCATGCATGGCATCATGAGCAAGCACCTGCTCCTCAGTTATGCCACCTTCTTCTCCTCTGATATGACAATCTTCCCACTCCCCTCATCTCCTTTTTCTGCTAGTTTTGATTCCACTTGACTCTGAAGACAGGTTACCATAATTGTGATTTCTGGATGTAGTTCCATTAATATAATTTACTGAGGTTTTTATGCTGAAAATATCTTGTGTATGTCTTTTGCATCCTGTGCCATTCCCTATTTATAATAGAAAACCTTAATATTGGTTGTTCACTGCATTTTGTAGTATTTGATTTTATCCTGTTTCAATACAGTCTCCAGATCACCTGTCTCTTCCTGACTCCTCTTCTTACCCTGCTCTGTGACTATGCCCAACCAGAACTCCTGAACTTTTTATCTGCAGATAGATGTTTTGTTTCTTTTTTTGTGTGTATATCAAGGTTGCTAATGAAAGGATTAGACAGGACTGGTCTGAAGACAGACCTGTGAAGAACTGAGGTCACTTGGTTTGTTCAGCTCAAAGAAGGCTGAGGGGTGACCTCATCACAGTCTACAACATCCTCAAGGAGGGCAGCAGAGGGGGAGGTACTGATCTTCTCTCTCTGGTGACCAGTGCTAGGACCCAAGGAAATGAAATGAAGCTACATCAGGGGAAGTTCAGATTGGACATTAGGAAAAGGTTCTTCACTGAAAGGCTGGTCAGTCATTGGAATAGACTCCCTGGGGAAGTAGTCAGAGCACCAAGCCTGTCAGAGTTCAAGGAGCATCTGGATGAAGCTCTTAGTCATATGGTTTAGTTTTAAGTGATCCTGTGAGGAGTACGGAGTTGTACTTGATGATCCTTATGGGTCCCTTCCAACTTGAGATATTCTATGATTCTAAGAACAGATTCAAATCACAACCTTGGTATATAGAAAAGGTCACCTTGCCAAGCTGGGCTAATCCCCTACATTTCCAGTTTCTTCAGTACTGCTCTGTATCATGGTCTGTTGAGTATGTTACTGATGTCCAGATAGACTAGGTTCACCACATTGTGTTGGTTCTAGAAAACAATTACTACAACAAAGAAAAATATTGGATTAGTTGACTGAAATCTACTCATGTTGCACTGTATACCATTTTCAATTTAGCTTCACATCTTTGACTAGCTAGTTTCCTTCTTAATTTGGTCTAAGCCCTTGCATGCTTTTGAAGTCAGACCAAAGGACTGCTATCTTTCTGGCCCACCTTGTCACTGTGTTTGTTATTCCTCATTCATAAACTACTACGTCTGACTTGTTGGATTTATTTAATCTTTTTTCTTTTTGACCTAGGCTTTCTGGTGCCATCTCTACAGTAAATGTGGGATGGATTTGTGCTTAAACTGGGAGGTCTACCTATTGAACTTAGAGATCTGGTTTTGCCCTTTCTGATATCGTGGTCAGACTTTTTTATACCCTTTTTACACAAAATTTTGGCTAGCCAGTTTTGTCACTATCCCTCTATTCACTCTACACCTTCTTATTTCTTTAACTCTACCTAAGAGACCTGGGACCAAATATTCATTGATGCAGAATGGCACCCTTTGCCTTCTGTCTGTCTTTTAAATGTGTGGAGATTCAGTGCCTGCTTCACAATTATCTTGTCTGTTTCACGTACTGCGCGATAATATCAGGTTACATGCCATGATGTAGAAGAATGTCAGGAAAAATGGGCAACTGAGGTGAAGGGAAGACTTAAACATGTTATCTTTGGGGCAGAAACAGTGCCAAAGGCAGAAGGAAGCAGTGGGTGTTTGGACTCTGCTTTTCCTGGGGTTGCTAAGGCTCCTACCTGCCTGCTATGGGGCTCACACTGTTGAAGGCTGACACTTGCCTCCAGCCTCAGTGTAAAGGCTGTCAGCATTTTTTTGCCTACATAGATCCGAGGTGGGGGTCCTGCGCTCCAGGAACTATGGCCTGTCCCTACCAAGTAGTCACCATCTGTAGATGACACACTGTAAGAACATGACATAAAAATGGCAAGCATAGCCCAGAGAGCTTTTCAGACACTCCTTCCCCCTGCCCCCTTTCCTCTTTCAGACCCTCGAGGAACTCATCTTTGGGAATTTATTCGAGATATTCTTCTTAATCCTGAGAAAAATCCGGGGCTGATCAAGTGGGAAGACCGGTCAGAAGGTGTCTTCAGATTTTTAAAATCCGAAGCTGTGGCTCAGCTCTGGGGAAAGAAGAAAAACAACAGCAGCATGACTTACGAGAAACTCAGCCGGGCTATGAGGTGAGCTGAGATGTTGCTGTAGAAGCCTGGGACATGTAAAGAGTCTACCTGAATGGAGAATCTGGTTGACTTTTAAAAATTAATTGCCAGCAGCACCAGTTGCCGCCTTTGACAGCTGAGTCTCTCCTACTAGTTTTGAGATTGTAGCATTATGTTCTTTGTCTTTTCTTTCCCCTCCTGTTTCTGTATACTATAATATATAATATATATAACATAGATATGTGTTATATATATAATATATGTTCTGTTGCTGTCCACTCAAACAACCAATGTAGGAAGGAAGCATGGCTGTAGCAAGCTGAAAGTTCTTGTGCTATTGAACTGGGAAGGCTTAAAATGCTCAGTAATGGCCAGAGATCTTGTTATTTCCAGCAATGTTCAGGAACTAGATGTGTCCCCCACCCATTATCTTAAAACAGGTTTACAAATTCTATGTGAGGATATTCTTTGCTGCTTGCTTTAACATTTTGAGCATTTTTCCATAATCTATGAAAGTTCAAAATGTATTTTCAAATTGAAGCTGAGATTCTTTCCTGGTCTGATTTCAGATCCTGGCTTATCTGGAAAAAAACCCCATGAAATCTCATAAGAGTCTGTGATAAATATGGCAATATGCTATGACCTGAAATATGGTGAAATTCAAACTCATAGGATAATTAATATAAAGTAAAAAGAAGACATCAATTTTTTCTTCTCTGTCTTTCAGTTATAATAATCTCAGGTATTATATATATAGAAAATAAAGACTTCTCAGCTAGCTGAGGGATTGCCTAGTGGGCAGTGGCCTATTAGAACTGTAGGTGAATTTAACCTTAAATCTTTTTCTGTTTTTATTTTAACAGATACTATTATAAAAGAGAAATTCTGGAGCGTGTGGATGGTCGGAGATTAGTATATAAATTTGGGAAGAATGCCCGTGGCTGGAGAGAAAATGAGAATTAAATATGTCAAGAAATAACATTTAAAACACCTGGATGTAAATATTCAAAGACTATTTTCTTATATTTATATACCAAACTGGGGTGAAAAAAACAATTCTACTTCTGTCGGGAAGAAGGAACATTATCATTATTGGTGTTAAAATTATTTTATTTGAAGTATGTCCTGTATGGGGAAAAAATGTACACAGTTTTCTGTGATATAAGATAACATTATAGAATGATGATTATTTTTCCCTTCTTGTGAAGTATTTCTCTTTTTTTTAAATCATACAGGCATAATGTGATTTATGAGTCATGCAAAGAAAGGGAAGGAGCGAAATACTAGGGCATTTAGGGAGTATGATAATCCACTTTGGAAGGCAACTATAAGTGGAGGAAACAGTAAAGCATCTCTGAGCCAAGTAGTCTTCTTCCATAGTCAGCTGGTTTATAGCTTTTTTTGGCTAATATAACTTGTTCCTTCCCTCCTCTGATTTCTGAGTGTTTTAATACTTTGCTGGCTTCCAGTTGCTTTTCTTGAGTCAGATGATGGGTTCCTCTTCAGTTAGCTTATCCCAGCCACAGAGAGCAGTGGCTCTGCAAGGTGGCTGTCAGCATTGATTTGGAAAACCCATACTACCTCCATCACTGGGACCTTTTGTAGGCAGAAGTTTAGGACCTGAACTTACCTGGTACTATCTCCCTAATCTCCAAAGGGCATTCAGCTCATCCCAGGCAAAGGGATATTTATTTTAAACAAACATCTTTGAGATGAACTGCAGGAAGACAGTCAATCTCAGGGACCAAAGTCTATTGAAGGAAGATGATTGTTTTCTGACTGGGCAAACTTACTAAAAGGCACCAGCTTCCCAGTAGAAATATTAATACTCCTCCCATTCTCTTAAATTCCTAATTAAAGCATTCAAATCCATGCCATATGAAGCAGTGAGGAGGTGGGCAAGCAGAACATGTATTAATCCCATGGCATGAGGGAGCAGTCTCTCAAGTTCCTTCAAGTCGTATGGTCCTCCTGGCAGGTCTAGTCTCACTTGGACAGATACTTTAAAAAAACTTCTGAGAAATGCAAAGCTCCATTGCATGTAAAATATTAGTTCCCTTTGCTTTTCTCAAGTCTAACTCTATATTGTACTCGTATTTGTCAATTGTGCTTGGGATTCCTAGCTGGAGAACAACCCACCAACGTAAAGACACTGAGATTTTGGGGACATTCAGATCTGGGTCAGTATTTTGAGCTCATCTCTAGCAGTGCTATGCAGAGACTGAATGTTCATTGGCAGCTTTTTCTTTCTCCAAGTCACAAATGCTTCCTGCTGGCACCAAGCACATGCAGAACATGGGGAAATAAAAACTAGAGGAGGCAGCACTTCACCAGGTCACCGAGTACGTGAGATGTGGGAGTTGAGAAACAGGATTTTCTTGGTGATGTTAACTGAGGTGAAACCAAGATCAATTCCAACTCACTTTTTTAGGGATGGGGAATTTGGAAAACAATAACAGGGGCTGAGAAGTGCAGAACAACAAAAAAAAAAATTAAATCCATCTAATATCCATTTCCTCAGGCATCCCCTGAATTTGAATCCATATTAGTTTGAAATGCAGCAACGTGCAGCTGGAGGTTGTGGGATATTCCATTTTTTTGTTTGTCTTAAAAGGAAATAGAGATGACACCAAAAGGCAATGGAAGTATCAATATAAATGGTGTCAAATGAGCTTAGCAACAATTTATAGGCAAACATGAGAACCTAACTTGTTATCTACACATGTAGGACATGTCAAACAATAACACCACCTCCTACACTGTGTATGACAGAGCTGTCACCATCAATTACCCATACATGACAATTTTTACTTTTCATAACCTGGTGGAGAGAGGTTCATCTTATTTACAAAATAAATAATAAGCTGCTGTACTTCAAAGCATTTCTTTTTCTCTCAGCCTACCTCTTTCTCTTTTCTTATTTTTTTTGACTGACCATGATAGCCTTACTTGGTTTTGTGCAACTCAATAATTTCCTTTTTTAAGCTTGTTTAGCTACATTCCACTTCCTTTGCCATCATTTTGTAGTTCATATAGCAAGAACCAGGCCACCAGATGAGGAGGGCACTTTGCTCGAAAGACCGTTTCTTCCCCCCACTCCATGGTTATTTGCAGCCCTTTGCTCCACGCCCTTCATCCCCCCACCCCCCAAATCCATACCTTGAGTGAAAATCTGAAATCAGTGGTACCATCACAAATCTGCAATACTGTTGTACCTTATCTCAGGTTAACATACATCTTACAGCAAATGATTGTAATACCTTCATAAAGCTGCTTTCTACGAGATCTCTCACCCAACTTCTTGAGAGATAAAATGAACTTGTGATATATATGTCACCACTTGGTTAAAGCAGCAGCTAAACCTGCTTTTAAAGGTTTTGAAAGATAAAGCTTTATTTAGAAGCATACTGTATAAATCTAGAGAGTGATTTACACTGGGGTGCAGTATAAATGCCAGTCTTCCACTGTCACATCTTTCAGCACGTGGAAGTCGTGCAAGTTTCTATTCCCACTCTGCAGAACTTTTCAGACTAGGTACTTGTCATTCAGCATTACAATAACACAAAGTTAGAATAGAAGCCAGCCAACATTTACTCTGTTTTACAAATATATTAACCTTTGCCTAAGACAAACACAAAGGACTGTTTAAAACTACAGTTCTTGCCAAGGACAGATGCAACCAACCAAAGGGAGTCTTTTTACCAGACCTAAGCAAATGGAGAAAATGAAGAGATGAATGTTTATGTAAATTACTATTTAAACAAAAAGCATTTCTGATTGCTCTTCTACATTTCAGAGGCTGAGCGATCATATTTTTAGATGCATCCTTTAAGTTAGCAGCTGCTGAACTGGTAGCACCATGTGTATAGATTTTTATTGTACCATAATTTTTCATATGTATAAAGCTCTAGATAGGAAAGTATATTATATTTATATAGTTACATGCAAATCACAATGTCAAAGGTGTTGGCAATGAGCACTCTCAAACTGTATTTTCTGCACAAAATTAGAGCAACTTACTCTAAAAACATCCTGAGAAACAGTATGTAGGCTGGTGAACTGCACAGACATTAAAATGTTTAGTTACATTTTCATTTTTCTTTCTGCAGCACATTGTGTAATTCCTGCTTGCTTCTCACAGCATCAGCTTCAAAGCGTATGTGTGGAAACAAATCCACATTAGGTATTTCGCTATTGCCATTGTAAATCTCAGCTTGGAGACTATGTATCACAAAATGGTTCTAAAGACTGTTTCTATTTTTGTGGATATGATATAAATTCAAATAAAACCCTCATGAAAGAAATTTTCTGACAAATGATTATCTTCACTTTTTTATGTCTTGAGATTGGAAGTGACTAATATGAATTCTTTCCATGTTGGAGAATATTTCAATATTGGCAAAAGAACTGATGTAACTGTGACAAAATCCAATAGCTCAAATTTACTAATATGCTGAATAGCCCATCTATTGTGAAGATACTGGATTTCCAAACCTGTTCTATGTCTCACAGGCCTCACTGGAATACTCGATTACGTTGACACAGCTAGATTGCCTTTCTTGTTCGGCTGCTAAACTTTACAAAGGTCTTATTTCAGCACTGATTTAACTTCAAGGTATTTTGAAGTGTATGCAAGGGCTAGGCTGATTAAGGATGCCATTACTCACACTGAGCATTTCCTTTACTGAATCAAAGCAGCTAAAACTATGAAATCCTGTCCTTCGGGCTGTTTTTCCATATAAGTGGTGGCTACAAAACCACTCAATGAACAAAGAAAACATCGCTCCTGATTTGGTCTGCAGCTTGAGGAAAACCCCTATAATTAAGAGAAAGTCAAAGTAAGCCCGTATGGCATTTACACTCTGTGGGGGGCTTGTGGTTGTATCAGTACAGTGCAAGGGTGCGGTGCATGGACCTGCAATGAGCCAACCTGTAACCCCTGGTGCTGTCTCACTGGGTAACCCAAGCTGTTTGGCAGCGTGGGGTACTGCAGTGGTGCAGTGCAGCATGCCTGCTGTGGTGACCTGTGCTTGTTGCTGTGCCAGCATGTTTGCAGATGGGCTTGAATCTCAAACCAGGAGCTTCACTGCAATGGGACAAACCACACCATCATGCTCTATAATCTGCAAACATTCTTAATTTTAAGCAAGCGAGTGATTCCAGTGCATTTGAAATTATGTATATGGGTGTTTGAGGATGGTGGCTCTAAAAGTGTTAAGTCTATATTGAACCAGCCTATATTTGAACCCAGAATTTCAAGGGGCTCCAGAATTATGTCCACCTCAGTAGGAGAATATGTTTGAATTTTAAACACAGGTAAAACCCCCATGTTTAACACGCAAAACCAGGTAGGTGCCCCAAAAGGGTTGTCAGTTTGTGAACTTGGGAGTCCCAAGTCAGGTTTCAAAAGGAATTGGAACTAAATTTCAAGCAAGTTCAGACTGAATTTTAAATAAGCACACAGCTCGTTTTCCAGTACATAGTCGAGCCTTTTGTTTCAAGCAAGTTGAGACCAATATTTGAGACAAAGACAAATGAGGATATTGTTTGGAAACATGCAAAATAAACACACACTTAAAAAACCCCAAAACTCTTGTTTGGTTGTGACTTAAAATAAACTAAAATTTCAGCTTTCAGCTGCATTCTAAGGCCATATGAAATAAAAATTCAAGGCAAAATTCAGAGTTTGCAAATCCTATGTAAACTGAGAATAAGTAAGAGGAGTACTGTAAACAGAATCTACCAAGCTACATCTAAACTTGATACAAATTTGTGGGCATCAAGGAAGAATGAGAATTGCTTCAGGTAAGTGAAATCTGGTGCTGCAGAAAGATGAGCAATTAAAAGTTACCAATGCTAATAGCTTCCAAGAAGTGTAAGTCAGACAACTATAATAATTTGAAAGATAATCTATCTGGGTTTTCAGCCTTTGCTCCATTGCTGATGGAACTTTGCACAATGAGGTCTAAATCCTGAGCTTTGTGCCAGCCAAGAATTTCCTCTGACAACCACTCTTGCTTCCTTTCCCCAGATATTTAGCTCCTTCAGTCACCTGACTCTGTTTCAACACATGAAAATATTAGAGAAAAAAATAGGGATAGAAAAATAAAAAGCAGGAGAAAGCAACTGAGTAGATGGCGAGGTCTTACTGCACTGAACAGTTCTGTGTGGAAATACAAGAGCTGTATGCACAAAAAAAGTTGAGGACATCCAAGTCAGTCTATTTATAGTCTTCCATCAGATGTGGGTTGCAAAAATTAAACATAAATTAGTGTTTACAAGTCTAATTATAACTGTAAGGAGAATAAGAAGTTAACACAATATGCCTATGTGCACTGCATAATCCTGTGAACCTAAAAAATATTTAATTATGAAAGTAAAATGACTGAAGCACTATTTATGCTGAAGAGTTTCCCCCCTCTGTCTTCAGAATGGTGTGATATTCTCCTTTGCTTTCATCTTGTTTTGAATTTTCAACAATAAGATTCAGTCTCAACACAGGGAATGAAGGAGGAGATGGATGATCTGTAATGCTGTAGCAGGTATTGCAAAACAAAGAGGCAAGCTATAGCTTCTTCTTCCTAAGCTTTTTGGTTCCTTATTCAGCATTTATACTGTTGCTGGGAACAAGGTGCTTTGTGTGAGGTTGGGGATAAATTTAGTCTAAATATGTGATGTCACTAAAATGAAAAGAAAAAAATAAAATTATTTTTAAGATTGCAAATATCTCTTTTTCTACAGCTGAGGTTCTAATGCATCTGCCCCAATCAGTTACTATACCATGTAGTATTATTTTCTTGAGACGAGACTGTTAACTTGAGTAGCTAAATCTGGTTTAAAAGGGCTGATTATTTCTGTGAGAAATTTGAAACACACTCAAGTATTTACATTTTAATTTAAGTAACCCTGTGTTGTTTCTGCAGGAAAATGCTAACACCAAGATGTATTTTACAAGAGTATTTTGATGTTCAAAAGCTCTCATTGGCAAATTTTGTTACTGAAAACCAAACAGATTTCCAACATACCAGGAAAATAAACAACACAAAATAGGTCAGGAGATTTTTTTTTTTTCCCATTTTATTCTTAACTTTTGAGAAAAGGTTATGTAGTAACCTTCATTTTGTCATTTTGTTTCTGCCTTTTAAATTACAGTCATTCCACCAGCAGTGAATCTGGTTTAATGCACGGAGTCACCCTTTAAAAAATATTTTGCATTTTCTATATCCTATTGAGCAGATGAACACACAGGGAAATTTTAATTACTGACAGCACCTGTTGAGTATCTTTCTCTGTAAAGTAGACGCATAAGTTTGGGACATGCATGCCAACATACCCTGGATGGGATGTTCCCACAGGAACTGGCTTGACTAAGTCTCTTAAAGAAACTTTTATGTTAATAGGATTCAACTAAAAGTCTGTTAAGCAAACCATTGAGCAATGATAAAGTAAATTCAAACTTGGTGAGAAGCCCCAAAAGCAGACAGCCTGTCAAAGGAAGCTCCAAGAAGAGTGCTGGTGACACTTTTGTACTTTTCCAGTGATTCACCTGTTTTTAGAAATGACAAAGATAAACATAGTGTTGTGAGCAACTTTAATCAGAGCATTTGATCTAAAGTGTTCCTTTGAATGCTAGATGAAAAGTGGGAAAATCTGGACGCAACCTACAAAAATCTCAGCACTGAAAATTATTTTGCCTCTCAAATCTTGTTGAGGAATGGGGTGACAGGCTGTGCCAGAAGTGCAGTTTCTGTTCCTAGAGCTGGCCTGCAAGGCCCACTCAAGATCAACACGTGTTTTTGCCCCATGCCTTTACAAACAATCTTGCTGCATGTGCAATACTTGTTGGCCCTGGGGAAGTAGGAACGCTTCATAAATATTTGTCAACTGGTGTTATACATTTTATGTATGTCTTGTACTTGATTCGTCATTTGAATCTGAGTCTGCAGTTTTATGCCACTCTAGATGTTGAGATAGATTCTTCTTCCACTGAATCAGATCACAAAATGAGATTAGCAGGTGGACGACTTATTGCAAATATCACTCATCATGAAAATCACTTGGCAGATACTTCCTGACTGATCCCAGATTTTTACGTATGATATGCACTAGGGTTTCCTCCTTTCTGGCTATGGGTATTTAAGTGAGGAGTGAATGCCTTTTTAAGCAATGATTTCAGTATCAGTGATACACCTTGCGAATTTTGCAGAGGAGCCTCCTCCTCTCTCCTCTAAGAGTGATGAAGAGACCATCATAGCACAAAGATTCTCTGAAAGCCTCATTGGAACTGAGTGTGTTCTTATAAGCTGCTTTTTAAAGCTCCTTTCTGAATCTTGAATACTTCAGGGAATAATATGACCTGCAGCATTGTGTGGCAAGGAAATTTTTGTGCTTCACAGCTCTCTAGGGAAGGCTCAGGATGGCTGTTTAGTAACCTATGGGTGAGGAGAAGCTCTGCGTTTATCCAGTTTGCAGCCTCTGGAAACTGCAGGATTCACTGTGTACAGAGGTTTAGTGCCATTGTACACCCTCATCTCCCAGGCTGCGGGTCCTGCATTTCTCAGATATGCTGGGCAGATGTATGCTGAATATTTTTAATATTCTTGGAGAAGCACCCCAAATGCTGTGACTGTGAGTGCTGCAGAAAGATCAGGAGATTGATGGTGCTGTTGAAGCTCCTGGAGGTGATGCTGCCTTGATGATGCTGAGACACAGCCCTCTGCTGGAGATCATGAAGCACTCTGGGCAAGTGGACTGCACCTTCTCCTTCAAGTCTTGCCAGTTTTGCTCACTATTGGTCAGGTCCTGCCTCCAATCTTTTCTCCTATCCCCTTTTCCCAAGTGGGACAGTTATAACATTGCTGGCTGTACCCAATGAAACTGCTCTTTCCTTGAAAGCGAATGTGAAGAGTTTGTCCATCAGCCCCCTGGTCTTCTGAGTTGGCTTTCATGGGCTAAGACCAAACTAGCCCTTTGGCTCTAGCTCACACGGTTATAGGCTGTGAATTTGGCAGGTCAGGGAAATTTAAAAGTGCAAACCAAATCTGTGACCAGGGGCTCTCTTGCTGGGTCACTGCAGTTTGGAGAGAATGGAAGATCACACCACAGGTCTGATGTTGCCCCGTTTCCTGTGAACTTTGGTACTTCTCAGCACAGCCATCCCACCAAGCCTGTGCCCAAACACTGACAGGAGGAGAAACAATATTCACCACCAAAGAGTCACAGACTGCAGTCTTATGCTAAGATCCCTGCATTTTAAAGAAAGTTTATTAAATAGACAATTAATTAAAAAAAAGAGAACCACCTTGAATTTCATCCTTCTATGGCAGATAAAATCATAATGTCTCAGGTAATTAGCTTTGCCTGAGATGATGATCACTCATTTTAGGAGTGTATAAAATCTATGAGTTGTGATGTGAGGCAATCTGCAAGTCTCCATACATACTTCTAGAGTTCCCTCTGTACTCTCATATCTCTTTCAAAATCGTACCTCCTCTCCTGGGGGAAGGCTCACCAGAGCTTATCAGATTCAATTACTGCTGTTTCATATCAATGTTCTCATGTGAAACCAGAATACAAATAAGCCAAGACTACCTCCATACCCCCAAACGATTACAAATGCCAATGATTCACTAGTTATTCATGCCAAACCAATATTTTTCAGTGTTTTATAGATCATGAGTGAAACATTTCAGCATGTTCAGGATGAAATCATTGGCATGCCAGGAGGCATCTAATGGAGAAGGGCACTCCTCACAGGGACACATGGCATATTCAGCAGCCATCAGGCAATCACATATGGCTTATAGACACTCTTCACTTTTCCAGTAGGTTTGGGAGTGAGGGGATAATAAAAGTTACATTTGCTTTCAAGGAAATTTAGAGTTAGGTGATAAAGCTAATCCAATCTATTACCTTGCTGCCACTGGAAGAGGGACACACTTTGCCCTTCCACCTGCCCAGACTTATCCCTGGTGCAGCTTGGCTCTTGCCCACTGCTGTGACCCCTGCCCAGCCATGCGGGTCCCCATGGCTTGGAGGCTGCCCGATGGCCCTGCAAGCTGATGCACTTCTGTAGAGCTCTGATTGAGCTGATGCGGGTGAGGGAACAAACCACCCTGTTGTGTCAGCTCCTCCTCATACCTCCCACTGACAGTGGCTGCAGAGGACTGGCAGCATGTCAGATGGAGAAGTTCTTTAATTTTGCAACCCTGTTTTTACAGGGTTGGCAGTGCTGAAAATGTGAAGGATTGGAGGAGTGCAATAAATTTTGAGGCTGGCAATCACCCTTTGGCTCCCTAAAATCCGAGCTCACTACTTCAATGAAGAAAAGTAATTCACAGACTGGGCTGTGTGCTTGTACTGGTGAGGAGCAACCCAGTGCTATCAAATTTAAGGGGGCAGAGTACAAAGACCCATTGTTGCTGTCCCAGGATCCGAGCAAGCACCATATTATCCCAAGTATGTTCTGTTGCCATGAAGTTTGGTCTCTGTGTACAGTTGTAATGAGACCTGGTCTTATCTTGGTTTCCATCAGATGTAATTTTTCAAGACACGTACAATGAAAAGTTATGTGTTGGAGTTTAAACCCCTTTTTTTCTGTTGTGTAGAAAGAATTTAATTCACTATGCATGGATAACCCATTTGTTTATACACAAGTTAAGAACAAAGCCAGCTAATAAGTTTTGCTGTCACATTTAATAAATGGTTTCACAAGATAGTAACTCCATGCAGCTACGCCCAAGGGCCATCAGCATTTTTAAAGCCTCTTTATGTTTCAAGAAAAAGTCATACTGCAACAGCAAGCACCACTGTGAGAAAAATATTACAAACTGATATTTTGGTCAGACATCAAGGTTACGAGTTACAGGGGACCTGTGGGCAGAGAACCTTTAAGCAGATTCCCCACCCCATAAAAGGATGTACACAAGCAAGCCTTTCCTCAGCTTGGAGGAAGGCAAGGCTGGAAGTGAGGCCTTTTCAGAAGCTTAGGTCCCACCTCAGCCACCATGTGAAACACCTTGAGCTTGATTGCAGATTAATTTAGTCATACCCTGTTTAAGCTGACTTGAGATGCTTGCTGAAAGTGCAGATCTGGCTTTCTTGTCTTGTTGCTCTGTGCACGTGCTGGCCCCACTCACTGATAGATCCCAAAATTACTCTGAAATGAAGAAGGGTAAGTTTTTTGGTTGGATCTGCACACTCCTTGGTCACAGGAACATCAGTTACAACTTGGGGGAGCAGGTAGAAACCTGCAGTCAGAGGAGCAGGAGAGGGAGATGACTTCCTGCCTTTTTAGCAGCCGTTTCCAGTTAGATTGGCGTAGGCAAATTTGTGAAACATTAAGTGATTGTTTGCTTCATGGAGAGGACTAGGGGGACCTAGCAGGTGTATTATGCTTTGATAAATGTGGCAACCTTTCCTTAAATTTTGTGTGGTAATTAAATAATCTTGTGGTTTACTTTTGCCATGATGTTTCTCTGGCCTCGAAAGTGCTTTTGTATGCTTAGAAAAGCACAGGTCTCCAGGTACCAGTGAGACTGGGGTATGAAACTGGGGAAGTGCCCCCCTGCCCCACCACTTAGCAGAAAATGTGGGCATCCAGGACAATTACTAGCCTCCTCTGCTAAGTGGTGAGGATGAGTTTGTTGAGGAGCTAGTAACACAGGGTGTTAGTTTAGGAAAGATGCTTCCTACCAGTGAGTGTTCTCACAGGATGGTGTGGAGGTCATGTGAATCACAGGGATCTCTGAAACTGACATCCATGCTGCCTGGGACGGTATGTATGGCCCATGCTTCTCAGGGAGAAAGGGGATCAAAAGTACCGATAAATGGTTTTGGGCATTTGGGTTTTTTTTGCTGGGGGGTGGGGGTGGGCAGGAGGAGGAGGAGGAGTGTATATCACCAAGATGAAAAAATGTTTTATAAGTGGTGGAATTAATTAAGAAAAGGAGAAACTCCAAATATGATTTGTGGGAATAACTTCTTGACTGTGCAGCTTGTCCTTCTGAAGGGTTGGTTATATAGCTGGAGGTGCTTGGGCTGCAAAGCTGCATTGTGCTCACTGTGCTGTAGTGTGCGATCAGAATTAGAAACCATTATAACTGTAATGACTGAAATTGCAGCGTGATGCATCTAGTCCTTTTGAACTCTGGATGCTGAATTTGCATATTAATGTCTGAGAAAATTACCTCATGTCTCCTAAGGGAAGTGGTTGAGGCCCCATCACTGAGCACCAGTAGGGCCTGATTTTCAGAGTTAGCGAGCAATCATCTATCCCATGAAAAATGAAGATGGAAAATAAACTGCAGATAACAATCTGACCGGCAGAGGGATAGGATAGGTGTGACCTATTATGTTATTTTTCCATCTCAAAATTTTATGATTTGGCTGTATGCGTTCACCTGATACACTAGTTAAAGTAATAAAATGAAATACCCTCCCCCGCCATGTGATCAACCCACACAGCTCCCTTCCTCAGTCAGTTCCCACACCTTTATTCCCCAGCCCGTTCAAAGAGCTTGGTTGAAAAAAATCTGAAAGAAACCACAAGTGGAGTAGATCATCACAACACTGAAAAGGCTTTTCAGACATTCAGACAATTAATTTCTTTGGGCTAGATTATTCCCCCAGCATACACATCTGTCCAAAGGACTGAGGCAGAATAAAGCATCTCCCACCTAATGCTGAGCAGCAACTACATGTTTGGGTTCACGTGTGATTCCCGGGCCAGGCATCTGTTCTGCAGACAAGAGCAAGGGTGCAGGTGTCAGGTGGAGTCATAGCAATGCTTCTCTGGCTCAGGTGGTGGAAAAGGGGAGATGGGAACTGCTCTGTGAGGAGTAAAAGATGCTACTTGCATCCAGAAAAGGTCAGGAAAGGAAATACAACCCTCACTGACTAAATTTGAGTTGGTTTTTGTTTGTTTGTTTGTTTTTGTAGCAAGATACCTACAAGTATTTTGTAGCAAGATAGCTACAAGTATCCTTTCAATCTAGCTCTACATAAGGAGCTCAAGGTAGTAAGAGGTCTATGGTCCAAATGCTTGGTTAGTAAAACCTGGCCCTCTTTATAGCTAGGGATATAGCTGAGATACCGCAATAACAGTGTCCATCCTCCTATGCCTGCCATGTGCTGGTGAAAAAGAAGGCAAGTGCACTGAGGGTGCCTTTCAATGGAAAGGGATAGCATTGAAAGAGTTAAAGTTTTACTATCTTAAGATGTTCTTTAGTATGTTGTTTTCTATCTACCAAATGCTTATTGTATTTGCATAGATCATAAATGTGACCTGGATCATTACCTGTATGTGAAAATGTACCTGTGTGATCATACATGAGTGGTTTACCAGAAAAAGCCAATTATCTTAACTATGAAGTCCAAACTTGTTAATCACTCCAGCATATGTCTTCTCATTTTCTCATCAGCAATGTCTGATTTTTTTTCTCCAGCTGTTGTCTTAAGATAATGGAATTGGAGACATCGTTCTTTTTTCCTTTAGTGTAATTTCTGGAGTGTGATATGCTTGAAAACATTATTTCTGCAATGTCTTGAAAATAAAACAGATTAATGCTTTTCTGTTTTATTATACACCTTTATTTTCTGCACTAATATGGAGAAAGCAATAGTTTGGCAAAGGGAACTCATCCACAGATGAGACAGCTCAGGTAGTGGTCTCTGAAGTTGCTTCCTCATGAACCTTTAACTCTACTTTGGGCCTGTCAGTTTTATTTCACCATGTAGAAATCATAGCCTGGGTATGGACAGCTTTTACATCTTGATATATGTAGCATGGTATGAAAGAGAAAAAATGCTGCTAGTAAGTTTTCGTTGATGTGTGTCCCAGAGAAAAATAGAAAAGAAATACTAAATTTTTTAAATTAATCACAACATTTATTCTTTCTTTTTTTTTTTTTTTCAGAAGGCATGTTACAAATAAGTAAAAGCAGCCATGACTTATGACTTCTAAAGTTTTAACATTTTTGTTTTTAATTCTCTTGAAAGTTTTTTAAAAAATGTATTACAGTGTAAAAAAAATGTTATTTTTCAGTTTGGAATATGTTTGTTTTCTTTTTCCTTTTTTCACTGTCCCCATTTGACTAGTGAGAGCATTTTGAACTTTTGAAACTTTCCCACAGGAAACTTGGACTTCTGATCAGCGTGTCGACACAAATTAACATCAGCAAAAAGGAAATGAGACTTCAGACTGGAAAGGTAAAGGAATATGAGTTAGATGTTTCACATGAGCTGGTCTTTTCAAAATCCATTCAAAACTGCTTAGGAATGTGGCTGACGCAATCTTTGAGTTGTTGGCAGTTATGTTCAAAAAAAGAAAAGCAGAGATCTGGTAAACAGAAAAACATAAACACAGAAATTATACTTTAAAAGGGGGTGGTAAGGAGAAGATGACCAAGGCAAATACAGGTCAGGAAGTATAACTTCAGCTTCTCCAAATCTATGGCTACAAATAATCAATCTATTTGCAAAACACCTACAATGGATTTCCAACCACCTTTATTCTGTGATAGCACAACAGGCTGACATTTCTTTAGGAACAGGAGAGAGAATGTGCTATGTTCAATGTTCTAGGCTTTTGACTTAATACGGCTTCATAGGATATTTTCATAAACAAGGTATGGAAACATGGTCTTGATGAAATTACTCTAAACTGTGTTCCAACTGGTTGCAAAATTGTACTCCAAGAGTGGTTATTAGTGATTCACTGTCAAACTAAGTTGGATTTAATCTGGCTCCACTGTGATCTGTCATGGGCCATGTACTACTCAATATTTTCATTAATGACTTTGCTCATGAAAAAAGAGAGTCAATTTACTAAGTTTGTAGGTCATGCTAGCTGAGAGATGCAGCAAGCCCTTTGAAAGAAAGTATGAAAATTCAAGATCATGATGATGCATTACAGAACTGATCTGAAATAAGTAAAAGGTCATTCCAGACAGACAAAAGCAAGATCAATGGCTCAGTATGTTGCACAAATATGAGATGGTAATTGACTTGTTGAATGGCTGTTCTGTAGAAAAAAAGGAATGTAATGTTGCAGGTTAAACATGAGTTGGTGGTGCCATGCTGTTGTGGAAAAATAGTTAAGAACATATAAATAGATGTGACAACTGTGAGGTAACAACACTGCCCCTCCAGCCTACTCAGCAGCAGTGACACTAGCTTTAGCTACAATACCATGTCCACCTTTGGACACTGTACTTAAAAAACCCCACCTAACAAAACAAAACCAGGAGCCTGGTAGTGTAGCAAGAAGGGCTAGAGATCTAGTAGACTTGTTTTATGAGAAAAGACTAGAAAATCAGGGTTACTTTACAGAAAGATGGTAACAGTCTTCAAACACATAAAAAGTTGCCAGAAAGGAGATCCTTTCCCTGTTTCCAGTGAGACAAAATGAGAAATAACGAGCGTAAACTCTAGCAAATGAAATTCAGGTTAGATGTACGCAAGATATTTGCGATGGTACGGATAGGAATTCCAGCAATAGACATTTATAAGAACAGGTTAGGCCAACATCTTTGGGGAATTACATAAGTGCAGCTGATCTTTCCTTTGGATGAGGGATGGACTGGCACAATCTTAGATCTCTTGCAGCTTGGCTTTTTATGACTCTGCAATATGTCTCTGTGAGTCATGTAGGCTTTGATGAAACAAGAATGGCTCTATGGAAAAAAATCTTTTTCAAAAATATTTTTTAAGAATCTTTTGTCCAAGCTGCATGCATTGACAGTTTGTAAGTTGTCTTTTGCTAGGATTCCACTGTTATATTTGGTCACTTGTTTCTATATCCTGCAAGAAAGTACAGGCATTTCTGGGACAGAACAGTAGCACATGGACATACCATTTAAATTAGAATATGTGCAAAATTCAGACTGGCCGCAGAGGACAAGGGGGAGAACAGATCACAATGACCTACTCTAAGTTATGTTTGAGCCTCATCTATCTAACCTGTTAGGTAATTGTTTACTGTGTACTGTTTCCCTGCAGGTGAGTGATAAAGCACGTTCAAGTTTTTGAAGGAATTAAGAGAGATTTTTGATGTCTTTAGGCTGTGGGGAGTGTTAACCTAGATTGGTCTATGCTTCTACACTGGCAGCATCATGTGCTGCCCTTCTATCTACAAAAAGATAAAACAAAAATTTTCCTGTATTTATATAACACCTATATAACCCATCCTGGTGTAGTATCCAAAACCACCTTTCAGTCCTGTCCTTGAAATATTACTGTCCTTGAAATATTACTGTCCTTGAAATATTACTGTCAGAAACAAAAGTACAATTATCCTCTTTTTACACACTATTTATACACAGAAGATAAATTCGAGATCTATTAGGTAGTTTTGAGATACTTATGTACCTTTGTAGACTTCAGCTGAAGCAAATTCCTCAGTCATACAAATAGAGAGAGATCCTGAATGCAAATGTTTCTGCCAGATACAGGCAGTTGCCCTGCACTGGGATTGGTCTTTCCTTTCATTTAGCTGTCATGAAGCACTAAACTGCTTAGTGGAGGCACTCATTTCTAGTGAAATGCTTTTGGTTTTGCTGAAAATTTTAGGAAAAAAAGTTTGATTATTTTTGTTTAAAAAAAAAATTCTTATGAAAATTTGCCAGTCTGTGCAAAATGGACTGTGGTAAATGAATAGTGCAAGATTTTAGCAAAATAATAATAAAAAATGACAAAACCTGAAAAATGCAAAGTAACATAGACACTTCCGGTTTGACAGAAAAGCCCAGCCATCCAGTTAATCAGCCTGACAAATTGGTTTTTTTCATGGAAAGTTAAAACTTTTAGCTAATCCCATTCTTCTTGTTGACCAGTGGGAGGCAAAGGAGTCCCAGTGGAAGGTGGATATGTGGAAGAAACAATTTCAAAAGAAACAGAGCAAGTTAAAGGAGTTTATGCTGGTTTTTTCCTTTCACATACTATGCATAGATCATCTCTTCTGCAACACTCTTTCATCCTCTGGTTTCATTCTCTAGTTTCAGTCTTCAGGTGAGTTATCAATAAGTAGCCAAATAGAAAAGAAGCTGAGAAATCTTACCCACCACTGAACTTCCATATCACTATCAACAAAGCAACAAGGAGACCTAGCCATCTAGGTCATCAGCCATACAACTGATAGAAGATTGATGCTAATGTATTTTCTTTGTAAGCTGAGTAATGCTTTTAGGAAGGTAGTTACAAAAGGCTGGCTGCAGCCTACTAAGACTAATCAACTGAGGATTGTCTGTAGTCAGTGAAAGCTTTGTGTTTGCATTTGAGTTTGGGACACGCAGGATATTCAATGCCTGTGTTGGGAGAATCAGCAGGTAAACCCATCATGGTTAAGTGGTACACTCTGCACAGCACTCCACAAGGAGTAAAAAAATCTATGCAAATCATATGCTGGCTCTGGTGTCAGACCAGATTAGCTTGTAGCAACTAATGACTAATTTACTTAATACTGCTAAGTTAGTCCTACTACTTAGGACAAACCTCTCTCTACCTTGGTGTTTGGAGAATTTCAGTGCAAAATCAAAAGGGAGAGGATGATCCAAGAGTTAACAAGATGGAAGCATCTTATTGAACTAGCCAGACCACAGCAAAAAGGATTTTGGATATCTAGAATGACTTGGCACCTGTCATCCTCAGGCACATGATGTGGGATTTGGCTGTGTCAGGAAGCAAGGACTGAGCCTCATGCTACTATCTTCTAAGGATAATTTGGTCTCTTCCTGATGCCTAATAGGAACTGGGATATGCCTAATCAGACCAAACAAAAGATGTAGAGATTAAACTGTGCCATTAATATGCAGTAATGAGATGACTGGAGATGTCTCACATGCAACAGCTTCATTTCCATTCCTCAATGATTTACTTCTTTATTAAGTCCACTTGAATCAGCATTTAATCCAGGGAAATTAAATGTATGTGGAAGAACAGTTGGCATCTTGACCACAAGCTATGCTATGGATGTGGATTTAAATACACAAGTAGATATTACTAATGAATGAAACGGAGCAGAAACCGTGTTTACATATGTTTACTCTTGCCAAAAATATTACAGAAATCCTGAAAGGTAAATTAAGAGTATTTAAATGATACAAGAAAGCAGAGCAATCACCAAATATACTTTCTCACAGCGCCACTGTTTCACTTCACAAGTAGACTATTGATTTCAGCAGTGTAGGAAAGGTGGCAGAATTATCTGCTTATGATTCTCACAGCTTTAAGACTCGGTTACTTGTTATCTAACATTCTGGGGAAAAAAAATGTATAGCTTGTGAATACCCCTGTCCTCCCATGTTCCAGACCAGAAGCAGTCATATTTTGGCATGAAATGTTCTATTTCTAGAAACTGCTAAAGGTGAAATTTTGCTTATGATTTCTCTGTAGATTTGATTACAGTTTTACAATCAGCTCCTGCCTCACCCCTCCTCAACCACAGGAGACAGGAGGAGGGCTGGAGAGATGCTGCTGGAGACTGCCATCCTGTTAGGCACCACCTTTGTGCACCAGGGAATATAGCACTGCACTGGCACCATCCAGCAAAGAGTTTTTGTCATTCCTAACATGGGCTGTGAATTGGAGTTGACTGCTGCAGATGAAAGACTCTGCACCCCAATTACTCACTGCACAGCTATCCAACACACTCAGGGTTTTCAATTTGTAATAAAAATACATTTTGATCTGGATTCTCTGGAAAGAGGAACCATGAACTGATAGGATTGCCTCTTATCATACCAAATAGTTCAGCTGTGTTTTGAGAGCTTTGCAAATTCACTGTGGCACAGAAATTGGAAACTTCTCCTGATTAGAGTTTTGCCTTGCATTTACAGGGAAGTCACCTGAAATCTAAGATGTGATGTAACTTTTCAGTATGGATTTCAGTTGAATTGTCAGTGAAATTAAGTTGTCAGAAAAAATAATATTTAAGAGTCATTTCAGGTTGGTTATGGGAGAAATCATCACAAACAGATATTTGTATTCATATGAAGTGCTTCAGATTAGTATTTATTTAATTATGAACTGATAACAGATTTACTTTGCTCTTATAAAATGAAGTTGTAGAGGCACATGGAGAATCAGTCATCACAACTGACTGAGAAACCTTAAACTCTTCCCCAGAAACTGACAAGAAGGGGTACACAGAAAGGCCAGGCAATGTGCTTTGATATTTGCATTTAAAACAAACACCCTGAAATGAGCTGTATAGTTGGGATCTGGGCACCTCACAGCATTGTCACAGCACCCGTCACCCATTGAGCCTTGCCTGGTGGAGAACAACATATTTTACGAAGGGCATATCTGCATGTTTGCACAGGGGAGGACAGGGGCCGTCCTGGGCCATGCAGGCAGCACCAGGGCGAGGATGTTCCTGTGGCTTGTTTCTGTTAATCCAATACATTTCAGTTCATCATATGGAAGACTACAGGCTAAAAAAAACCTGGCAGATGGGTGAAATTTATGAGGTAGTTCAAATTAGCAGTGGAATAATTTTATAAATAAATGCAGGTGATCAAGCATTTGGGAGGTTTTCACAAGAAAATGTCAGCAAACCACTATTTTTTTAAATGCCAGGAGGAAAGATTTGGCACAGCAAGCACAGGTCACTGGGGAGCTGCCCAGGAATAACACGTGTATCTCTGTGGCCTTCCAGATACCTCTGAACAAAATCCCAGCAGTGAGTGAATGCCCAGTGGAGGCTGGGCACTTGCTGGTACCACAGCATTTGCTGCAGAGCCCCTGTAGGTTACACAAGTTTGTCCCCCTCTCCCAGTGCTCATTTGGCAATGCTACAGTCGCTTTTCAATCAGGTAGCCAAAAATAGCTGGAGTTTTTTCCTGAGGTGACTTTGCTTCTCTTGGTTTACAGGCTGTAGTCACATATGCTCTCGGTGATGATGGGGCACAGCTTGTGCAGGAGGCATAGCTGATGGCTTTGCCTTCTCAGTCCCTTGTGTTCAGACCGTGTGTTTCCTTCCTGTGTTTCCTTCCATGTAAGCTGTGAAGTGTTTGGTTGCTCTGTTGGTGGCTGGCGGTGTAACCCAATGGTTACCTTGAAATGTGGGTGCTAAACCGAGCACCTGGGAGGTAAACCTTTGTCACGTAGTAACCGTCCTCTCTAGCGTCTATTTTCTGTATATTTTTATATACATATATATGTAATTTTCTTCATATCTGTCATTTTCTTGTCTCTTTGTGTTACATGTGGTGATGCTAGAGCAAACTTAATGAGGAGATGGTGAAGTTGCAAAAGGAGTCAGTTTATCTGATTTTATCTTTTTTCCCTCACTGTTCTTTAAAAAATAATTATATGTGATTTGTAATATTTGCTGTAGCCTGGCAATATGTATAGCGGGAACAGATCAGATTCAATCATCTCAAATGAAGCTATCATCCTCAGCTAATGTGTGTGGGAGAGGCATGCAGACAACATTTTCAGCCCATTTATTCAGTTAGGTAATGGCCTTTTGAACATTTTCCATTTATGGTGTCTATTTAATTTACTCTAAGTCACAATATTTTAATGTAAATCCAAGCCATACCAGACAGCTCAACCATAAATCAGACCAGCCTTTGGTCTTGGTGCATTTCTTTTTTAATGGAATAACAAAATGTTCATTACCTTCCCTTTAAAACGAGACTTGAGAAAATAAATCATTTTGGTTACTGCATAGAACAAACCAGTTCAGGGAGACTAGGTCTTTGCCCATAACAAATGCAATAAAGGTTTAGAAAAACTTCCTTTTAAAAATATTTGCACTCACCTTTTGTGTTATCTGACCTCAGTCATGATTGAAAGAGAAAACATGGTGGGGAAAATCACTCCTGCACTATAACTTTCAGACTGTCCAAAGTCAGGAGCACTGGAAGGCTCTTTTTGCAAGATTTCCATGTGTCTCATTAAAGGAGGTTTGGATTGGTGTCTAAATTAGGATATTTACTGGACTAAGCAGAACCTTGGCTCTACTGTAAACAAGTCATAGCATGAGTTTCAGCAGTGTGTGCTTCCTCATTTATCTTCACTTAAGTTCTTCACTCTCTGCTCAGCTTTACCAATCATGATTTGTCTAACATACCAACCGAGGATTTGCCTTTTTTTGTTAAACATGTCAACGGTGATTTACGTTATTTGGGCTCTGGCCTTGGGAGACTATGCTTTTCCTTCCATCCCTCCTCCCTCTAGGCCCGGCACCGGAGGCACAAACCAGAATGCAAACCACGAAGACGGGGCTCTAGGGAATGTAACCCAAACCCCGTGGTTTCCACTGAAGAGACGCACAACCCAGCACAGACTGTGCCAGGTTTTGCAGTACAGTCAGGCCCCTCTGCAAAAGGCACACCATAAATCGCCCCCAAAAATGAGCAGAAAAAGTGAGCAAGGAACCTGGTGAGGCCAGTAAGAGATGTGTTTTTAAGAAAAGCATTGTGGTGTGCTGAGGCTCCCTCTGTGTCAGAGTCAGCAGGTTCAGCTCAGGTGCAGCTCAGGGCAAGGTGCAGCGCTGGGGTGCCCTCGGTGAGCAGCCAGGCTGGGTGCTGGAAGCAGGTGTCACAAATATAAGATTTTACATGGCTTTGGTTTAGCACCAATTTAAGATTTATTAATATTTTTTACATAGATCACAGAATTAGGTTGTATAATTCTTAACAATACTTAAGCATCTGCCAATTTAACAGAGCAATTTGATGGAATTTGTTACAATCAAAATAGTGACTTAGTTAAAGATTCAAGAATGGCAAGGGTTGCCCAAAACTTACAGTGGGGTTGCACACACAGAAGGGGTTTAAATCAAATCACACATAGACAGACAGACCAAAAAACAGCTCTAAATCAAATCGCACACAGACAGACAGACAGACAGATGAACAGTTCTGAGTCAAATTGCACACACACACATCCTGAGGTTAACTTGAGATGAAAATTTCCCTTTTTGTGAGTTTCATGAATTACTCACTTTTATGTGCCGGCATTCATCAATGGAGGGTTGGTGAACCTCACAAAATCAGGCCTTTGAGTCCTTGCAAAATTGTCAACGGAAGATCCTTCAGTCCTTGTGAAATCTACCTTGAGAAGCATCCCAGCTCAGGGGGATATACTCGGTCACACAGCCCACTGTGGTCCCAGAGAGTTCAAAAGGTCTCCCCTTTTGGATCGCTATTTATAGGATCTCAAGATGATTGGCTTTGGTCAGTATTTTACATTCTGGCCACAATTCGTGCTGAGTCATTCTGGTACACAATTCCGGCAGCAGATGGCCCAGGTGTGGACAGGGACACTCTTATGTGTGACATAAGTGACACTTATGACCAAGATAACAGCACAATAGGGCTTATCCCGGGATCTCACAGTGCCCCACGGGCCTGCACCACCACAGCAGACTAGCCACAAAATTAGTACAGCCCCTCTGCTGAACTGCCTGTGCAGTGTGCAGTACAGCACAAACATGTCCCAGGTGGTTTTGCACTTGCTGCCCAGGGTTGTTGTAGCTCCTTAATTAGCACGGTTCATCTCTTACATCGTTAGGTAGATTGCTGCTCTAAGAGTGATGTTGTTTCTTGTGTTTGGACTGGCTTGCACAATTTTGCATGGTGGTGCCCTGCACTCTGACAGACAAACTGATCCATCTGATCAGATCTTTTGTCCCTGTAATGGGACAATGAAAGGCACATGGACAATTAGTTCCCCAACTTGTCAAGGTACACTACGCATGTTGTAACAGAATATGTCAGTTGGACATGCAGATGGACCCGAGGAAGTTTTCATTTAGTCTGCTCAGGTACTGGTGGCATTTGAACTGGGAGTGTGTGGCGAACAGCCAAACCTACCTGGGAAATGGAATAAACCCCTGGGCAATTAGCCCACATAGCGCTCCATGCAGCCACAGCTAGACCTGCAAGTTCTGGGTGAAAGCAGCTGGGGTTCGTCTCCACTGCGCTGCCTGCCCTAAACCCTCAGGATGCAACCCCAGTGTCCTCGGTGTTCCTGGTGCTGACACCCACAGCAAGAAGGCGACAGACTGCTATGGCACTGGTGAGCCACCTCGCTTCAACACCAATGGCCAGAGCTCAGCCTGACCCCCTACAACTGGTCTCCAGCTTTTCCCTGTGGTGCACTCCACATTTTTCTTTAACATATTTCTTCCTCATTAGAAGGGGCACATAAAACCGCAGTAAGCCATACGGCAGACCTTAATCCTCTGCCAGCTAACTGATTATCAGTGTGGGTGCCTCCCTTTTAGCTGCAGGCAGAGCTGAGGACAAAGGTCAGTCCCCTGCTGAAGGTCTCCAGAGAGGCGGTCTCAAAAAACCAAGACCCCACCTGGTCCTTCTGCCTGGGGGAGAAGTTGGGCAAGTCCCTTCCATGGCATTTCTGAGGGCTGTGTGCTCTGGTGAAAAAAGCACAGATCTTTAAACTCCAAACTCCCAATGTTTCAGCCTAAGAGGCTGGTCCCCAAGTCTTTTGGGTTAAGAGCATGGTGCAGAGGGAAAGTGTAACTGCTGGGCCTATTTCTGTGTTAATGAAGACAGACTGTACCTTATATTTCTTCCCTGTATTGACTTTATCAGATTGAAATCTGACGGGTCTGGTATATTTGTGAGAGCCTTGTGTGCATTGTTCTGCTGTTTGGTTTTGATAAAATGTGGCATTGTACGTGATGTTCTTTAGCTACGTCAAACCTTGCTTCATGGCTAATGCATGGCATTAGTCCATACCACAAGTTGTGCAATACTTTGCAGCAAAAATATTGATGCTTCTTGGGGATTAAGACTGTTATTTCAGTGTGAGTTTAATGAAAGAAGGGAAGGCAGAATTAGAGGAAGAATAATTTTACTGCAAAATGAATTTTGGCAAGTTGATTATAAAGATAAGGCCCCTCTTTCTTTACCAGTTCAAGCATTATGCATTCATCTGTTTCTAGAAGCAAACCTTTTTTTTTTTTTTCTTTTCAGTTTTAATTTCAAACTGAAGCAAAACAGTAGTGACAAAAAAAGCAAAAATTTTAATTTTTGGGTGGAAGCCCTTCAGAAAGCATATCTAACCAGGGCTAGAGGAGAGTATGATGAGAAATTTTACAATAGCCAGTCTCTCTTCCAGTCAGTATTTTCAGTAAAGTCTCAAGAATTGGGACAGTACAAGCCAGCATGAACTGTGCAGTGTTTCTCTCACCTGATCAAATTCCTATAATTCTGCTGAAATGAGTGGGGTGTCAGTGGAGGTGGATTTGCTCCATTCTGCACAGAGCTGGCACTCAGATGTAATCACTGTGGGAAGCTCCGACGGGAACTAAATGCATATGGTCTCTGTGGCTATATCTGAGCTGCTAAATTAAACAGTGAAGAAACGCTCCTCACTTGATCACTTCTGCCATTACACTCTCACAACATCCCTGGCACATGTTTTGCCACTTTCTCAAGCAGTTCCCAGCATGTTTTAGGACTAGCTGCTCCCCACAAGCAGCCTGCATGGGGTGAGGGAGTCTGACAGCCCTGGGGACTGCAGGGTTTAGTTTGCCTGCAGGGACATAGTGGCAGGATCTGCAAACTGAGTGGGCTTTGCAGTCCTGGGGAAGCAGAGGTGACAAAACCAGATGGCACTTGGGCACCCCAAGCTGAAGGCTGTCTTTTCAGCTGAGCCCTTGGTGAGCTTGCAACACTGGGTTTTTGGCCTTTAAGGCAAGAACATGAGGTTCGTTTCCCCTGCAAAATGCAAAGCTCCTTCCTGCCCTAGTGGTGCGGAATTTATTCTTCTCCTTGTTTTTCCTAGCCAGGGAGGCCCCTGTGCTCTGGAGGGCAAGGACCAATGCAGATGTTCCTGCTTACAGGAGAAATGCTGCCTCCATTTGTCTAGGTAGCAGCAAGATAATGCTCTCTCATCCACCCTTTGACCTCTGATTCATGAGCTCTACCCATTCATGCTGGGCTGATTGAAGAGATTAGCAGCATGATGGTCTGCCACACCTGTCTGCCAGGGGTTATTGCCCTGCAACAGGGGCAATGACAAGGCAGAGTATCAGCTCTCTAGGTAATAGGCTGATAAATGCACACAAATTGCTCTCTTGCTTTTGGTTTGTGTTTTTCTGCCTTGAAATGTGGCAGTGTGTGGCGGTGATTCATGAACCCCTCAGCTGCAGCTAAATAAAAGTTGACATTTTATTTCCAATGTAAATTCTTTGAGACTGATTCTGACTTTTAATTGATTTATTTTTTTCACAAAGCCCAGTCCCTACTGGCAGTTGCTACTCTGATATTAGCACTACTACTATTAACCACAACAATAATAACAGCAGTGAGTACCTACATGAACCAGACAATAAGTTTATTAGATGCCACAAACACTTTTTATCATGCAATGCAAACGCTTATGTCATACCATCTAAATGCCTTGACTGCAGCTAAAAACTGGACCATTGGCTTTCTTCCAGTTGTATTTCTGAGTATCCGCAGAATAGCTTCAGGGTCAGAGTGTCGCGTGTCAGCCCAGAGTTGGGCTGTCCGAATCCAGCAGGCCAAAGAGGGATGTTCCACATTTATGCAACAATTTATTCCAGCGAGATCACTCCATCTCACTCTAAACCCAACACTCATACATATTAGAGGAATATCTACCCACCAGAGTTTGCATATAGTGTTTTTGCTTATTAAATTCCTCAGTCCTCAGGTCATCATTTGCATTGTGTATCTTCCTCTCTTGGGCTGACATTGTTGCTGTATGAAAACACTGAGGCTAATTGCTCTACTATTACAAAGGCCTCTTGAAACAAAGCAGGTTTGGAGGATAATTCAGAGCAGGTGCTCAATACACAGGAATTTCAGTTGTCCGAGTAATAGATACCACACGAGGTTACCAGCTCTGGTATTGGTTATATTATAAATAGAGAGGCAGCTTAGACAACCTCCATGAGTATCTTCCATAGCTAATGCTATGAGCATATAATTAATTTAGGTTTTGTGTAACTATGCATGTTTTTCTGGAAGTAGGTCTGCCTTTATTTTACTGATGCTGTTATCTTTTCAAGTCATGCATAAATGCCTTTTTTTTTTTTTTTTTTGGTAGGGTGTTGTAATCCATCCTGCTGAATTTAAAAGAATGATATTGCTGTAGCAGAGCTTCAGAGATTTGTAAAGTTTTTACAGAAAGGTTAGCTATGAAATTCTACAGAATTTCCAGGATGAAAATCAGAATATGTACTTTTATTATGACTATTTATCCTTAGGCTGTAGTAAGAGAAACAGAAACTTTAGCCAGTGAAAGAAGAAAAAGCTGAACATCCCATTGCAGATTCCTTGCAAAACCTGACCTTTTCCTTTAGCTGCAACTGTTAATTGGTGGCAAAGAAAAGCAAGCAAGGCTGCAGTGGAGTCAGACATAGTAGCAACCATATAAAGGGCCACTGCATTTTTAGAAGTAGCTTCTATATTCATGTGACATAAAGGATTTTAAAATATAAGCTTCAGTTTCTTCCAGGGAACTTTGTAGTTGCAATCAAAATGGAACAAATCTAGGAATGTCAGAAATATTGCTATAAATTATTCATGAAATACTGAAGCAAAACAAGATGGAAAATAATTGTAGAAATCAATATGATCAATAGATCAATAGAGGTTGGTTGGGGTTTTTTTTTGTGCTTACATACATTAAAAGTATCTTTTTCTTCTTCAATAAAATGTGAGTAACATAGGATGAAGGAAAACCTAACTATGATGCATAGTTGTGTCATGATTTTACCCTGAAAGAAATGCTGGAATATCCATGTTTAAGCTAGTCTTTGAAATTTAGTGTTTGCTTCAGATGGACATTCCAGGAAAATTACTTCCACATAATACCTGAATAGTTCAACTACAAATGCACTGGCAACTGTAGCAATATCTGATCACAGCATTTGATAGTCAAGCAACATTATTTTATGGTAATTACCTTTGATAGTAATTCTTTGGTGTTCATTTTATGTTTACTTTAAAGCAGCTCATAATAAAGCATAGAATCATAGAATTGTTTAGGTTGTAAAGGACCTTTAAGATCATCAGTCCAAACACTAACCTAACATTACCAAGTCCACACTAAACCAATTAAGGGTAGACTAGACTAAACCAAGTCCCAGAATGGCATGACTTTTTATAATTATATATACTCACATACTGTACCTCGTCAATGCAAAAAAACCTTCCAACAAACCAAGAGAAATAGTCATATTTAGCAGCAGAATGTGTAGGAGAAATTGAAAAAGAAAAAGAAAAGATTTAACAAAAACCCCAGATCACATGGAAATGAACACTTATCTCTTCCTGCTGTGATGCCCAGATGAATAAACAAGGATTACTTTCCACTTTTTTCATTAACAGATTGTTTTGCAGAATGATATGTTTGGTTCATTACCAAATTGTGAGCTGTAATCAGGGATTTCCTAGGTGCTGTGCAATGACCTGGTAATTCACAGTGTTGTAGTGGCTTTCATATTAACCCCACCACATACATACACTTGCAGTGCAGTCAGTGTTAGCCCCTAACTGATGGAGTAAATGAGCTGCATGTGAAGAATTAATGAAGAGTTGTGAATACACTCCACAGTCATCATTTAGTGTGCTACTCAGTTACGTACCTGTGAAGAGGAGCTTTCAAAGTGATCAGAGGATAATTTTTTGGATAATTTCTCTTTTTTAAAAGGCCTGCTAATTTAACATTCCTTAGTTGATAGAGTTGATTGCCATAAAAATACATGGTAAAAATTTGGTAGAAATTATAACTAATTGCATAATGCTTTTGGAATATGCATTTATATTGTGTACCTCGGTGCCTACTTTCTAACTGCCAGTTAGGAAATATATGTATGTGTATGTATGTGCATTATGTGAATGGGTGTATTTATTCACGTTTTAGAAAGAAATTCAAATATTTATACTAGTTTTAGGAACATCATAAAGTTAGGTTTCTTAACAAATAGCTTGTTTTCTTTCTAGAAGTTATGAATCACATTTTATATTTCTTAACTACCTAGGAGTAGTTCATGAATCATACAAAGCTGTGACACTGGGTTAAATAGCTCAGTCCTGTTTTTACTGCTTCAGTCCTTTATATCTTTAATTACCTTTATTTAGTTAATATAAATCACCCTAGAACACATGGTCTCCTAAGCAGCCCTATTTCTGCATGTATTCTGCAAAGTACTGAGCACTTCTACAAAGCACTTCTGGCTGAAGTGTAAAACAGAACAACAGTATCTCTTTTTCTTTGGCATGGTTACAGAAATCTTTTCCATACTTCTTATCTGTGCCTGGCAGAGGCTTTATCCAGAAAGAACACATTCTTTCCCCCCCTGCTCTTTCTTAGATGTGTTTCACTGCATTGGTATTCTTGCTCAGTTGCCTTCTCATATAGGTACACACATTTTTGTTTTATGCAAAGTCCCTTGTAAGAATATGTCATCTTTTCCAGCACCTTCACTACTGGAACAAACTTCCTTGGATATGCAGCCCAAAATGCATTAAGGAATTCTTCTCCCCTGTTTGCAATTGGATCTGTACTCCTGCATGCCTAAAGAGCTTTGACTTCAAAACTGCCCCAAACAGCCAGTCTCTAGCTGACAGCAAGATACTCTATATTTAAGAAAGCAATTCACTCAGAAGGGGTTTGATAACTTCAAACATAAAAAACATTACTGTCATAATAAATACCTGGAAAAACCACTTGGCAACCTAAACTACTCAATTGGGTAGTTATAATGAGAAAGTGATGATGGGCTAAAGTCATAGTAACTAGAAAAGCCAGTCGATGGCTGGCAAAAACACTCTCAGGCTAATGTGAATGTCACTTTCCATTTATTTTCTCATAATCTGTATGTCATAGTGGACAGACAGATTTGCTATAATGGCTAGTGTCTGCAGATTAAATGTGATTAATTCTCCAAAATGAAAGGAGTGCATCTTCATGCAAAAAGTTAATTAGGTTCTAAAAATTGTCTTGCAAATCTGTAAAGGAAAGACAGACAAAAACCCAAAGAAGATAAACTAGCCAGATTATTTCAGGATGATAATTTAGTTAGATCTATTACTTCAAATTCTCTCCTCTTTTTTTTGAATATGTTTTAACTTATGTTCAAAGACTACAGCTAATTATATGTATATATGTATACATGAATTTAAACAAATGACTGTAGCTGAGAAGGTGAAGTCAGGTGTCCTATATTTCTGATTCTGTAACAGGCTTGTGACCAAGGACAAGGTATTTCACATTTCTGTGTTTTGGACTAAGTATTCTATATGTGAGGATTCAGACAAGCTTTCTCTCTCACTTCTTCCCTGTCCCCTCCAGCTTTCATCCTGTTTTCAAAATTTTCCCTTGAAACTTCCAGCTCGTGAGTAATATGGGAACATCTATAAAAACAATACCTAGCATGAAAATATCTGCTAAGGGATAACTGCATAATGTTAAAGACATCAACAAGTCATTAGCACCCTAAGCTTCTGATGCATCATCTGACATCAGTGATGCCTGCAATCAGACTGGCAGAGGCTGTTGTTCTGGCTGGTCTTGCTTTTTCAAATTCCTCTTTGCATGTTCACTGCCAACTGTACAAAACTGATACGCCTTTTTGATGAAACAAAGGAAATATTATTGGACAAGCTGCTGATAACAATATGTTGTTATTTGCATATCTAAATGCTGGCTTGTGAGTAAGCGCTCTAGGCCTGGGAATGGGTGGGTTTCTGTTAGAGTGACTCAGACTGTAACTTTGCCTAGTACTGGAGCTTTAGTGAATAATAATCACCAAGTATCCTCCCATTGTATGTACACATAGAGGTGTAGGAGCCATTCTTTCCAGTCCAGGGAAACCTTTGTTACCCAGTATATATAGGAAAAAGCAAGCTTTTGCTTTAAAGTGATTTTTTCTTTGTGTTCTGTGAAAACATTGATAATTTTCATCACAGAAAGTTCCATGAAATTTTCACAGAGTTTTTTAACTAGGTTTGGAGTTTCTGATACCCAAAACTGTTAAGACTTATGACCCCACTTGAGTCCACTTCTTTGATTTTTCTAATGCAAATGTGTAATCTTTTCCAAGCCTCAGACAATGCAGCTAACAAGATCATTTGTGCCCCAATGTGAATATACTACCCTTTTAATTGGGATCTAGTTCCAACGTTTTCCCCTTGTCTTCCCTACCTACCTACTTACCTTACCCTCCTTTTATAGCATTGCCCCTCCACCTTTTTAGTGATAAATATCTATGTCCCCTCCTCCAGTTTCTGTTGTGCTTCCAACATTTGATCTATTTTGCTAACGAGTTGATAAATCTGTTCCCTTGCACATGATACCAGGTACACCAGTGCTAGTAGTGCAGGGCTATACATCTACTGCTGATTTATTCCTTCCAAACTAAAAGCACGCACTTGGGAGTCAGCCTGGGTAGAACAGCTCCAGGTGCCCACCCTTTGAAGGGAAAATCCCAGGTAAAAATCAAAATGCCACAAACTCTTTATGACCTGTAGACCTGTTCCTTGTATAACAGGTGTTTCTGAAACTGGAACTTCAGGTGATTTTTGCACTGCTCCAGGCTTTGGAGATTATCCAAAGCTCTCTTGGAAGACCCTGGTGAGACATAGGTGTATTTTGCATGCAATGAGCCATTGTGTCACTTGTCCATGGTCTCTCTGAACTCTCTCATTTCCTGAAAAAAGGGATGCTTCCTTCCAAGTCCTCTGATGGATGAAGACCCTTCTCAAGACATTACAGCTTTCCACCCATGGAACAAATTAATTTGGAAAATGTAGGCAATGAGGCATGAGAGAAAACTCTCCTGCCCTGCATTTAGCTGTGGATCAGGGGCTCCCTGTGCAGTGCCTGGGCACAGACAGGGGAACATGAGTCCCGTGGCCCCATCATGCCCACACCACTCCTGGGTTGTGGGACTGGGACATGGTGGTGATATGCAGGGGGCAGCATGTACCTGGGTTTCACCCTGGTGTGAATTTGCATGTGTGTAGCAGTGTCTATAATCAGATTTGAGGGCTCAGAAGCTCCCTGACTCACAGTTCGTATGTGCATGCTTTACCTCCAGCAAAGCTGTCCAAGTACTGTTGTTATTAAGAAATCCTGGGACAGTGGGGGTTGTGCTTATGGTCATGAATACCAAGCCATGGAGATGACCCACCTGGGACTTTTTAGGAAGCACAAGAAGCAAGAGAGAAAGGGATAAATAAGAATGGGGGTAAAGCAGCTGTGTGCAAATACATGTCAGCAGCTGGCCCTTCTCCCTTGTGTTTGTAGTTAATGCAACACCCAGATCTTTCCACTGGCACGCTCACTGTAAGAGCGCTAGTGTAAAAATGGGACCTGTGTTGTTATGTGAGTGCTGCATAGTAGACATATTTACAATTCTTGCCCTCAGTCTAACAAAGCTACTAATCTTCTCATGGTCTATTCAGCACTTCATCTTTCCAAACTGGCAGGGCAATTTGGAAAAGTCACTATGTGAGCACTTTTACAGATAACCCTACAAAGAAGTGAGAGTATTAGGCAGTTGATGGACATCTCTCTTTAGTAGTGCCATTTTTAAGAGATAGTTGAGAGGGAGCTGCTGTGCAGGGGTGGATGAGAAGCAGATGATAACTCTAACCAGGAGATGATTGGTCCAGGTTCCTCTGATGTGTGTGCTGAATGCTAAAGGGTGCTGCTGACAGCCAAGTACACCTGAATTCTTGTCTCTGTTGTGATCCAAAGTAGGCCATTTTCATGGTGTCCTGCAGGTTCCCCTCTGCTAGCGCTGTGGGAACAACTGGAAAGCTGAGTTTTCAGACCTCTGCAGAGGGCAATCCTACAGGCAGCAGGGAAGGGGAAGGTGCACCCATCCTGGGACATGTTGGTGATATGCATATGATGGGTGCACCCATCCTGTTCCCTGGCGAGCTTCTGGGGGGTAGTATATGAACAGTCTGACCTGGTCTGCAGGCAAGATTGAGTAGCTGATGATGCCCTCTAGTGACTTCCCAAAGAGAAAATAGGATGGTGCAACTAACAAGGGAATGCATTTGATCTATAAGCATTGATAAGACCTGTGATGATAAAGAATTCACGTCCTTGGTCTTTATTTTTTCTGTCTGACTGAATGCAGTTACTGTATTTATTGCTAGCAGCATGTTAAATTGTTCCAACATAACAAGAGCTTTGTGAAATATTTGTCTTGGTACAGTTTGCGTTTTATCTCTCAAGCCTTTTTGTTAAAGAATTCCGCTCTGTTAGAGTAGGGTTTGCATAAATGAAAGTACACAGCTGTACTAGTCCTCTTCAAATAAGGAAAGACCTTTTTACAATACAAGAGCTATGTTTTCATACAAACCTGCTTAGTCATACTATGACTGTTTCCTTGCCATTGGAATACTTGAAATTCAGGTTAAAAAATATAGTAACTGGATTTATTTTCTGCACTCCCTTAGTGGACCTTGCTTAACTTTTTGGGATGTTTTCACAATTTCTTTATTTTTTTCCAGCTGAGTTAGGTGGAATTTGGATCAGACATTTTATAAGATTAGTCTTAGTTATGCAGGCAGTGTTTTCTGAATGGAGAAGATGAGTCACTTGTGAGACATGCAGGAATGGTGGATATAAAAGGTTGACAATCACCAGGTTTTCATTCAAAGGAGCTCTGATCCACTCACCCCTTCCCTTTGCTATGTCCTTAGCTTTTCATGAACCCATCCACTCTGCAGAGACGATCTTGTTTGCTTCCACACTCCTGTGTCTGTACAGCTTTTCTTATTTCCCCCATAAATAAGCATTATGATTTTTAAAGCACTGCTTCCATTCACTTGCTACCTCTAAAAGAGCCTTTTCTGTAAGATCTATCACATGTACACATACTAGCTAACTATAATTTTTGGATTACAATCAGAGTTTTGCTGTTTGGTATCCCTTCTCTTGGGAAGAGAGCTCTTTGGCAGAAGGACCTGGTGGGTTTTGTTTTTTTTTTTTTCTGGTGTGTGCTCTTATTACTGAAAATATGTTAATGCTAAATAAAAATTTCCAGATCATCTCAAGTCCAAAAACTCCAGTAGTTTCCCTGGTTGTTTCACCATGGTTGTTCATGGCTTTCTTTAGTCTCAGTCTGAGGTGAAGGGGTAGGAGAATGAGGAGGGGAAAATATATCCCCTTTGTGCTCGGCAAAGGAGGCACCACCCTACATCTTCAGTGCCTCTTAATTGTTCCCAGAACACATGAAAATGGCCAAACATATAGTAAACATAAATATTTTACCATGTACCAAACCTGCATCCTCCTTGTTTGCTTCACTCCTTGTGTCTTCAAATACTTAGTCTGCACGATCTCTAGTCCTCTAGGCGAGGACTGTCCTCCTGCCCTGTGGGTTATACCCAGCCCAACATGGCCCTAAGCCCTAGCTGTATCCTCTAGAACAACCCTGTACCAGTGGGTGGTGGATGTGTTTGTGAGGGCTGCCTGAAAAGCCTACAAGCAAAGTGAGGAGCAGGTAGTATTGGAGACAGGAGAGGTGAGAAGGGATGCAAAAGGGGAAGGGACACAGAGGAGAACAGAGGCAATAAATTGAAAAAAGTAGGGAAAAGAGAGAGATGCATTGGGCTTCCAATTCAACTAGGTTCTTTGTATCTCAATACTTCTCCCAAAAGCTGGGAAGCAGAGGCACCATGTTTGCAAGGGGTGAACAGTAAGGAGGGAGATAAAAGGAAGAGAGAAACAGAACAAAGAAAAGTGTGTTGGAAATGGGCCAGACAAAAAACAAGTACCTGTCACAAGATACCCGAGCATTTTATCTTTGCTGTCACTTGCCAAATGACCATCTGAAATAATCAGAGGGTATTAATTAGATTAGCAACAAGAATTCAGTGGGTGGAAAAGTGGGACAATCTGCTTATATAATACATGTCAGCACTTATGACTTCTGTGCTAATTCAAGGCGTCTGTTTTGCCAGTCCTGGGTGTTCCTTCAAGCTGACAGAAAAGTGCTCTGGGTGGAAACAGATGTACTTAATTAGGAGCAACACCAATTTGTATTTTATTACTTGCAGATATCAATTAGAAGAGGGTTAAAAATGTGCTAGACCCTGTACTAATACATCCTGTATGAACAGGGCATCTTGCCTGCAGAACCTCCCCTCTGGGAGGATGAAGTAAGCAGTGAAAAACAGGGAGGTGTCTCTATTTGGTATTTGGTGTCCTCAAGTAAGATTGTCAATCATCAGAGTTAGTCTTGTGCTTTGATCATACTTTTTTTGGTGTAGGGGCTGTCTCTGTTGTGTACACAAATCCTTTAAAAAACTAAGGCCCTACCTTGTTGGTACTACTATAATTCAAATTTTTTTTATTGGTAGCTTTTTGTGCACAGGTTATTTTTATATATAGATAATGTTTCTGAAAAATGGAGTGAGTTCATGCAGTACTGGAGGAGGAGAAAGCAAGCTTCTGCTGATGAGTTTGAATGGGCAGGTCTCTAGGACATGCGTTGCACAAGCTTAGGACTGTACTATATAGTGTGACTGCCCTTCTGTCTGCACTCGTGGACATTCCTTCAGCAATCACTCTGCCTGATTGCCTCATATGGAATAGCATTCCTTAAGGATGTGCCTCACCATCAATAGAGGACTGTTTCAATACATTTGTTGTTTTTCCACATACACAGTTATTAAAGATCGTACAGGTGCAGGACCCTACGCCTGTATGACCACATGGGATGAGAAAGAAGAAGAAAAGTTTTCTCCTTGTCAGACAGGGTGATGCAGAAGCAGAAAGAATTTCCTAGATATAGGCTAAATATTGGAGCAGGGATTTATAACCAAATTGGAGAATGCCTCACTGCTGTGTCCTTTTTGCCCAGTGGGGGAAAAATACAATTATTGAATGAATTAGTAATTGACTTCTATTAGGAATTTTTTCGGGAGATGTTATTTAACTTATCCCAGTATAAGAGTTTACTGTGGACCTGGAAAATTTTATTTCTGAGTGCTCACAGTCCTTGTGTGTTGATGTGGTGGGGGTTTTGTTAGGGAGATAAGAAATGCCAGTGGGTCACAGAAGAAGAAAATCATAAGATGCCAGCAATGTAAACATACTTTTGTTCAGTAGGCATTGCAGTTAAGGAAGATAAATGAAACTTTTGTGAATGAATGAATTTTTCTATTTGTGCTTTTTCTTCATGCTGTATCTGAAAAAGCAGAAGAGATAAGTGGAGCTTATGGCCTTACCAAGGGAATCAACACTCATAAATGGATGGCTCCTGCATTTAAGCAAGTTGTTCTCTGCCTATTGTTGATATATCACAGAAAGATTGAAAGGAATAGGTCTGTGCAGGTAGAACTGGGACCAGAGTTTGGCTGTAAAGAGTTTGACTAGTGATGGTATACAGAAGTGCAAGGACCTGTGTTGTATTTGCATAACTGTCAGTTGAAAAAAACAACGTGTTCAATTAAAAACTAAAAAGTGCACAGGAAACACTGAGATAGTGATTCCTTTAATCCTACGCTTTCAGTCATGTGATGGGACAGGACCACACTTCGAGGCAAGCTGATTTTCTTCCCATAGATTTGGGATTCTGCCGCAATTCCCTAATTGCTGTGGAATGTTGGTAATAACAAGCAGTGCATTATCACTCCATCTGAATTGTACAGTACTAGAATAGTTTGCATTTCTTTAGTCTCATTTACCATGGGGAATTTAGATGTAACCTGACTGGTGAACCTATGTCATGGTTTAGCCCCAGCCAGCAACTAAGCACCACGCAGCGGCTTGCTCACTCTCCATGCCCCAGTGGGATGGGGGAGAGAATTGGAGGAGTAAGAGTGAGAAAACTTCTGGGTTGAGATAAGAACAGTTTAATAATTGAAATAAAATAAATTAAAATAGTAGTAGTAATAACAACATAATAACAATAGCAATAACAATAATAATAATAATATACAAAGCAAGTGATGCACAATGCAATTGCTCACCACCTGCCAGCCGATACCCAGACAGTTCCCAAGCAGCCATCACTGCTCCCCAGCCAACTCCCCCCAGATTATCTACTGAGCATGATGTCATATGGTATGGAATAGCCCTTTGGTCAGTTTGGATCAACTATTCTAGCTGTGCCCCCTCCCAGTTTCTTGTGTACCTGGCAGAGCATGGGAAGCTGAAAAGTCCTTGACTAGCATAATCAGTACTTAGCAACAACTAAACCATCAGTGTGTTATCAGCATTCTTCTCCTACTAAATCCAAAACACAGCACTATGCCAGGTACTAGGAAGAAAATTAACTCTATTCCAGCTGAAACCAGGGCAACGTACATCACTAATATTCCCTTTTTAGAAGTGCAGAAATTGAGATGAATGGTGCTGGTATTTTTTTTTTTTTTTCCCTCCATGCTGTACAGACTAGGAAAACCTGAGATTGGAACAGGGTCTTCAAATTCTTAAAGGGTTAATTGCTTTAACCTCTAAATTATATGTACAGCTTGCACAAAAATCTTCATTCTCACCTTCAGTGTCTTGGGCATACTCTGAAGAATGTCATAGTAGAAACCTCTTTAATGGTGTAACACAGAAGAAGTTTTCCCTAGCTTTCAAAATACATTGCATTTTTAAGAAATATGTGAGATTTGTATGAATACTGAGAACATACATAATCTCTTGTTCCTGAGACATGCTTTGTGAATACTTTTTATGCCTAGCATGGTTATTTAAGCAGTTAGTTTGTAGTTCTACAATTCCTTCTAGGGTCTACTTCACAGAATTCATATGCTGCTTAGCTGATGGTTTTGGCTACACTGTAAGACAGCAAAAGATTTGAACCAAGGCTTATTTGAACCAAGTCAAACTTCTAATGCTATAAAATCCACACAGATTATTTCTAAATACCTCTTTCTTTTGAGCAAAATATAGTAGGATCTTTAAAAAAAAAAATGCAGGATTTCAGTTTCTTAGAATTAAATTTGAGAAAGGTGTTGACTTTTCCACTCTTCTGGTGGGTAGGATTTACAACTTAAGTGAAAGTGTGTCATTGCTGACTACTTTTAAATGCTTTATTATTTACATCTCCTTTTTTTTTTTCCCACTCACAATAGAGAAATACATGTAATACAACAGAGTGGTCTGGATGGTGATTACCAGACAGTGGCAGAGAAAGAACTGCATATGTTAAAGACAAGACGACCATGTCTGTGGCTTGGACTCTTTCTCTGAAATGCTAAGGTGAACATGAGAAGCAAAATGACAGTCTCTCCCTTGCATGCAAGTGTGCAAACAACTGCATGACCTGTGTTTAGGAGGAGGAGAAAATTTCATAATTACATGGGTAATCTGTTTCCCAGTAGCACAGTTGCCAGTGCTTCCAGTAGTGCATTATACTTTATGACCCTAAAAGTGTAAAATCAGACTCAGAGAGAAGTAGCTTTTTGTCTGAATTAGCTGGTGAGAGCTCAGGACCCTATATTTTGTATCCCACTCTTCCCTCCTTGTTATTCTGAAGGATGTGTACTGAAATGACCAGCTCATTTCCCACAGTCTATCAGCCATCTGATAACTGCTACTGACCTTGACTAGACTGGAATGGTTATTTAGCCATTTAGCTGTGGGAGATAATGTTAGTCCAAGTTCTTGGCCACACTTCATCAGTTTCCAGGCTAGTGCATGCAGGCATGATGAACCTATCACAGCTGTGGTTTAATAAACAATTAAGTAATTATAAATCAATGAGCTCTGTAACTCTGGTACTACAATAATTACATTTTAAAAGGTACTACTTAGTTACAACTCAGGGATTATTTACAGTCAATAATTAAGGTCAAACTGACTTCCTCCTGCTGCACAGAGTATTTGTATGAGCAGCATGTCAAACAATAATTAATTTAAGGCAAACCTAATTGCCTAGTGTACTGAAGTGTGTCATTATCCTAGAGAATATGATCTTGTGTCTATCACTGGTTATATTTTAAAGAGAAAAGATGTCTTTTTTAAATAAAGATGCAAATTTTCTTAATATGTAACTTTTCAGTTAGAATGGTATCATTTCCTTCAGGTTTTTTTTTTTACTCAGCCAACAGGAAAGGAAATAAAGTAGCAGGAAAAAGAGTATGGTACATTCCATGTATGAAGCAATCCTATGAAGAAAGAATAGATGGGAAAAATTAGTGCAATCATTTTACAGGATTATTCCCCACAGTATATTTCCCAGTGCTTTGTCTGGTCTAGTTTGCAAAGAGGCAAATGATGTCATTTTTATTGCTTCCCTTAGGGGAGATTATTCCAGTCTAATAACACTCGCAGTTAGGAAATTTTACTGATGTTCAAACTGTTTTTCTTTACCTGACTTTACCCCATTGCTCCTAATTGTAAACTCCCTCAGGCAATTCGGAATAGTTCCTCTCCTTCCTGGGTGTTCTGAGCCAAGCAATACACAAGTATTTCTTTTAATCTTTCATTGAAGTCTATCTAAATTATGGAGGTTTGGGCCTTGGAGAATCTCCAAGTTTGAATGCAGCCTCTGATCACTGCCCTGTGGCCACATGTATGTCTGTACATGGACACACTCATGCGCAGAGACGTGTACTCATGAAATGCTTACCCCAGACAATGCCCCCACAGTACCCACTGACCAATGAAGCATTCTCTTTCAAATGGATTTCTTTTCCAGTTAGAAGAAAAGTCATCTCCAAGGCTGGTAGCCTTGAAGAAAGGTGAACTCATAGGGTCAGCACAGAGTCATAAAGGTGGGAAGGGACCCCAGGAGGTCTCTGGTCTGACCCCCATCGAGAGGGTGAACTATGAATGCTTATCATGTTGAACAGGGCTTTGCCCAGTTGGGTCTTGAAAGCCCTCAAGGACACGTGTTCTCCAGTCTTTCTTGGTAACCTGTTTGAACACTCCATTTTCTCATTGAAATATATTTTCCTTTATACCCAGTCAGAAACTAATCTTGTACTGGTAGTCTTCTGGGGTTCTTTCTACGCTTGATGTACACTTTTCAGCAGAAACAGCACCTGCAAAAGGTGGCAGCATGAAAAATGTCTCATGAGCTTTGAAAGGCAGCACAGACTTCTCCGGTTTTGGGTCAGATGAACGTTGTCAAGTTACCTTCCCTCTCTGGGTTTTGTTTTCCTGTCCACTGTTAATTTGTTAAATGATAAACCTGAAAAAAATGGTCTTTGGAGTAACAACTTGAGAAGGCATGCTTAAACCAGGCTTGTGTTAAAACACTTTAGAATTTAATAATATCATGAGAGCCATTTCATAAAATGTTGAAAAGTTTCTGTTGTTTGATGAAATACCTAACATTACATGACCACTGGTAGTCACACTGTGCAGTCTGCTGCATTATCCATATGAAAAGTGGAGTCTTCCACAGGAAATACCCTTCTTCCTGGTCATGATGCCTACACGAGATCACCTCAGTGACATCTCCTAAGGGGATTTACTTTCAGAGCCTGGTGGTACAACTAACTCTGTTGACATGACCCCATGCTTCATTCCTGCTCAGTGCTCCTGTTTTCTCCGCACTCCTACTGCTGAACAGGCACTGAGCCTTCCCCTTCTCCTCCATTGGCACTTGATAATTCAGTCACCAACTGGTGCACCTCCCTAAAATATACCAATGTATCTCACAGTTCTGGCAGAGTTGATTATCACCTTGCAGTTACACTCCTCCCATCTGGAGGTGTCACTGATAAAGAGATAATACCTACCCTTTTTGCAACAGCAAGTGTAGTGAACATTTATTTTATCTTTTTTTAGCTAACAAGCTCTAGTTCTTACAGTCATTTGAAGACCGCCTCTTCTTGCTCTCCTCTATGTCACTTCCAGATGCCATATTTGTTGAAGTGGGGTTCCCAGTCCTAGGCTCAAGTATTCCAGCTAAAGTCATACTAATACTGAAAAAAGATACTTCATGTGTCTATCAGGCTGTGCTCTGCTTTACACATCCAAGGGTGATGTTGGCTTCTCTCATTTTTTGTTGTGGCAGCATAATGTTTACTCAAGTGCAGCCTGTGCTCAGACAGATCTCCTGCCTCCATGTACTCACAACTATTTTCTGGACAGTCATTCCCCATTCTGGTTTTGTACAGTTGAACACATCTGTGTAAGTGTACCACCTTCCACTTGACCCTGTTATTAAATTGTATTCTATTTTTCTTCCAGTTTCTTGAGTTTTCTTATTGATAACTACAACAGTCAGCACTGTTTTCTGAGGCTGTTCTCCATATTTTATTCAAAAGTAAGGGTTTGGTAAAATGGAGTTGCAGTACTCCAAAACCCAACAGAACAATTTGATTAACACGTCAGAGGTAATTCTGTTTTGTAAAAGTCACAGTATTTGTAGTGGGGAAAATAGGTATCCATTTAGGAAGATATAGGTGAAAATGGAACAAAATAGAATGCCTGCCTTATAAATAGATTCAATGGGAAAATGATATGTCCTTATGATATAACGTTTCCAAAAACCAAGGATGAAGTATTTCATACCAAGGCTGCCTAGGAAGCCATTTCAAAAATAACAAAATGAGTTATGTTCCAAAGTAACTGTGTTTGTCTTTCATTTAACAAAAAATCAGGTTTACAATAATATCATTTTGTAGAGATCTACAGATACATATAGAACCCAAAATAATAACCAAGGGATATTGTAATATACTTTAGCAGAAATATTTCAAAGGGGACAGGCTTTCCAGAAAGCTTGGCTTCTTTTTAAGAACCAAAACAACTAGCAGAATTCTTAGAGACTTTTAGCATGCATGACTGAGCACTTCTGAAAATTTGCCTATAGAGGTGGATGTGGAGCACTCGAAAAAATTATATGAGCTCTGTGGAAAATCTGGCTACATTTTAGACAAATGCCCATTCTATGATCTCTTGCCCTTTGATATACCAAAGCTTCACATTGCTATTTGATGAACTGCATATTGACAGATACTTGGTTTTAGCTGGCTTAAAACAAAATAAGGGGGGGTGGGGGGTGGGGGAATCTTGGGTTTTGTAGAGAAGTAGCTAAACTTTATATTTAGAAGGGAAGTCAAACAGCCAGCCAAGCAATCAATCAAATTTCTCAGTCCCTTGAGAGGACCTGGGTGATACAGTCCAAGTGCAGGCCTGGAGAGTCTTTCTCACACTCCAATCCTTAATTACATCAAGGCTTCATGGTTTCACTAATGTTACTGAGAAATGTTTGCACATATTTTTCCACCACCAAATAGGGAGAAAATATAGCAACATTTTATGCTGATGCAGGGAATGATTAGCCAGTTTGGAAAGCACATTACAGGTAAGTATCATAACTAATCCCACTGGAGAATAAATTGTTACTAATAAAAGAAATAATAAGAGTGTGTATACTTGGATGTAGCCAATATTTCACAAAAAGCTGATTTTTAAATATCACTGACAGTTGCTCTATTAATCTAAGTTTCATGTAGCACCCATTTACTAAGGTTTCTGGATTGCATTCATGTTTTTCAGGTGTACATTTTGACACATACATCATTCCTATTTTCAGTCCTGCTAGTGCTAATGTTAACCTAGGAGTTCTTTTCCAGCCTCCCACCCTCTGAAGGACATCTAAAATGAACGTACAGAATACGTGTTCTTGGAAAACTCCTTGTGTACTTAATTGCCAATTAAAATCTTGCTGTGGCTTTCCTGCATTTCCGAGCATATAACAGCCAAAATGCAATATGTTGCAAACCCAGATTGGATCAGCAGAAATAACTTGGCTGGCCTGAAAGTGTCCTAGGTGAAACTGTAAGGCTACCTGTTGAATTATACCAGCAACTATTATGTGGGCAGTAGTGAATGCCTGACAGACTGCCTGGAAGAGCACTGTTGCATACTTTTTCATCCATGTATATAAAAATAGTCCAGTTTTTTGAACATATGGCTCTCTTGCTGTACTCATGGATGTTAAATTTACAAGAGTATTAATTATTTACAGCACTACATGGTTAACTTGCTCTTGTATCAACTACCATTCCTATCCTGATTAATCAGTATTTAATTCTGCATTCCACATCTCTATTGACCTTTAAAAATATTTTTTGCTACCTATCAGATAATTGTATATAATAGGAATTATTTTAGATCTTATTTGGCTGATTAATTCTTTGTTTTTCAACTTGGTGGGAAGGGTAGACTTGTTCAATGCATTTCTCAAAATTGCATGAAAGTAGTTTCTGAGCAATAGAAGTGGCAGAACTGTGCCATGGGTGCAGTAATCTTGGCCTTCATGATAAAAGACATTAATGTTTCTTTTTAGAAGTTATTTGTTTACTTATTCCCCATAACCTCTTTCCAAAGATTGTACAAGAGATGCTTTGCTATAGCAGCAAGGTAAAGATATGATTGCATAATAGATATTGTTTAGGATGAGTTTTAATCTTTACTGAATCTTCTCAGTAAATAGTGAATGATATGTAGCTGATGGAAGAGATACAGGAGAGAAAGAGCAGCTGATTCTATGATATTGTAATTATGTTTCTAAACCTGTGCCAGGTGTTTTAACAACTCTAGCTAGCTAAGTTTTATTTTATGTGGATGTAAATAAATATTGTGGTTAATTTTCCTGTTTCCTGAAATAAGACTTTATAGGTATCAGTGAAAAGAATGTAACTGAGGCCTAGAAAAAATAGGAGACAATTATTGGAACGGTGCAACTAAAGTAATGGGGTGCTTGAGAGGTTGACTGCATAGCTAGGGAGGAGGTGATTTAGCAGGCTATTTATAGTCCATCAAAGGGTTTGTATTTGTCTTTTAATAAGGACGTGAAAGCCAGGAAATGACTGAATATAGCCTTCAAATACTTACTGCATGAACACATGGTGCAGACATTAACTGGAACTAGCATGACTGGATATTGTATGGATAAGTCATTAATCAATTGAAAAATGTGTGGCAGGTTGATGACAGAAGCTAAGCAATAGGAAATGCATGGCAAAATGTAAAAGGAACAGATTAGATATAAATGAAGGGGGTAGGGGGAGAGGAGATTTACATACAAATTTTTTAACTCAGATGCTTGAAAGCTTGACTGGCATCATGCTTCATTACTTACTGTGCTACATCAGTAAAGGGAACCTGAGCAACAAATCTAGTCTTGATTTAAGTATTTGGTTAAAGGTGACCAGGTGAGTGAAAGTTCTTGACTGGTGGGAGAGGGAGGCTCCTGCCAGGGATGTGGGGCTAATGGATGAACAGTCAAACCTGGAATAGCATCCTGGGATCCTGGAGAGTCAGTGTGAGTGGGGCATGGAGAGGGAGAAAGGATTTGCAGCTGACAATGGCACACACATCAATTCAGGATAGCTTAATTATTATATTCTTAAGAGTTTAACTTGATTTAACTTTAGATGTTTATTTTAGTGCAACATAAATCAGGTAACATTAATTATCAGCTCCCAAATAACTGTATTTAACACAGACTGCAATTGTCTCCACTGAAAGCATAAAAGTAAGTGGGAAAGAAACAATCTTGGTCAACCCACAATGGAAAAGACTTGAGATTTTTGTGAAATGCAGTCATATTTTCTATTTCACAAAATACTTTTTGTCCTGTAAAGTCATATGAGATTATAACAAATCTTATATTTTTCCCTTTAAGTCTCTATGATGATGGTTATTGTGCAATTTGCATTTCAACATACAGTTATGCTTTCTGGACTCCAGCCCTACTGGAACATGATCAAGTTCAGGATAGACAACAACAAAGGGAGGATATAATTATATATACTCACAAGAGATGAAAATTAAAACTGTTTTGCAGTTTATAGAAGTTATATGGGCTTTATTCAATTAGAAAAATCATCTTTCACCATAGGTTATAGCAATTAATTTATTAGAGTGAGGGGTGGTCACCTAGTGTAACTTCTTAAGCAGTTGTGTTTCTTTCAGTGATAGGGAGAAGCCTTAAATCTTTTCTCTGCTGCAGTATCTAGCAGCGGAAAACGGTCCTTGCCAAAATCCATAAAGCTGATGCCTTTTCCTCCTCTAAATCCCTCCTCAAAACCTTTTTCTGATGTGATGCTTGCAAACCACTCCCATCGGTTAGGCAAGTAGTGAGCTGTAGTGAAGTCTGTTTGCTTTACAGTTTTTCAGTCTTTCCAACCCACTCCCACCTTGTGGTTTATCTGTTCCATCCATTGCCTTTATCCCAGCTGATAAGAATGCTGTTAGGTCTCTGATGCAGGAACTCTTTCTTATTATTGTTTGCAAAACACCTAATTAAATTAAATCCTTTCATTTGGGGTTTCTAGGTGCAACTATAATACAAATAGTAAATAATAACTTTGTAAGATTAGCATTATCTCTAACCCAAAAATCTGAAAATAAGACCAGTAGTAGGTGATTTGCAGTGCACTGGGAGGAACTAAGCAGCGGAGAAGGCACTGGAGTGCCACAACAGAATCTTGTCACCAGACAAATCCTGCCCAGTAATATGGAGGAGTGCTAAAGGATTTGGGGAACTGTGCATGTGTATGTCTACACAGCTTGCTCTCAATAAGCCATCCAGACTAGGAAGTTAGAACAAAAACTATTTCCATTGTAAGATGTTTTTTACTACATAGAAAATTAATTTCTCCATACTTAGGTCTGATTTATTGGTTGTTACTAACCTCTGGTTGACCACCTGCACACAAAAAGCTTCCCACATTAATGGAGCTTAGGGGTAAAATGTAACCTGGGAGTCCTCACGTTTGAACCACAGTAGCATATCTTGTTCTGCAGTGAAAGGTGTTTCATCACAGAAATGAAGAGCTCCTTAGTTAAAGCTGACAGGAGAGGTTACAGGTGAAAGTTCTGGGTCATAACCTCAGTGTGACTTGGCTTTTAGCATGTCACCTTGGCTGTGATATGGATAATTGGGTCAAAACCAGCAATAAAAATGAATACACAGTGCATCACTAAGCCAGAAGGAGAATGTCTTTTGAGAGCTCTGTGTAACTGGTCATACCTGTTCTAAAATGAGTACATTCTTTGAGAAGTATTAAAGGAAACTGACCTTACTTTAGTGTCTAATCATAATAAATGACAGGCTGGGTTAATTATTACTTGGTAATACCTTATTTAAACTTTGTACTAAGATTCATTTGCAGTATATTCTTTCATGCAGAACATAAAAGATGTAATTGTGTGCAGAGTGGGCGTGGTGTTTCCCTAGGTCAAGTAAGGAATAATTTGTTTATATACTTGCCCTGTATGAAAAAAATCCATGCATACTGTACATGAATATCCCAGTTTATAGGACTGTTTCTATTCGTTGTTTGCGCAAATTGAGGACAGTCACTTTCTTAATGCTTGGGTGTCACTTTTTTTCCTAGCCTGAGATAAGGGAGGAAGATATAGATGTGTTTCCACAGTGCAGCAGTAACTTAATAAAACCTTCCAGACCCAGTCTAGATCTTCATCCTTCCCCACTCCATACATCAGTATTTCTAAATTAGCTGGCCTGATTGCTCCATCTTGTAGTCTTGTAGGACTTGCTAAAAAGTCAGGGCCCGGACTTTACTTCCAGGCTGTTGATTAGCCATCCCCAGGGATGAAACAAAGTAATTTGTACTGAACCTTTTTTATTCAGCTGACTGAAGCTGGTGTTCTGTCTTCAAGAAATCTGTTATAGACAGTACCTCACTGGATCACTTTTTTTGAACCAAAACCTATGTGTAGCTTTTGTATGTTCTTCACATGTACAGTTGTTGCACCAAGGAATTTGTGTGAATTAACAGAGGCACTGGACATGTGGAATGAGACATGGGCAGATAAAATTAGATGTCACTTTGGAAAACATCAATGTAATTTTTACAAAATAATGCAGTATCCTGAGAAAGGGGGAATACTAGCTGATCCTCAAGGGTTTTTCTTATTCTTCTGCAAAATAGGAATTCTTTTTTTTATTTAATTCCTCCCCCCACCCCGCCCCCAGGTTCACAGGCACCTACTCTGCTCTTTGGGGATGTCCATGCTGTGGAGCTCTTATTATCTCAGAATGGTCCAAGATGTTTCGCTATACCACAGAGAAATGCAAGCAATTACAGAGGAAAAAAACTTGTTCTTCCAGCATGGGGGAAATGGATGGTCTGCCACAGGGTACTCATTGTTTCATGACACAGCCACTGTTTTTTCTATTATCAGCCATATTTAGAAAGTAAATGTTTTTATAAGCTCTGCTATTTTTCTACCCTTTAGATACTCTTGTTCTAAAGTTTTCTTTTTTTTGTGTGTGTGTATGTCTTAATGTCCCCTTGATATCTTTAAGTCTTTGTCATGTTTAACTTTCTCAATAGGCTGCTTCTTCCATTTTCATTTCCTTTCTTTCCTTTATTCTCTACTGCATATTCCTCTCCACTTTCCCCAGTGTTATATTTATTTATTAACTGCACTTAAGCACTCTCAATTAAGCACGAAGTCCTATTATGGTGGTCGCAATCTACAAAGCACAGCAGAAAGGAATTTTATCCTCCTTTCATGGATAAGGAAAATGCGGCTCTGTCCAGTCAGTGTCTTGACCTAACCCATGTAAGGAAGCCAGATGCTTTCAGGCTTGAGACCATTTGGAATAGAATAGAATAGAACAGAACAGAACAGAACAGAATATTTCAGTTGGAAGGGACCTACAATGATCATCTAGTCCAACTGCCTGCCCACTTTAGGGCTAAGTAAAAGTTAAAGCATATTATTAAAGGGCATTGTCCAAATGCCTCTTAAACACTGACAGGCACGGGGCATCAACCACCTCTCTAGGAAGCTTGTTCCAGTGTTTGACAACTCTCTCTGTAAAGAAGTGCTTCCTAACATCAACTCAGAGTTTATCCCCCCCGATGCAGCTTTGAACTGTTCTCATGCACCCTATCACTGGATACCAGGGAGAAGAGATCAGCACCTCCCTCTCCACTTCCCTTCCTCAGGAAGCTGTAGAGAGCAATGAGGTCATCTCTCAGCCGCCTTTCTCCAAACTAGACAAAGCCAAAGTCCTTAGCTGCTCCTCACAGGACATTTCTTGAGTCCTTTCACCAGCTTTGTTGCTCTCCTCTGAACGCATTCCAGTACCTGAAGATCCTTCTTAAATTGTGGGGCCCAGAACTGCACACAGTACTCAAGGTGAGGTGACACCAATGCTAAATACAGCAGGATAATCGCCTCTTTTGACCAGCTGGTTATACTGTGTTTGATGCACCCCAGAATGTAGTTTGCCCTCTTGGCTGCCAGGGTACACTGCTGACATATTGAGCCTGCTGTCACCCAGCACCCCCAGATCCCTTTCTTCAAGGCTGTTCTCAAGCCACTCATCTCCCAGTTTATACTTGTGCCTGAAGTTACTCTGTCCCAGGTGCAGAATATGGCATTTGAACTTGTTAAATTTCATGCCATTAATCATTGCCCAGTGTTCCAATCTATCTAGATCCCTCTGCAAGGCCTCTTCTCCCTCAAGAAAGTCAACAGCACCTCCCAGTTTGGTATCGTCAGCAAAAATTGCTAATGGTGCTTTCAACTCCTGCATCGTTGATAAATATATGGAACAGACCTGGCCCTAGAATTGAACCCTGAGGAACACCACTGGTGACTCATTGCCAGCCAGATGTGGCCCCATTTACTACAACCCTTTGAGCTCTGCCATTCAGCCAGTTCTTCACTCTGTGCACCATGAACCTACTCGCCTCAGAGTTGGACAACTTGTCCAGAAAGATGCTGTGAGGGACAGTATCAAAAACCTTACTAAAATCCAGAAAAACAGGAGTTTTCATGAGTCCCACTGATACAAGGCTATCAGTCATCTTTTTTGTTTGTTTGGTTTTTTTTTAACACACCTTTTCCCTCTGTGTGCTCTTTCTTTTCTCTTTTCTTTAGTACTTTTCCAGAGAGAACAGTTTATTCTCTACGGTTACTAACATTTGGCCACTTTGCTGAGTGGATATCTTTCCACCCAAATCAGTGGCAATGATCTCAGGTTACAGGATGTTTCATCAACAACAGAACACCTGTATTGCATAACTCAAATAAGTTGAACAGTACACCCATCTTGAAATAACACTAGGCACACAAGTTAATTGCATAGTTACTGTGGAAAAAAAAAAAAACCCAAATTAATTATTTGGTGGTAACTATTCAGCGACTCTATCAGCAATGGCAGTAACTTGCTTGTTTAACTTAAGATAACACTTTCAGTGCTTGTTATTTTCCAGTAATCACGTAATTGACTGGTGTGCAAACAAAATGACATTTTGGAAAAATGCTTGCACATAAAATCCCAAACTAACACAGCAAGAAAAGGTTACTCCTACTACATCCATAAACATTACTGACAACAGTTATCATAGCTTATTCAGAAATAAATGGGGAAAAACAGAGTAAGTGCCTTCATTGAATTCTACCCATGTTCTGCTGCAGGGCAATGGGGAAGGATGCACAACTGGGGAGAAGGAGGAAGAAAAGAGGTACTTGACTGACATGTATAAATGCAGATCAAATGGTCTTTTTGGTTTTGTTGTCCTCCTCTGTGGTAAATGATTGGGGAAGATTATTTGAGTTACATGGTGAAACATATGCTTAGCTCTATCTCATTTACAAAGCAAAAGGACTACTGTCCTGTCACTTTGAGTTATTACTACCTCTAACTCTCCAAACCTAAACTTCTGAAAGCAAGATAGAATCAGCTTCTGTTAATGAGAATAGAAATTAAATAATCAATGCATCTAATGGTGCTAATAACGCCAAGTTCACAGGTTCAATCCCTGCTTACTGCAGGGGGGTTGGGCTCGATGATCTCTTAAGGTCCCTTCCAACCCAAAGCATTCTATGATTCTAATAATAATAATAATTAGATTCTAAGTTTTTAACATGTAAATGAGTATTTGGTTGATAAAAGAGAAAATTGAACTTTAGACTTTCTAGAAGTTAAAGAACCATTTTTTTGGTCAATTTTCTTGAAAGCAGTTTTGAACCAATAGGTTTTCCCAGTGGATTTTAGCACCCATGCTTGCATGTGGACAGAAAGAACCACAGTTGATCTACATAAGGATCAACATCAAAATAAAGTAGGGCATGAACAAGAGGTTGTTTATTCAGGTCCTAAAGTGGATACTCCTATTCCAAGATAAAAACTTATCAATGTTAAGTCAGTTGTTTAGAGACTAGAAGGCTCCCCAGTTACAATGACGCTGTTACATGGGTACAACAAACTCCCTTACTCTGATAGAACACACTCAAAGGGGCTTTTTCTGCTTTTATTTCAGCTGAGCTTAACCCCTTTCTAGTCAGAACAATGTAGTATTTAACACAGCAAGATTACCATATACACAAAGGCACAATATATCTCTGTTACTGTATTGTCTTGAAATCACATTTACTCATTTGTATGCATGTCAGCATTTGAATCAGAGCTGTTATTGTTTTACCTGGGTGTCTGGAAGATTGGGATGCAGTGTCTTGAGTGCTAATGCAATATGGAGATCTTGCAGAAATAGGATCTACTAGAAGTTCACAGCAGCTGTTGCTCTGTATTTCATTAAGATCTTTCATTATTAATGGAAATTCTAAGGGAGCTGTTATCCCATATTAATGCATAATGAGAGATTTCAATCTATTACTGAGTCATAATAGCTACTGACATGATGCTTTTTTTGGTAGTAACTCGTTGGAGAGCAACCTTTGGACATGTTCCTGCAGCAACACCCACACTTCTAGGGAAAAGGATTATCAATGCAAATTACAGGGGTGTGTTTATTAAAGGTTACTAATTTGAAAGATGAAAATTTGGTGAGATGAATGATTGGTAAAAGCATCTGTCATCCATTTCAGGACCAAAAGAAGATTATAAGAATCATGGAAAGCAAAAGAAGTTTTTGTTAAAAAGGAGGTCTGGAAGCTGTAATTGCTCATTTTTTTTCAGATTTGTTCTAAAGTGCGTGTTCAAACCTCCATCTCAAGCATCAAGGACTATTCTCAAGCATCTTAAGTATTTCTATTAGAGGTATCTAATCCATAGGTTTTTCTCTTGTCATCTAAATTTCTCCTAGAGCAGTCACCAAAAGCCTTGAGTAACCAATCACCTACATCAAACCTAAGCCCTTTCAGCCACCAGAGTCTTGATATATCTTTGGAGGCTGTGAGCACATCTGGGTCAGACTCTGAATAAAATATTTCTCGCAACTGAGGGACATAGAAAAGTAGCTTTTTATATCCCATGTTATATAAATGACGCTCATTCAAAAATGTCCAATACACTTGAATTCCTTCTTCTGCTGGGGGGTCTTCATATCTCCATCTCCCATTGACAAAAACTTTGCTGAGTGACAGTACTTTAACTTCCTTCTGCTGACTCATCTTTCTCCAGTTCAAGCAAAAAAAGTGTGACACAGATTCAAGTATTTATCTATAAATTAAACACAGATTAGAATTCAAGACTCCCCCATGTAAATGATCTATTGGTTGCTTGAAGATTCATAGGTGCCCATTGCTGTCTCTTTCTGAGCCAGTGAATAGTTTCACAGCATCTTCAGCAAGAAGGAATGAGAGTAATCCCTCCAAATTTAGAATAACTGAAGTTTTCTTCATGGAGATGGGAGAAACTTGGTTGCACCTCCTCATTATGCAAAGGTACTAGGTTTTCATCATTCTAAATGAGATCATTAACTGCTTGGGTACAATTTGTAGGAGCTGGTACTTCCTTCTCCTCAGGAATAAATTAGTAATCTCTGGTTGCATTTTCTTCAGAGACAGTGCTTAGGCATCCATCTTTAGGAATGGATTCTAGGCTGAGATTTCTCAAATATGAGGAGGCTCCTCTCTGCTATGTTCAGTCTAATACCCAGATATAGCTTAAGATTAAAGACTTACTGTTCATGTTGTTTGCTACTGGTTGCTTATTCTACTTCACATACAGCTTGTATTTTGAAAATGTAGATCTTCTTACACCTTTGAATACAAAAGTTTTTACAAGGAAGTCCATTACAGGAATCAGAAACCTACCTCCTTTTGTTTGGGTAGCACTTTCAAGTTATAAGTGCTTGAAAGATGCATAAGGAAGTACAAAACCTTTACAGAGCTTAGGTGGATCATAGATGAGTCAAGGACCTGATATTACTTCTCTAAACAGGAACTGATTTTTACCCAACTGGGAAATCCCACCTTTATCCTCTAAGAACTCAAGCATGGAAGTCATAGTTTGGGGGAGGTTGTTGTGATTTTATACTGCTGTTGTGCTCACTTGAAGCTGAAATGACAAAATAGGATGTTTTAGATGGTCCCAAGAGACTGTATGGGTTACAGAAGCTAATTCCCAAGGACATCTGCAAATCCTGAGGAAGTGTTGTACCCTCTGCTCCCGAAATCACTGTCTTATGCTCAGCCCCTAATGGAGAGCTTGCAAGAGTTCTGCAAGGAAGGCTTCAGTTGCATACATTAGTGTCCACCCCGGTGAAATTATCTCTGGCCTGATCTTAGCCTTTTTGACATTTTAGTCTTTTTAGCCAATGTAAAGAGCATAGAAGAGAGTGAGAATTTCGTCTATAGACATTAGTAATATTAACGGTACAATTTCAGTGCACAGCTGACAAGGTGTGAAAATACAACTCATGAAACTATCCTGATTTTAACTTCTCCTGGCTAACAGCATTTCAGTGATCCCTGCTGCACTTCAGCTGTCTTTTCTTTATTTCTCTGAAAAATTTCTTATTTGCGGAATTTGAGCTCTGTAATTTCTACTGGACTGATACTTCACGATAAAGTAGGATGAAAACATTCTCTAAAAAAAACCCAAAAATTAATCTGCCTCAGTCAACTGTAACACAAAATAGTAGCTTAAGGATTTCAATAAAATATGCAAATGAGAAATATCCTGAGTCAATTATTAGTATCTTTTTTTTTAAAGGAGAGGATAATTACAACTGTAACTAAGCTGATGTTTGTGGGATGGACCATAAAGTTCTTGATCTCTCTATTAGCTTCTGAACACATTAAATCTGCATCTATGTCTTACAGCTTATTGTGTGATAAACTTAATCCTGTAATGGGAAATCTTTTGACCTAGGTGACATCTGTAGCATAAGGCTAAGTCTGGCCACTTAGCTATTTAACTTTGTCAACTTCATGACATTTCTCTTGAGGTCTTCATGGCTGCTTTTCTCTAACATGTGTTTTCTCTTTTTTTTTTAATGTGCAAGATTATTTTTATGTTACATTCCCTGGTGTATTAATTTGAATTTCTGGGATTTTAACACCCATTCCCTATGGTTTTTAGCTTTCTCCTTCCTGTTCATCTGCACCATGTTCCTCTGTTCAGGAATCCTGTGCTCATCCCGGGTGCTCATGGTGGAAACTTTTTACTGCATATGAATATTCTGTATTCCTTCTTTCATCCTGAAGCAGTTCTCATGTGTGGACATTTATTTCATGCAGAAATCTTTGTAAAACTATCCCCTGTGTTGTTAGGATCAATTTTGGATATGGTATAAGGAAAAAAAATCAGAGACCTGTAAAGATATGTAAGGCAGATAGGAATGTTGCAGAGATTTACAGAGCTTTGGAAGATTTCTGGAAGTGAAGCTGTGAATGGCCTATCATTAATAATAAAGGAAGTAAGCAAAGTAGTTTTGGGAAATACTTTCTTTTTTTTTCCAGAGGTTAAGCCTTCTGATAAATTTCTTCATGTAGATTTCCACATACATGACTAGGGAAAGCTCATGACTTGCATAATGCTGTTATATGGCATAATGCCACAACTTTGGTCTCAGTGTTGCAGCCTGGGAAACTTTATCAAGTTAGAGTTAAACATATACTAGATACTGTGGAGAGACATTAAACTTAAATATAGCTAGGATGACTGTCTCCCATCCTTTGTCTCCCTATGGGAACAGGCTGCATGTACTGTCACTTCATTTTATCTGGTAATTAATTTTGTGCAGTGTGAGTTTCCATTTATACTAAGTTATCAAGTATTGTCTACTTGATTGGCCATTGTTCTCTTCTGGTCTAATTAGAATTAATTCCTTGTCTTCAGTATGTGGTAGTTTTGTTTTTAACATCTCCAAAATTTAGGAGGAATCTGTGTTGTATTAACTGCTTAAAAGGTCTAGACCTTCTCTTTCAAATATAGCAGTCTTCCTTATTGAGGACTAGAAATTTCAAACAGGACAATACAGCTTAATGTATGTTAGTATATGACTTTTTTTATTAATAAAATTGGACTAACTATTCAGGCTACCAGGATTGTGCTGTTTTAATCATAGTTAAAGTATAGTAAAACATGGTACTATGTTCTAGCACAGTGAAAGTGTTTTAGTAGTGCTTCAATTGCAATAGACAGTGGTCATTGTTGTATTTGTTTAACTGTGCTTATCTACTAATGTTGCTACCACTGCTACTAAAGGCTTTCTTATTTAGGTGTCTGAGACCTTAATTATATTCTCTCTTCGTGCCGTTACTACAATTAAATGATTTGTTATAATAATGTTTGCCCTTCCCTCACTTGAAGCATTATTCCCCTCTTATGCTATGGCTTGAGGCTTGATAAACTGAGCTTCGCTGAAATGCTATTGAATGGGTTCTCCTCCCTCTATTGCTTTTCAGAAACAGCAGCTGCCCTCTTCCTACTCCTACACATCTCTTTCTATTCCCATTCATTTTAACCATAGCAAGCAAGCATGACAGTAGCCTTGGTTTTGTTTGATTGGTTTTTTTTTCCTTTTTTCTGACAACTGGACTTTTGGGTTCAAATAGCTTACTCATCCAAGTTGAGTAAAAATAACCTTTCAGACACCTCTACAGCACCCCAGCCATAAGCCTCTAAGCATCTTTACATGCAGGAAGTATCAGGTGACAAGTGTGACAAATTCTTTACTTTGGCAATGGGATTCTCCAAATAAAAATTTAAAGCATGCAACTGGATTTAAAATGGAAGTGAGGGACCTCCAGCGCTGATTAAGTATTAATCTGTTCAGTAACATTTAAGTGCCTTGATTTTTAATTGCTAATGCACTTTCTTTTGAGGCCCTTGTGCTAAACTCCTATGTGGACACTCCTTTATTTATATACAAGTTGAAAAAAACTACCCACATTATGAAATCTTGTTGTTTTTGGCTATGTTTTTCATAGGTGTAGTCCTGAAGCCTTGTTTTTGTGGTGCATGTGATATTTCAGAAGTTATCATATCCTGAAGGTGAGGCCATTAAATAAAATGACCCAAGAAGATGCAGTAGCTTGAATTTGAACATGTGACACGTCATAAAAAGAATAATTTTTTTTACTGTATGAATTAAGTTGCAGGGACTGTTAAGTTAAACTTAAAATAACCCTTTTAAAAGTTGTTGAGGATAATGAATTAGCCAGGAGGAGTTAGAGCCTGCTTCTGCCAACTAAAGTGCTTGGGGACTTGAGATAGAAGTGAATGATAAGAAGCAGCTTTCATGCATTCAAATAAATTACATGTTGGGCTTGGCTTAATCCTGGCATCCGAATTATCTCTGGGGTTTTCCCTACATTATCTTAGTCTATGATTATGCAAATATCCTTTTAATGTAGTGACTTCTTAACGGGAAATTAGTCTCATACTTGCTCATATACTGTTGCAACCAGCAGACATTTCCTTGCAAAATCCTAATGTGTTTGAGGTACAAAAGACACATTAACTGCTTAAGTACCAAAATTTTGCAAACATGCAAATAACAGGACATGCTTGGATATGTCAGGGATGTAGCAGACGGATCAGGAAAGAGATAAGCTTCTTAACACAAAAATATTCCTGGGTTTGAAAGTTCATCCAGAATGTAAATTGTATTAAATTTATATTTGGTTTCAAATATAGAAAGGAAAACAGGGGAGGGAAAAAATTCTTACAGAAAAGCAGGATTAAAACTGAATAAAACATGGAAATGAGACAAAGCATGAAGATAAAAGAAATGTTATCATTAGTGTTAAATGCACAGCAACCTGCTGAGCCGAGGTAGTCTGCCATCATCTTCACACATATAGACATACTTAAATATATTGCAGTGATGTTGTTTTCAGGAACTGCACCAAAAATGGGGACTGTGAAGGTAAACTGCTTTGTCTGGAGAACAGGAACTTAAGAATGGGAATCAGATGTTTCATCTGGAAAGACAGACAGCTGGTATCCTTTGGGAGGGGCAGAACTGAAGTCACAAAAATTGTGTTGTGTTACTTGTGGTAGTATTAACGTATATCTCTAAGTAAGCAGCAAAGCTCAGTTCTTGATTTGTTGTTTTTGTAAATCTCTGCTAGGTGAAATTATCTTAGGTAACCTTTTTCTTAAACTAAGCGTTTCTAGTATAAGAGGTCATCTTTCTTTTTAGGAAAAAAAAAAAAAACAGTTAAGCATTTGATGTCAATCTGGGATACACTAGTGGTAAGTTGGCAGCTAGTACTCGAGGTGCTCCCCACCCCCCTTTTCTTTTTTACCCCCCTAATTGAAACACAGACAGCTAAATCCTTGGAGTTACAGGGGAGCTTAATGAAATTAAGCACCTAACTTTCCAGTGGGATTTAGGGTAGTATCTGATTCATTCAAGCTCTTTTGAAACTCGCATCAAAGTGAACTGTTCAAGGCATGACCTTAAGGTAACACTTGAATCAGCCACAAAATCTAGACTTCCAGTTCTTTGCTTTAAATGTATGACCTATTCTTTCTTCTATATCCAGTGTATTCTGTTTGTAATTACCAGAAATTACCATTAGAGAAATTGGAGCTAATCTGAGGCTCATTAAGGAGAGAGAAGTTATGCTTAAATATTTAAATAAATTCTTGTTGATCTGGTTTCTGGAGGTTAAACTGTGCAATTTTATCTGTCATAGATGGGAGAAACTTGCTAGTACAATAGCACAGTATCTTAGAGTAAAAAAGCCCAACACACATACGTAAGTACAAAGAAAGCGGGTGTTTGCAAATGCTATTCAGGCAACATGGATTTCCATGATTCCCCATTAAATCACATCTAGTCAAACACGCTCAGTCCATTTTTGGTATTGAGCACTAGTCAGTCACTATTTTTTTCTGATTGCTTTAGCAAAATCTAGCAGATGCTAGATTAAGTCTGAAGACATATAGAAAAAATTAAAAAAAATACTATTTGGAATTGATTTTGTTTTCAATAGATTAAAATCCTAAGAAATAGCCAACTGTTTTGGCTCCACTAGAGGTTTCACCTCCAAATAATTTGTAATGCTGCACTCAGTATGCTGAACCACTAGCATTCAAATTTAGCAGAAACAGGTCCCTGTGCTAATGATGTCAACCAGAAAACAGTGAGATTTCATTTTCCACCTGATCTATGTAGTGAATCCTTGGGTAGTACCAGGATAAATGCCTGAGAGCTCTTTTTCAGACTGAGGGACTTAGAAATTCAGTCTTTTAAAAATGTTATCAGGTAGCATTCTTCTGGAGTAACATTAAACTTTTAACATTAAGCTGACTCAAAATTAAACCAAACATACAGATTCACTGACCTCTAAGAAAGCTTTGATTAGCTGGTAGCAAAGAGCAGTTACAGGCACCTCTATATTCTCTGTTACAAAAGTCTACCGTGGCTCAGAGGGCTGTCCTTGGACACAGCCTGGGTCTGTATGGCACAACTTTTATTTCACCTTACATGAAGGGAAAGAAAACAAAAATAAAGCCTTGCAAGGGTTCACCTCCCCTTATAACAAAAGGTAAGTACAAATCCAAAGTGGCTTCAAAAACGAAGCATTAGGTTAATGGTTGGACTGGATGATCTTAAAGGTCTTTTCCAACCTAAACGATTCTATGATTCTGTTATTCTAATTTCTTTATTGCTTATGAATCTGTAGAGTACATGACTGATAACTCCCTTCATTAGGGATACCTTAACTTACATCAGGTCAGAGTTTTTTTAACAATTTTGAAATTAAGAAGCATTAATATCAAACTATATATTTTCTTCTGTTCCTTGATACAGAATTAAGCAATCTAAAGTACTCCAGGTTTGTTTTTGCCAATTTGCCACCTTCTGTAAAATGGCAAAAACTCGTTACAGACATATTTGCCAAAAAGTGTGGCAAAAAAGAATTCAGGGGAAGACTACAGGTTTATTTGTATTGTTCCACTAGTCAGTAGGCTTTTTTAGATGTTAATTTTTAAATTATGATTTCAGAGTTAAAGGAAATAGCATGCCAGTTGTTCATTACAGCATTCACTAGAGGACCTGTATTGGCATCATAACTGCTTACTGTAAGTTAGAGCTCTATTGCTTAACATTTCAAGATGCTGTATTCTGCAGTTTTATTTCCTTCTTGGAAAGCAAGTAGGATGTTTGCTAGGAAATTACTTTTACTGGGAAATACTGGAAGTTAATTAGTATTTTGGATGACCCACTTGCAATGGGAATTCTGTCATTTTTACGTGGGCCTATCTGGTGATACTAAACCTAGATAATCGGCTTTGATGGAGATGAAGTCTTTGCTGCAAACGTATAAAAATATCTAGCTAGCTTATTGGCCTACAATTCACATCAGAAAATGATCTAGACTTAAAAATGATGGGACTTTAGAAGGTTTAAATCATATGGGAAATTTTCATATTTTTGTTCTACGTAATTGGAGCTGAACTGTAAGAGGTTTCTAAACACTTTGGGAAACACCAATCATTTCACAAGTTTATGAAGCCATCAAAGCTGTGAAGTCATTGATTGTTGAGAGTTCACACTCTCAACAGTTCACACAGAGCTCTCAACAGAGAGTTCACACACAAACAGATGTGAGAAGAGTGTATTTATCTCATTTCCATACCACTGAATGGGACTCTGAGCGTCGGAATCTTATGAAGGAACTTAACTATTACTATAGAAATTTGATATTTCACACAGATTTTAGAAAGACTACAGAGTGGCAAATTGTAGCTGGATAAGGAAGTGAATATTTGTAATTAACATGACCCCAGAGGAATATATTTGGCAAAAAATACCTTCCCTTGTGAGTGTTCTTTTGCAGTTTGTCATTATACATGCAGAACAAAACACCACCAAGTGTAAAATCATCTTTTTCCTTATAAAACATCAGTATTATGGAATGATACAATGTTCTATTCTGACAGCATCATCAGAACACCACAGGAATTTACTTTTTGCAGAAATCTAGCAGTTCAAATAAAGAGTTAAATGTCACAGTCAATAGGTGGCAACTAGATTTCAAGACTATGTGGATTGTCACATCAAGAAGTATTTTCATTAGCATGCCCGTAGGGAAGAAAAGCTAATGGAAATACAGTCTGCTTTCCCTTCATGTCCGTTGCACCACTTAAGTCTAAAAATACTTGAGAGATGTGTTTTGTGCTTAAGTGGAGCAGAGGAGTATGCAGACTGTCCAAAGTCACTCTCTGATCTAAAAAATAACATTTTTCACCCAAGTTCTTACTGCAATCCACATACACTCACAAGATGTGGAGTCACTGCGAAATATTTGCCACTGGCAGACAAGTGTCCAATAATGAAAAAATGTATCAATAAACATATAGTCAACAACCTGCAGTAACTTAGCAATAACAACTATTTCACAATAATTAAGGTCACCCTTGCCCTAAGGTTTAAACTACATACAACACTACGTACAGTAGGGAAGGACAAACGTGCCTAATGGTCACAAGACACCGATCTTAACGAAACCTGCCAGTCTGTCAGCATAGCACCACTACTCTTTACAAATTTTAAGAATCAGATAGCACAAGCATTTCAGAAGGGAGTTCAGAAATAAAGTCAATGGCATAAACCATAAAACAGTCAATGCTATGCCTGTGTTCCTAAAATGTGTAAGGAAATCCACAAAAGAACTAAATATGGTTATTCCTTTAATGCAAGAATAGAATGGCAGATTTTGTTCAATTAAATTCACTGTAACTGATGTCAGTGAGTCTTGCAGTCCAGTCATCAGTGGGAAAAAGGAGGCTTATCTGAACTACATGGTAATTCCTTTAACAATTCTTTAGTTGATATCTGGCTGACAGGGACAGCAAGATTTGAGACCAAAGCTTAGGTATTTCCTGTTGAGAAAATCTGAAGCATCCCAGTGAGGTGAGGGTATGTTATCTTGGTAGATGAGTACTCAGCAAGTTTCTGATGGTAGATCATTCTATAATGAAATATTCCTGTGGAGTGGTAACTTAATCCGTTGTGGTCTTGACATCATCTTTGACAGCTGCTGTTGGGCTGGTAGCAGCGTATGCTGAACATGCTCTTTTGTACAGCACAGAACACAGGCTGTAGCTGCTACAAGGATGTGGAGATAAGAGCTATCTGGTTGCTGATAAACTGGCAGCATAGCAGCAACAACTCTGGTGGCTACACCAGGCTGTCATGGCACAGGTGACCACATCTTACTGCTTAAAAACAGCTGGTACCCAGCAGGTTGGATCACATCAGCAGGTGCTTGGCTTATACCATAATGCCTTACTGCAAATGAGTTTTGCCAGAGCCCAGTTACAAACTATTATGTGGGGACATGAATACCCACCAAGCCAAAGCAGGATGTTTTTTGTGTAGGTTCAGCACAATGCAATTACCAGTAACTAGAGAGATCAATGGCATATGTTGCACTATAATCATTAGTCTGACATACATAACTAAAGAAAAGCCAATGTTCATTAATGAGTGAAAAATATAAGTTGTTTCTTCCTGACTTCTTGGTTTAGCAGAATACTTGCCACAGATTTCAGTGCCTTCTGAACTCTTCAGAACATCCACAGCAATTGCCTGTCCACAAGTAGCCGAGTAAGTCTGAATAGTCATCTGCATGAAATGGGGAAAATATTGTCTGCCATCTCTGGCTTCAGCCATCTCCTCTTTTGCCCCAGCTCTGGTTCTCTTCGGACCCCCCTCTGAGTTAATTCACAGCTTTACCAGTGGCTTATTAGTAAACAATATAATAATTTTCTTCCCCCCACTCCAGCAATAGTTTTCTCTTAGGTTGAAGAGTTAATTCACCTCATGGAAGCTCAAAAAAGTGCCAGAGATGATGCAAGGGGAAGTGGTGGGAATGCATGGCCCCTAGCAGAAAACAAGGTCAGTTGGCACTTACCCTGTCTCAATTCACCTTTGGGACTAGAGTCTCAATACTCAATCAGAAAGCTGGTCAGTCAAGGCTTAGCCTGGTGCCACTGGGGGGCCATTCCAGCAAATTTTGAAAGAAGACACTAAGATACATAAATATGTGAGACTATATTTTAATGAGCAGTTTGATTAAATCTACCTTGGGCTGGCTAATCATAGGTCATAAAAAGCTGTTTTAAAGCTGTAATAAACAAAATCTTACTGAAAGTGAATGAATTTAAACAGGTAAAAGCCAGACAAGACCCAGAGCAGTCTCTCAGTAACAACTTCCAAATGCACACTATAAAATTATGTTTTTCCTACTCATTATAATGACAATTAAGAGAATTTAAAAATACACATGCTACAGGCTTAATTTAAAAAAACCCAACTATTTGCACAGCATGAATGAATCAACAGTTCAAACAATGCTTTAAACTTTATACCTAATTTCTAATTAAGGGGTTGTCCTCACTTTTTTCCACAAGAATAAAGACTACTATAACTTCCAGAAATGGAGACCTAGAACAAGTTAAATGATGTAGCAGTAGAGCAGGATCAACAAATGCAGGTTGTTGAAATATGAATTTTTAAAGCATGCAAACAAAATGTCACATTAGTTCTGCATAGCTTTTTTCAAAATCTTATTTTGCATCTGAATTTTCATCCCTCCAACTGTAGTATTTGACAGGATTCATAAATAGCAATGATTGTTCAGCATTTTTTTTTGTTTGTTTTAACTCTCCTTTTCTTCTTGGATGTGTTTAACAGTCAAAACTGACTGCTAACATCCATCAATCAGCCGAGTATAACAGCACCCCCTTCTGGTTTTAATAGCCTGAGGTGGAATCTGGAACTCCCATCACCATGTAAGAAACCTGCACAGGAGATAAAAGATAAAAGTGAAAATCTTCTAAAACTAGGTATTTAGTCATAAGAAATAGGCAAAGGAATATTAATGCCATTATGTTAGCCCAACCTATTCAACTGCAGTGGCTGAGGAGCAATTTTAGAATGGTGTTTGCAGACCATGAGATAGCTCTGTGCAGGTGTGGTGGCCAGTGTGTCTTCATCACTGTATGTGGTGGCAGCACTCCAAATACCTGTTCACACAGAGACTCACTTGACAGCAAGCCTCCTGTCCCACTGCTTCCTCCTCTAGTGTGGGCATAAAGTCTAGTGATCCAAGTACTTGTCTGTTCTGGGCTCATGCTGCCTGAGCAGCCATTTGTCGTCTCTTCTGATGCAAACGTGGTGGGTGGAGAGGATTATCTGATGGGCCAACTCTGTGCAACAAGTTAGCCTATAGTGTTTAATTAGACCACCACTTTGGCGTAGCAACTCTTTTATAATCGCAGTACTGGTATCTTTAAACTTGCTTGGATTTTCAGGAAGAAGTGTCCCAGACTCTGAAACATTATGCTACCACTGTGTTTTGCCATACCAAGCTTTTGCCATACCATATTCCTTAAGTGAGAATTGTTTCAGGGATTCTTCATGTAAAGTACTGCCTGATCATATTATCTATGTGCTTTTACTTTAAAATATTTGTTATGAAAACTTTCAAAACATCAATCATTGCTACATTAGAAAACAGAAAGTCATGGTAATTTGCTGTATGAGGTAAACAGGTGACACTAACCAATGTAACTTAATCAAATTGCAACCAGCCATTTCTGCTGAAGGAAAAAAAATAACCCAGCCCACCACATCAGTAATACCACTGAGATGGACTGAAATCAAACCTGATCCTGTAAGCTGAAGAACAAAAACGCGTGTTCAGGCACCTCTGTATAGATTACTAGCCTGGGGTCTTTTTTCTCTGTTGGCTTTTTCTGGTAATGCTTTATACAATTTAGTTTTAAAAGGCAATTGCACTCCATGCTGTACATAGGTGCTAAAGTATACACAGGACATACTATTAATACATGTCTCTTTGTTGCTTTGTGTGGTAAAGGAGCATTATTTCAGACATAGATACAATTGCAACGGTAATGGAGTGGAGTGGGGGAGATGTGCAATACTGAAGTTTCCTGAGTGGGAAAGCAGACTGAAGTGATGGTGTAATCTGTAGTCTCTCCCTCCAAACAGATCATCTCTACAGATAAATTCAAACCTGAATATAAATGTTGTTGTCATTTACAAGATCCCGTTTTCTCCTGCTGGATGTTTTGAAGGATCTAGCCCATGGTGCTTCATCTGCACTGCGATATCAAACAAGTAATCGTAACACTCACACCTAAAAGGAAAAAACAGTGAAATGTAAAGTAAGGCTCAAGTCTTAACATGTTTTATGAAAATTAATAATTTTCTTCCTTGAGCTTTACATCACCAATTCGATGGTCTGACTGGGCAGCTCTATTATCATTTATTACCATTACTGCGGTATGGAAAGTGCCCAGCATTTTTGCTACAGCAAATGAAGAAGTAAATTCCAAAAATGGGACTAGGGAAGACTACGCAATCAGTATTGGCAGGTGTCATACAAAAGCAGAGATTGCCTGCAGCTTTCATACGAGGAGGGACTTGTCCACATGAAAGGAAAATGTTGGCAACCCTATCAGCCAGCATCAATATAAAAGGAAAACCAAGCAGTGGAATCATGGATGAACCCAAAAGCTCCCTACACATTCAGTGAGGCCAGAACCTAATGTTCTGAATCATTGTCCAGGAGTTGGAAATACACATGACATTAAGGTCATTAAGATTTTGAGGTGTAATGGCAAAAGATACCATATTCCTAAATTGTACTCACATCGTTTTGGCTTTTTCCCAAGTTTCTCCCCATACGTAAACTCCGTGACGTCTGACCAATACAGCACAAGAGTCTGGGTATTTTTCCACTGCACGTGCCATTCTTTCTTTGAGATCCTTCTCTTCTGGTGTATTCTCAATAATGGGAACCACTAGCATATCATCATATCTAAAAGAAAAGTGAATGTTCATGTATTTAAAAAACCACTGTGTTTCGATGTATGAAGCTTCTCCCTAAGAAAGAGAGTCTCCTTTGACTATGTAAAGATGTTAACAAATTCTTAACACTAGTGATTTTACACTCTTCTCTTGTGTGTCACGCTGTAACATAAGAACTCTCAGGCACATCTTTCACTCCCAAACGTATGCTATGCTGGCAATACCTGAGCTACACTTGAGGCACAAGAAGAAAATAACACTTTAATATATTAGGTGTAGCTGTTTGTTCACATACTCTTTGTAGTTGGGTCCCTTTACAACTTTTTCAGAATCTCTTCATCCTGTACTGGCATCACCTACAAGCTTTATCTCAGATTAAATTATTTAAAAGAATCACATCATGAAGAAGGAAATTAATCTGTTTGCTGGAGAACAGAAAAAAAATAATTTAGGTAGTCCAAAAAGCCCCTGGAAATAAGATTGTCCTGCTAAGGCGTATAAATAGAAAGTAGAGTCAACACATGAAAAATAAATTCTCTGTGATGGAGTCATTGGTGGGCTATATGCAATATGTGAGAGCCTGAGAACACCAGTTTCAAAGACAAGATGATGCATGTTACTGAATGGAACTTGCCTAAGAGTTTCTTCTGAAGGAGGACTGGGCTATTTGGCATTGTTTGAACCTTAATTAACACTGGCAGAAACTTGTTTAAATAGTTTTAATAAGTCCCCAGTTCAGGTTCAGATTTATCATTGAGATCACATAGATATTTCATGAGTGGATGCTAGTAGTACTCACTTTCATAAAACACAGAGAGAAAGCAGTGGTAAAAATAATAGTTTGTACTTCAAATCAGATATTCAGAAAATTAAAAAGCCTCATCCCTTGCAGTTTTCAATGCTGATGCTTTCCCGAGAAAGTCTATAAAAATAGTGAATGAAGGAAATTCAGTGGTTTTTGTAGGTTTACTGTGACTCTTAAATATTCTGATCATTAAAATTAGACTTGGAGTGTTTGCTACTAGTGAGGCCAAATGAGCTTGGGACAGTCTGAGACTTCCAAAGCTGTTTACTACAGATCTAGTTCTCCTTCCACTGAAGTCAAAGGTAAAACTATTCTGGCATCACTGGGATATTTAGGCCAACAATACTTCTGAATAGTCTATCTGCAGCATTTTCCTGGATAGCTTCCAGAAAAGGTTTATGTAATTAGAAACAATATAGTGTCAATCCTTTTTTTGAAAGATCACATCCTGTATTGGATTTCTTTTGAATTCAATGGGGAGCCCTGTGTGAGGCAAGACAGTGTAATCGGTCTAGTATGGATCACTATGTACTTAGGAACCATGTAATCTGGAGCTTTGATTTCTTTAGTTTTTCTACTAAGTTAACAGGATGACACAGGACAACTCAGAGATATGGAACCCAATAAATACAATGCCTTCTGACTAACACTTAGGAATGTTTGAGAATTCAAAATGCATATCCAAAAAAGAAAATTGTTTTGTTTTTTTTAAAACAAGTGTTGTTAGACAATTCAATATAAGGAGTGTCTTTTCAACATTAAAAATACAAATAGTAATGCTGACAAGAAGGTGAAGCTGTCAAGTCAACCCAAACTGAATAAAATATGCCCAGGCGTAAAATCACATGCCAGACATAGGGCTTGCTCCCTTGCCAAAGGGTAATAATTAGTTACAAAAATTAACATCAAAAAGTGGAAAGAGTTCAGCATTTCCATTTTTCATCTAATTGTCACATATTATATAAATGTTGTTTGCAGATCCCAATTCAACACTCTGTGGGTGGAGTCCTCAAAACAAGCCATCACACATAATTTGGAATAACTCAGCACTTACCTCAGAGCTCATCCTTGAAAAGTAATAACATTATCTTTAATGAGCTGTTTATTCTGAATTTTCCTTCAAAGTCTGTCAAGTAAAATCTGAAATCCTCTACTCTCTTAACATGCCCTAAACTAGCACAGGCAGTGATATGCGAAGTCCACCCAAATGTAGTTTGTATGTTATCAATCCAACGTAATGTTGGTTGGCTCCAGTTTCAGTTTAACATTGTATAGATGTGTTAAGATCTCTGATCTTGAGATATTTGTCAGGACATAGCTCTTTATTTGGTTTGTTTCTGTAGCTCAACAGACCACAGTAGCCTTGACATTACAAGATTTTATCTCAGATCTCTTCCATAGACTTGAGACTTTCTTAGGGAAAGCCAGTGACTGATTTATTCCAGAAGTCTTTTTACTTCTTATTCCTAATACTTTATATTACACACTTTAACGCACATAACTCAAACGACTTGTCATCTATTTATATTGCTGAAAACAAATGATCAAATAGCATGCCTCTTTTCTTAAATATTGAGAAGTACCGGTAATAGCCTCCTGAAGTACACTTCTGGATTCCTTTTATCATCTCCTGATGAGTAATACTGAACTCACTCCCTGGGTAAAGAAGGGTAGCCATAACAGCAGCCTTGGAATGAGTATGGATCACTGCACCTGCCCCTAAGAACAGAAAAGGAAGAAAAAGATGTATTTTTAGAATGAATTTTAAAATGTGTCTATGAAGAAGATTTCATTCACATACTTGATTCATTTCCATTGGCTACGCATCTTAGCAAATGGTGATCTACTGTATTAGAGGACAAACCATACAGCAACCTAAGTAAAGGTACGAGAAAATTAGTCATCTATAAATGATAATTATGGATTGTCTTAGGACACTAGTGTTAACTAGTTAGTGACAAATTCCAGGAGAGAAACTATTGGCACAAATTCAAGGAGAAACACTATTTGTACATTTCTTTACATACTGCAATGACTGAAACACTCTATTAATTTTATCCGAGTTCTGAGATTCTAAAGAATTCCCAAACTTATTTGTGAGATGAAAGTTTAAAGTCTTTTACTTTCTTTTTATGCTAGTACTATTCGTCAATTATGCACTGATTCTCTGAAAAAATATTTATTGTTATCTTATTGTGTCATGATGGAAAGATAGGTAGACAATAATTATAATTTACTTATAAAGTTGCAAGGTTGCCAAAAGTATGGAATCAGTTTTCCTCGGGTACAGATGTAAGCTTCTTGTGCGGGAAGATCAGAAGACACTCCCTAAATCCTTTCTAAAGTAACAGATGTAAATCTTACACAACAGCAAAAGCTCTCTATTACTGTCCACCTGCAAAAGAAAAGTTTCATACTTTTTTCACCTATCTGTAATTTAGATCCTTTGATCACAGCCAATGGTTATAAAAGGATCTAAAACATTTGCTGAATAGGCAAAACTACTGGTATAAAACTGCTGTAAATCCCCCAGCTCCTCCCACAATGTACTAATATACTGTACTAAAAATTAGTGCCGAAAAGATGATCACAGGTATAGCTACATTAGAAGACTAAAATTCTATTGTACATATTCCCTTGCAAATCAATTTATTTTATAGTTTCATGTTTATTTCACTGTAACTTCCATGTATAAAGAATATGGTATTGAATTTCAGTTTTGTGGATGTGTATATACTGAACTGAACTAAAAACATTTGCTACGCACCTCTCATGGTGTAGGCATTCATAAAAAGAGGTGTGCACTGGCTTTTCTTTAGTTTCTTGTGTGGTGGAGGACCACTGATGTCCTGTTCGTTCATGTCACAAACAAACATATCTTCTGGCTGTAAGAAAGAGGAAATTATTTTGACCTGTGATGACCAAATAGTTGTTTCCCTATTGTCTCCTAGGGAGACAAATATATACACCATATATTTAATATAGAATTTGACTTTAACTTTGTAAAAGTGCTGTAATGCACTGCATTTATTCTAGCTTCTAATACTATTTACTGACATTGTGTAATGTGAATTAAGTACTCCTTCTATTCAGACTGCTGCCAAGCAGCTATTTGTAAAACTAAAATTTTCTCAGAAAGTAGACAGCCTTATAAATAAGCAGCCTTATAAATAACAGACAACAGATCAAAAGGAAAAGTAGTAACTGATTCAAAAAAAGAAATGTAGATGTACTTTTCCTTCCTCCCTTAAAGAACCAACAAGGGACATGAATTAAACATACATATAATATATTTAACTTGGAGAACAATTTTTTTAAACCTTGCTTTTAGTAGCTTTACATGAATGTTACCTTTGCATCAATGAGCTACTCTCAATAGTACAAAGAATTGTTCAGGGCAACAATAAAACTTTCTTCAATGGTATTTTAAAAATCAGCAGGAAATACAGTTGCAAGAGATTTCCTTACTCACTGAGCTCAATCCACTGCTACTGCTAGCAAAGAACAGACCATCATGGTCTTCTCATGTTATGCCTTTGCCTGTCTTACTTGCTAATATCCCCAACGAGCACTGCTACGAAACCCCAAGTTTCTATCAGTGAAGAGATTCCTTTCACTTCTCGTCGTATTTACCCTCAGATCTATAAAACAACAAATCGTTTCCACATATTATTCTATTCTGGGGGAGTTCCTGCTGTCATAAAATAGTTATGATTTACTATTCTCCCCGCCACTTATATTTTGGGGTTTTTTTTGGAAAGGAGACAGAGAGACAAGGTCACCTCTTCATGAGGAGAGCCCATCTATTTACTGAGAATATCAAGACAAAGACATGTAATCACTCTGCAAATAAATAGAGATGAGGTGTTAATGCTTAATTATGTATGTGCCACAGTAACATGAAACTGTAGCCAGACAGCTATAAAGCCATTCAAGCTTGACAAAGAATAAAGCTGGACTTGAGTAGTGTTGGAATCTCACAGTTTTCTGTTACTTTGAAGCAAAGAGATCATCGAGACTAATCTACACTGGCCACTGAAACGCATGCTAGTGGAGTACTGGGTGAAATCCTCAGTTGTTTCAATAAGGCATTCAGTAGTATAACAGGTTTTTAACTTTACATAGGGAAAATTAAACTCTAAACAAAGGTACTTTCATCCATCTCAAGATGAGCTCTCAGGTAAAATCACAGAATCACAGAATCGTTTAGGTTGGAAAAGACCTTTAAGATCATCCAGTCCAACCATTAACCTAACATTACCAAGTCCACACTAAGCCAATCAAGGGTAGACTAGACTAAACCATGTCCCCAAGTGCCACGTCTACTCGTTTTTTGAATACCTCCAGGGATGGCCATTCCACCACCTCTCTGGGCAGCCTGTTCCAATGCTTGACTACCCTTTCCGTGAAGAAATTTTTCCTAATATCCAATCTAAACCTCCCCTGGCGCAGATTGAGCCCATTTCCTCTTGTCCTATCGCTAACTACTTGGGAGAAGAGACCAACACCCACTTCACTACAACCTCCTTTCAGGTAGTTGTAGAGAGCCATAAGGTCACCCCTCAGCCTCCTCTTCTCCAGACTAAACAACCCCGGTTCCCTCAGTCGCTCCTCATAAGGTCTCTGCTCCAGACCCTTCATCAGCTTCGTTGCCCTTCTCTGAACACGCTCCAGCACCTCAATGTCTTTCTTGTATTGAGGGGCCCAAAACTGGACACTGTATTCCAGGTGCGGCCTCACCAGCGCTGAGTACAGGGGTACAATCACCTCCCTGCTCCTGCTGGCCACACTATTTGTGATACAAGCCAGGATACTGTTGTCCTTCTTGGCCACCTGGGCACACTGCTGGCTCATGTTCAGCCGGCTGTCTACCAACACCCCCAGGTCCTTTTCAGCCAGACAGCTTTCCAGCCACTCTTCCCCAAGCCTGTAGTGTTGCATGGGGTTGTTGTGACCCAAGTGCAGGACCTGGCACTTAGCCTTGTTAAACCTCATACAGTTGTCCTCGGCCCACTGGTCCAGCCTGTCCAGGTCCCTCTGCAGGGGCATCCTACCCTCGAGCAGATCGACACTCCCACCCAACTTGGTGTCATCTGCAAACTTCCTGAAGGTGCACTCAATCCCCTCATACAGATTGTTGATAAAGATATTAAACAAGGCTGGTCCCAAAATGGAGCCCTGGGGATCACCGCTCATGACCGGCTGCCAACTGGACTTAACTCCATTTACCACTACTCTCTGGGCTCGGCCAACCAACCAGTTTTTTACCCAGCGAAGACTACGCCTGTCCAAGCCACGAGCTGCCAGCTTCCTAAGGAGTATGCTATGGGAGACTGTGTCAAAGGCTTTGCTAAAGTCCAGGTAAATGACGTGCACAAAAAATACAGTTCAACGTACCTGTATTCTTTCCTTTTGGACTCCTGAAGGAGCGATGTAGATTTCATTCCTAAGAAAAGTTACAGAGAGGGAAAACTGATAAACACGAGGTTTTCAACTGCACGGGCATTAGAGCTCTGGATTCACTGAAAAGGAAACAGCAAATCTCGCCCCTCATAATTTAATAACTTTCTTGCTCCTTCCATAGATTGACATTAGCGATAGGACGAGAGGAAATGGGCTCAAGCTGTGCCAGGGGAGGTTTAGGTTGGATATTAGGAAAAATTTCTTCACGGAAAGGGTAGTCAAGCATTGGAACAGGCTGCCCAGAGAGGTGGTGGAGTCACCATCCCTGGAAGTGTTCAAAAAATGGGTAGATGTGGCACTTTGGGACATGGTTTAGTCTAGTCTACCCTTGATTGGTTTAGTGTGGATTTGGTAGTGGAGGTTAATGGTTGGACTGGATGATCTTCAAGGTCTTTTCCAACCGAAATGATTCTATGATTCTACGGTTTTCAAAATAGAACCAAATCATACAAGGGAATATGAAATCTCTAACTTGCAGGGGTACAAAACCATCAACTTGACAAGAGATCTGAAACACACATAGGAAGTGCAGCCTTATTTTTCCTACAAAGAAAAACACACAGCCTCCCCCTGCAATAATTCCAAAGTCAAATCCCTAGAATTCAGAATAAAAATGGAACAAGTGAAATTGCAAGCAGATACTGATCTATGACGAAACAGGTGATGAATCTATTAATTAAAAATCCACAGACTACCTATAAACAATATTAATTATCTGTAGTATTCTACAATGTAAATACTTTTGGGTTTTGTTATAACTGTGTAGTTCATGTTTTTAACACATTTATGTATGTATTTGTATTGATAAAAAGATAACAGTCATTCAATACAATTAAATGATGGAAATTCAAGTAGAAGTACATTACTTCTTGCAAGGTTTACATGAACAAAGACTATAAAAAATTGATTTAAATTAAATTGATTTTAAGATGGTATCTGAAATATTTTCAATAATAGCAAAAAAAGTGAGATTATCTCTCTCAATTGTAATCACTATTTGGTTCCAACAGTAACATATTAAATTCAGGCACACAGAGACATCTAGTGAATAATTAGTCAAGTTACAAATATATTTCCTAAGGACCATGAGGTATTTATATTTCTGGACAAGAGCACTTAGAAGAGCAGCAAAGCTGGTGAAGGGTCTAGGGAATAAATCTGATAAGGAGTGACTGAGGGAACTGGCGTTATTTAGCCTGGAGAAAAGGAGGCCAAGAAGTGACCTTAGAGAGTCTACAACTACCTGAAAGGAGGTTGTAGTGAGGTGAGTGTTGGTCTCTTCTTCGAAGTAGCAAGTGATAGGATGAGAGGAAATGGCCTCAAGTTGTGCCAGGGGAGGTTTACATTGGGTAGATAGGATATTAGGAAAAATTTCTTCACTGAAAGGGTTATCAAGCATTGTAACAGTCTTCCCAGGGAAGTGGTTGAGTCATCATCCGTGGAAGTATTTAAAAGGCATGGCGTTTAGGGACATGGTTTAGTGGTGAACTTGGCAGTGTTAGGTTTATGGTTGGACTTCATGATCTTACGGGTCTTTTCCAACCTAAATGTTTCTATGATTCTATGATTCTAACTCTTCCACAAATACAACTCTTAAGATGATGTACTCTTCATTGTGGTAAAAAAGCCGTGAAGCACATCAAAATGTGGCTTTAACGTATTGTAATTTTTAACATTCCTGAATTAACGCTGCCAACATTGCATTAATTTAGTCTTAATTCCTTTGCATGAGCAAGATGATTGAGAGTGCAACATATTGAGAAATCAAGTGGTAATCTGGTTGCTAATGAAAGACATGCATTTTTTCTTAAAACAAATTGTTTTCTTTTTTAGAAATTAATCACAAAGGGAAAATCTGATGATGAAATACAGCCTTTGAAATACAGGACACCTGATGAACGATTCTAGATCCATTTTTAATATGCTATCCCATGTCCAAATTGGCATTTTTATTCTGAGTAGTTGATATGAACTACACAGTGAGTAGTGCTGATTAGGATTAGCTGGTAAGACCAGTTGTTAGAATTTCAATCAAATTTCAATTGTTCTTTCGCTATTTCCTACATAACAATTCTAAGCTAGTCTGATATCTGCCTCATAGCTATTAATTTTGAAACATAGCTACTGTTACAGTTGGTATAAAACAGTACAGCTACGTAGATTACTATTGCTAGACCACGTACAATATTGGTACCAACTCAAATACATATTTCTGTGTAGTCTGAGCAACCAAGTTATAGACCTTCTGAGGAAAACTGTACTACGATAGTGTATTCTCTGTTAACACCATTTGCCTTGCCACAACCAACACGAATCGCACTGAAATGACAAATAGGCTACATTTAGCTACTGATGAGAAATTAGTGCTAGAAAGATCTTTCCATAGATGAAGAACTTTAAAAACAAGAATTAACCCTCTTACCATTCCTCTCATTATTATTATTGCTGTTGCTTTGATTGCAAAATCAAGCAGAGAAGTGAAATGACCTGCACAAAGCCATGATAACAGCACGAATATTAGCACTTAGAGCCTTTACTTCAGATCTCTCTCATGTATTTGATAGCAATGGCTGTTTGTGTCTTCATGCAAGTGTACATCAGAAATATGAGAAGTCAGACACTTTCAAGTTAGTGTCACAACACCCTGTGACTGCAAGAATTGCAGGCACTGTACAAACTGTTTTGCAGAATGAAGACTTCTCTTTTTTCAGTGGCCACTGAGAGGAGCTCCGTCTGCATTAAAAGCTTGGAAAGTATGAACAGGGGGAGACAAGCAAAAGAAAAAGCGAAGTGGTGCTCTTTAGTAGTGGATACACACCAAAAATTGTTTTGCTGTTACCTGTCCTGCTTTAATTATATGTTAAGAATATCTCCTTAGAAATTATCTCAGTAGAACAGTAATTTCCTTCTTAAAGGAAATGTCTTGCCTGCAAAATGCCTAGGGTCGGATTCATCTCATCTAACCACAGGCATTTGAAAGCCGTGTGCCTGATGTAACCGACTCTAAATTCCGTCGTCAATGAAATGAAAAAGGGGGAATACATTGCTCCTTAAAGACAATTAATCTACCTTAAACAAAGATAGGAAAAGGACAGGAAAAAAAAAATCACACTCTGAAGTTGGCTCCCTCCATTGAAGGGAATGCAACGATTAATTCAGACTAGCCACCTCCCTTCTGTATGGTTAAATTTGGTGTACTGTTCATTTCCGCCTCGACCTTCTTTCTCACTCTTGACTTTCAAACATTTTTCATGGAACTGAAATGCCCTCACCAACTACTAAACACAGCCATCCTCTCACTCTCTAACCATCACAATCTTCCTCATCCATCTTTACTTACCCATGTTTCAAGCTGATTCCTCCACCAGTTCCTGTTACCCAGCCTAAACCATAAAACAGTCTACAAAGCTCTGGGATAAGATTTCTTGGATGTAACTTCTCCTAAAAATAAATTAAAGAAATAAATTAAAAACCATCAGAAGCATCACAAAACTAAGAATTTAAATTCTGAAACTGAGTTTAAAGGGGTAGTACTTTCATACTGCTGTATGACAGTCTAATTTATGCTTATGAACTTCAGTTACAAAATGACTGCGTGTTTGCACAATGCCCTTTACACTCTGCAGGGGCCACTCACACCTTGAAACAATCAAGCAAAACTCCCAAATAAAATGCACATCTGATTATCCTTCACAGGAAAGGTCTTATCTCAAGTTTATTCAAGTGCAGTGGCTCACAGGTATTACATCAGCGAGATGAAATCATAGGCTATTGCCATAAAAAAAAGAAAAATAAATGCATCTAACATTATCCATTTTGAAAAGCTCAACTAATAACTTTTCCCATTGAATCAGTTTTCTGTAGGTTTATTTTGCTTGCTTTACAAATTTCAGTAGAACAGACTTTATTAGTTCTATTATATAATATTTTTACATTAGCAGTCAAAAATACTATAGAAAACATAGGCACATTATTGGATGAACTTCACATTCCTACATTTCTACAACGTGAGGTTACCTCACATGCAGTTTAGCCAGAAAGCAAATTGCATTATTTTAATATTTCTTTCAGAAGGAAAAAAAGTTCTTAAATATTCCATTGCTTATTACATCAATAAATATCTCTATATCTATCTATTAACCAAAGGTATCTGTAGTGTCAGAGATTCATTCATAGTTAATCTAAACCAGAATGGCTTTACAGTACAAGCCAAAACTATTTATTGGAAATCCTAAACATTATTCTGCACTGAACATATAAAACTAAGAAAGCTGTACCTAACAGGTAGCAGTCTTTGGTGAGTACTACACTGGAAAAACAAAAATTTTGAATGTTTGAACCATTTACATGAGAAATATAACCAGTGTACACAGAGAAAACTGTGAGATGCTACTTCAATTCATGCTGTGTGCTTGAATTTATGCATTTGCATGTTGTCTTGAGTATTTCTTTTAGCTTATCTGAGAGAATAAAAAGTCAGTCTTCCCCCATATACCAGTGTAAAAATAAAAATCGTATGTGCTTTCACAAAGATACATCTGAAAATATCAAGTAAGGAATCAAATGTTAGAGAAACAGAGCAGTAATTTTATTTACATCAATTTATCTCCCTGGGATGGGGTAAGATTTCCACCCACATTACCACAGTAATACAGCTGATTTTGTTTCTTATATGGGTGTGTGACAGGAATCAGCAATTAAGCACAACAGATGTGCTCCTTGCATTGTTTTCAATAGAAAAATGGATTAGTTTTAGGAAGGCTAAACCCTTAGGTCACCAAATACAGTCCTCTGCTACTACAGCAGAAAAGAAATAATTCTTTTTATATATGCATTAAGCCTGATGAGTACTTCAAACTTCATAGCATAGCACCACATTCTTCAATGGCACTTGTTTCTGAAGCGATTATCTTTAAAGAACTGGGATTCAGTTCAGATGCTATTCCTGCCTGCCCTGACTTTGTTTCTATTATTTACAGTCTCTTTTAATACATTAATAAATCATCTGTTTATTCATCTCAAGTGATAGAAACAAGACTCTAACCAGCAATCCTAGAAACTTATGTAAGAAGTTAAAATTTTTAAAGCACCATGAACCTTCATCCGTTCACACTACCTGAAACAAATAGAACAGCATATACAAGAGTACATGAAGGAAAAAGACCCCAGGCCAAATAAGCAAGCTCCTACATTTACAGTGAAAAAAATCTGAAATCTTCCCCATTCAGACAGCTGAAAATGAAACCACTCCTTTCCAGCTCTTTGCCACTGAAAATAGTAATATACAACAACTATACTCTGACTACCTAAATATTCCTTAAATACTAATGACTCTGCAATGTACTGTGAATCTCAAAATATTAGTGCATATGTCATATGTTTACAAATACAAAACAAGTGCATAGTATGTGAAAATTATGGGTCCCTGTTTTGTTGTTCTGATTTACTTACACAGAATTAATGGCTGTATGTAATTTTTATCTACTCACCTGTCACAAAACTGAGTCCCACAGTATCTGGTTTTGACTCTTATTCAAAATGATATCACCGTGTATTTATAACCTATGTAATACTCTGGTATTTTTCATTTCAAAGAAAAATTATGTCTCTTCTACTTTTGATGGAATAAACTTATATTAAACAGGTTTATGTTGCTATTGTTTATTGAATGTACACAGTCATAAAAAACCCTAGATTATAATACTCCTACAGTTGTTTCATATTTTCCCTGTTTGATGAATATAGACATTTACTGCAAAATTCGTATTCATGGGAGAACGTGAGTGCTTTTCACCACTACATGTTGTTAGGTATGAAGGAAAACTCCACAAATTTCTAACTATTTCTAACTAAAAGAATTGACCAATTTTTCAATCCATTAAATTATTCTTTTGAAAACAAATTTGCCGGTAAATTTCTAAACAGAACCTGACTGAAAGTATTCAGTGAAAATTTAGAATATCTCCAGCAGCCAAATCTTTTCCAAAAATTATTATTGTATTCTGCAAGACTGTGGTTGCTCAAGCAAAATTAGCTTTTTCCTGTTTTATTCAAATTACTGTACCTAATATGATTTAAAAACCAAACCAAAACAAACCCACCTTCCAACCCAAAAACCCAGAAAACAATGTGGATCTAATATAATGGAAATCAAGGTGGACCCAGGCTACTCGTGGAACAAACATATTTTTAAAGGTTTTGGGGATAATTTTCAAAAGGTGTAAAACTGAACTACAATGTGGGTATTTTAAGATATCATAGTAAATAAACAGTGCCTGAAATACGTATCTCCATTTCATAAATTGCTTATAAATCATATATTTTCCTCAGAAATAAGCACAGACTGCATAGATGAAATCATACTGTTGATATTTCATACTGATGGGTAGTATGATGAGGTTTCTTTGAATAGCCGCATGGTGATAAGTTTGATGTGGTCAAACAGATTTGTGCTACACTGTATACATAAAATGAGAAAAGTACCATTAATAAGCTGGTGGACTTCTGTTTAAAATCTGTCTTTAGAATAGAAATGGATCAAATAAACTAAAGTAGCAAAAATAATGTCATGATCCTTTAAAAAAGTTTATTTTCTACAACACCTTCAGTACCATACAAGGATTGCACAATGCAAAAGGAGTCTTTTTAGGTGGGAAAAAGAAATAATTGTAATGAAGAGATAGGAAAGCAATGTGGTGAGGATTCCTACTCTGCTTATAAGTCACAGACTGTCAATTTTTATAGTAAGTACAGACCTCCAACTGAAATTGATGATTTATGGTGTGCCTTTTTTATGTTTTGAATTTTTTTTAATTGGAGTAATTGGAAGCTTTACTAGTTTTTTAAAAATGACAAGTGATTAGCTGCTCTACTGCTCAGCTTAGTCATTTATGCCCATGAAAGGACATTTCCAAGAGAAACGTTTGTTTAGCAGCAGGAACCCACATTAGGGGAGGTATTCTGTTAACACCCACAGAATAAAGAGAATAAAAGCAAAAAATAAGTAGCACATACCAAAACTGGTAGGCAGGTAGTTACTTAGTACCAATACCTTTGCTGAAACATTAAGAAAAAAGTGGTGTTGTCACTGTTCTCTCCCCTCACCCCAATATCACAGTGACTCTAAAGTTGAAGACTGAGTGATCCTTGATGGTCTAAAGTAAGACCGTAAGACTTAAGCAAAGGGGAACTGGGATTTTGTGAGCCCCTCAAGATTGTCTCCTGGTCCTTAGAATCACAGCAAGCAGAGGCTTTGTTTAATGCAGCCCCTCTGAACAGACAGACAGACCATTTGCATCTTGTTGCAGTTGTTGCAGGGGGCTGCATACCACAGGAAAAAGCTTCCAGTTGGTCTTGGACTTGCAGAACCAGGCGTGGGGGAGGCAGTGGCAGCAGCACGGCAGAAATGGCATGGGTGCAAGACAGTGGCAATGATTCTCAGGCAGGAGACAGGGAAGGTGAAGTGATGGAGACGGCAGCCAGGGGCAAGTTTGACAAGGTTTGGAAGCTCCTACTTTAACCTCATCTTTAAAACGTCCAATGACAGTGAGTCACAAACTCCTTAGGCAACCTGTTCAACTGTCCCAGGTTAGAAATATTTTCCTAATGTCTAACCTAAACCTTGCTTGCTGAGATTTAAGCTTGTTATCTCTTACCAAACACTTATGGACATACAGAAGACATTCTTCCCTTTCATCTCTGTGAAAACATTTTACAAATTAAGATGACAACTCCATTTGCTCCTTATTTTTTTCCTCTTTTCTGACAGGCCACATTATCATTATTATTATTATCATCTGCTGATGATTCTCATCTCCCTATTGTTGGTCCACACTGTTCTTGATGCTTGGGTTGGTCTCTTGACCAGTTCCACATACAAACAGGACAGGTATTTCAAGCCTTGTCCAGGTGATGCTCCCATACGCTCTAGCATGTTTGATAAAGCACAGCACTGCTGACTGATGTTCAAGTTGTGACGACTTAGAGTCATGAACAATTCCCAAACTACAAAAAACCCCAAACAATTAAACACAGAAAAAAACCCCAAACAAACTAAAAACCCCAGTTACCATAAATAAATAAATAGGGCCACGAGTCCTGTAACTACAGCCAGACTGTCAGCTGTCAACATTTTGAGAAGTGCAGTAAATTTCATAACTTCTCTATATTCTCTGCTAATTAGTAACTATGAAGGTTACTAGCTGATTACCAAGGTTACAAGAATAGCCTGAACAACTGCAATTGCGAACTGCTATCCTGGAGCACCCGCTGATGCAAAGTGCCCCTAGCCAGGCGGTAGGCTGAACGCAGGCAGAGCGCAGGGCTGCCAGCAGCGTCCGGGGTGGCACAGGTGGCCACGGCAGGGCCCAGGCACACCGGCAAGGCCGCTGCCGGTTCGCTGTCCAGCCTCAGGCCTCCCGAAGTCCCTCCCAGCCGGAGAGAGGACCCTGGGGTACTCGGCCCCGCCTGCAGGAGATGGCGAACCCCTACCGTGGGCCGCGCGGCTGCTTAAATGGGACACTGTCGGGACGGGGCGTGCGCGCCCGCCCCGCTGCCAAGCCCTGCGCCCCTTTAAAGCCCACGCCGCCTCAGGGGCAGGCGCCGCCTGCGCATAGCCTCTCGTTACCTGTGCTGTGTCGCGGTTGTTAGCCGCCATGGTGCCGGTCGGACGGCGAGTGCGGGGGTCCTTTCTCGGGGACCTCTTTCCGGGGCTGTGCGAGCGCTTGCCTACTCCCACAGTGGGGCATCGACCCGAGCAATACCCTAGCGGGCCGCGCGGGACCTACCCCGGGGCAGAGGCAGACTGCCTGGGGCGGAATGGAGAGACCAGCGCGCCCGCCCCCGAGGTCGGGAGGGCAGGAAAGGGCCAGTAGCGGGAGTAGCTGGAGAGGAGATGTGGGGGCACCCCCAGGGGCAGACAGGCAGGCAGCGCTGAGAGGTGCGGATGCGTCTGTGGTAGGCGCTTGTTCGTACCTGGGGTCATAGAGGCAGTTAGGCCCGAGCAGGCGAGGGGCTGAGCGCCCACGGCAGTGGGCCAGTGGCAGGGTGGGGGGCTTTGGTGAAGCCGCTCCTCCACGCTGAAGCGACTTGGCCGCGGGATGTGGGGGCGTGCCGCTTTTTTTCTGCTCAGGCAGTGAGATAGACAGCCCCGGCGCTGGGGAGGGCAGGGAAGCGAGGAGTAGCAAGATGGCAACTTCCTTGTGGCTGAACTGCGGCGGCAAGGGGGTGGCGAGGCTGCTGCTGGGGGGGCGGCCAGCTCTGGGTGCTGGCGTGTCTTTCCCCGCTCGAGGACGCTGGAGGCGTCTGCATACGACCCGAGAGCTACTGGGTGAGTGATGGGCTGGATCCTGCACCCTTCGTTGTTAGTCGGGTATCAGTGCTGTTGGCCTGCTGCAGGTGTATGTGGAGGCGTTGCGACGTTAAGTAAGGGATGAGGGTAGGTGATGCTGAGGGAGAAGTAAAGCCCAATTTAAAAATGACTTGAGATAATTTATTACTTTTTTTTAGTGTTCTCGTAAGTCCTCTGCCCCTAAAATTTTCTCAGTGTCAGGAGTATTTTTCTTTCTGTGATATGCCAGCAAAAGCAGCCTAGAAATAGATCTTTAAGTTTTTCTGGTGAGTATGGGAGTAGGGGGGGCAATAAACTGGATGCATTTTTCCACTGTAGAGCTAAAATCTTCTCAGCTCTCTGCTGATTCAGATAAAAATGTGCGTGTTTTTTCTGAATGACTTGCTGCAGGTGACTAGAAGTTTGCAATGACTTTCTAAATAATTCATGTTAAATTTTTTTTTTCAATATACATTAGTTGTTATTTAACAATCAACATTTAGCTATAATTACCACAAACAATAACATAGATTGAAAATGTATGTAACTCCCATGTGGGAGAATACAGCAGAATTTCAAATGCTATCACTTAGCAACTATAAGTAAACTGTTATTTTCTTTTAAAATTAAGACCTATGATGTATCTGTCAAATTCTTTTTTGTTTGAATCCATTTGGGAGACAACATGTTTCCATATGCAGATTATTTTGTAATTTAGGCAGTATGTTGAACTTTCAGTGAACAGGTTAAAGGAAAACATCTGTGAGATCAGTGGTTGTCTTGCAATTTGTTTTAAGTCTGCAGGGACAATTTGCAGGATTTTACAGCGAGATGGTTCTTCTTCTGAATGAAATAACCACATAGAGTAGTATAATGTTTATATCTAATTATGTTTTGAGGTAAAATATTAGCAGCCTTCCAGGTAGTAATAAACTTTGTTACCTGCAACTTGCAAGGTCTTGCATTTAGCGTTGTCGTGGTTTAACCCCAGCCAGCAACTAAGCAACTGATGGGTTGGGGGAGAGAATCAGAAAAGTAAGAGTGAGGAAAAACTCCTGGGCTGAGACAAGAACAGTTTAATAATTGAAATAAAATAAATTAAAATAGTAGTAGTAACAATAACAACATATTATTAATAATAGCAATAATAATAATAATATACAAAGCAAGTGATGCACAATGCAATTGCTCACCACCCGCTGACCGATGCCCAGACAGCTCCCGAGCAGCGATTGCTGCCTCCCGCCCCCCCCCCAGTTTATGTACCGAGCATGATGTCATATGGTATGGAATAGCCCTTTGGTCAGTTTGCATCAACTCTTCTGGCTGTGCCCCCTCCCAGCTTCTTGTGCACCTGGCAGAGCATGGGAAGCTGAAAAGTCCTTGACTAGCATAATCAGTACTTAGCAACAACTAAACCATCAGTGTGTTATCAGCATTCTTCTCCTACTAAATCCAAAACACAGCACTATGCCAGGTACTAGGAAGAAAATTAACTCTATCCCAGCTGAATCCAGGACAGGCATCTTCAAAGAAAGTGAAGCATAGAGCTAGTTTTTAAACTTTATTTTTCTTACAGTTTCTAAATATACTTGCGGCATATACTTCAAGTATATACTTACTTGAATATCCATACTTCATGAGGATAGAATTACACTTAAGTGTTTCCGTAGGTTGAGAAAGGAAAGAAGGCTATTTGAGTTATAATACTCTATTTACAGCATAAATCATGGGACTAGGAGTGGAAAGATGGACAGTCTTTACTTTTGTTTTGCTTTCTGATCCAGAGTGAACTATTCTGCTAGCACTCAGATTTACATGGGCGATACGGAGATAACTATCTCATTCAGAGGGTTTATATTCTCTTGCCTGCCGAAGCTGCTGAGCAGCCCTCGGCTCCCCATGTCCTCCCAAATAGGAGTAGCAGTACGCTGTTGGTTTTTTTCCAAAAAAGAATTTTTCTTTGAGCTATATGATATATTGGTCTTTCTCAGGTAGCAGAAAAGTTCCTCTATGTAATAATAACATGTCTTTATTAGTTGTCTGGGCCTTACAAGTCAAATATTCCGTGCCTGGTGGAAAGCTGGGGAAGGATGAAGGAAAGAATTTTTTTAGTTACCATTGTGAGTACTTGTCTGATATCCCACTTAATAGAGGTTTTGCAAAGTTTTTATCTAGTGACAAGTAGGTTTATTCTGTGTGGTGTGGTTTTGTTTCAGTGTGACTGTTAGTAATAAGTCGTTAATTGCCTGAGAAGAATGTTAGCCTGCTGTATTGGCTATTAAAGGCATAGTCATATATACCTTCTAAGGTCAGTTTGAGTGCTGCTCCTCAATTACAGTTACTGTTCTTGCAGTGAGGCACAGTAGTATAGAAAATGGCAGTTTGTCATTTTCAGATTTGACATGTGCCATGATTTTTTTTGGATTCTTCCTTCTGCTTTGTGTCCTATTTTTTTTTTTTTTTACACACTTCATGTGTACTTGCTGCTGGATCTTCTATCCTAACTTGATCAAAGGATGAGAATGGATGGTATGTTTTGTGGTAGTTGCTTGTAACACGAAAGGGAAAATGTTACAGTGGCACAAATTTGTTGCTCAGTTTTGCATTTATGCCAAAGTATGGAGCATATTCTGGAAAATGGATCAAGTGACTCTTTACTAAAGTGAAACGTGAACCACCATGTCTAAAAACTTAATTTTTTCCTCATTAGAAATGTGTAATGCTTTCACTTTTTTCAGTGAAGTATGTCCACTAGTTCTAGATAGTCCTAGGTATTTGTGGGACATGACTTCAAAATCATGTTTTGATTGTCAAAGTTGATTTGGCAAGTTAGACAAATGAAACAGAGAACACTTCTCTGCATCGGGTAGTGTATTATTTTCTACTTGCTGTTATCTATAATTTTTTTTTTTGAGTGAACATAAATAGTGTAAAGAAAATTATGAACTCATGCTTTAATTTGTAGTATTTGAAAATGATCATAGACAAAACATGATTTGGTAAATGAACACAGGTAGGCATTCACATAATAATACACATTATTAACATCATTATTCTATGCATTGGTCCAAGATGAGAGACTGCAAGAAGAAACTTTTTAAAGAAAATCCTTGGATGTAATTCAGATGGGAATTGCCACTGTTATGAAGAACATTGTCTGGATACATTTCTAAGCGTTACACTAATGAGTAATATTAAACTGATAAGCATTTAAGTACCATGGAAAGGCTGAGACAAATACGTGTATTTCCTCATGCAGTCTTCTGGAAACATGACCCATGCATACACTGGGCTCATTTCCACACCTAAAGTGTTTTGGGGAGCGTGATCCTGATTGTGTTGCTTTTCTGGCGACTTTTGAGAATAAATAACTTGCTTCCTGCT